>NC_136510.1:5013812-5268812 GCF_053919585.1 Euprymna scolopes
CCAGCCCAAATGTGACAACAATGCTCCATACATGAGCGAATGGTGAACTTATAGGTGCAGGATACTTTCAGGCGTATGTAACTTTCTAGCACGGTAGAGAGAGCCCATCTTCCTCATAGCAGCCGCAACAATGCCCTCGATGTATCTGTTCCAGCTAATGTTCCCTGTGAACGTTTAACTGAGGTGTTTGAATGAAGTACTTTGAAGTAATGTATCTTTAGCCATAGTATTGGTGGTTGAGAACGTTTCTTGTAATTATTAAAGGAAAGAAGCTTAGTCTTGGCAGTATTGAATGTGACCATCCATTTTTGTCCCCATTCCAATACAGACTGGAGGTCTTCCTCTAAGGTTTCTGCCATTGCCTTAGATATGTGTTCATTCGTTTTCCTCTTGTTCCTCTTATAGAGTATGGTGTCGTCATCAAATAGACCCATCCCAAAGACTATTTTATCAGGAAGGTCATTTATGAATATCAGGAATAATAAAGGTCCAAGGATTGACCACTGAGGTACACCCGTATTTATATCATATTGTTTAGACATATGACCATCGAGGACAACCTAGATTCTTCTGTTATCTTGAGCATGTGGTACAATGGGGAAAGGAGTGACTGGTTACTTTTAATGCATCTAAAACCAAGCTTCTATCTTTACATCATCAACGTTCTGATCCCCATCTGGCGTCAATTAAAATGAATGGCTCTCGTCTTTGGGAGGCCTCAAGTTTTGACAAGTTTCTGGGCTTGACCTTTACTCCTGATCTTAAATGGAATATGTACATCAAATCTGTTGCCAAGGTTGCTGGAAAAATGGTGGGATCCTTCTATCGATCCAGTAGATATCTCACTGCTGATACAATTCTCTATCTATATAAGAGCCAGGTACGTCCAAGGATGGAATACTGTTGCCACATCTGAGCAGGAGCTGCTAGAAAGGACATATCCTACCTTGATAGAGTTCAAAATAGACTTTGTAGCCTCATGGGAGATGCCCTTTTTTCTTCCCTGCAACCTTTTTCTCACAGAAGAGATGTAGCGAGTTTGTCTTTGCTTTATCGTTATTTTCATGGCAAGTGCTCAACTGAGCTCCAATCTAGGGTCCACCCTTACCAAACTTTCACAAGAAACACTCATCTAGCTGAAAACACTATCAATAATTTTCCCCACTCTTTATCTGTGCCTAAACCTAAATGCAGATTCCATGAACAAAGCTTCTTTCTTAGAACTGCACGCCTGTGGAATTGTCTTCCGTTTGCCTGCTTTCCAGCTGTCTATAATATGGTTGTCTTCAAGTCCAACGTAAACAAGTGTCTGATGAGCCGTTCCACTTAAGTTAACAAATTTACCGAATTTCCATTACTATCGATTACTATATTATCCTTTTGACTACTATACACTCTTTAACTCTTATCCTTGAGTGGCCTCTTGGCCTTGATAAGTGGTGACGCCTATGTAAAAAAAAATGTATTCATCTAGTAATACCATAGGATCTAATTTTCATGTGAAGACCATCGTGCCACACTCTGTCAAAAGCTTTAGATATATCCAGGACCACTGTCTTGTCAACAACACCAGTGAACCTCAACAAATACGTAGATCAAAACACATCTGCCAAGTTATATCCACATTCATTCAAATAATAACATGGCGAGTACCTACCCAACTTTAAGCAAACACCATGATAACATCATGGCAATCAAACATTTTGGCCCATACCTGATTCAGTCAGAACATCATACTGCTGCCCTTACTGATAGCAAACCCTGTGTTTGGGTTAGGGTTAGGATTAGGGTTAGCAAACCCTGTGTTCAGGCCTATGAAAAGCTCTACCAAGGCTAGTTCTCAAGCAGTTCCAATCCAACATCTTGCGAGTAGAGCAAACTTGCCTGGTGATTTTGTTCGCTGTAATATTCTTGAATGTAGATATTCAACATATCAGGTCTGCTCCTTCTTGCAGATGAAGGAGGACGCCGCTATGTTTAAGACTTCTCTTGTGGAGATAATTAAGGGATCCTCGAACCTCCTGTATACCAACCGTCCTGCATAGGAAGAAATTCAAATGAGTGCTCAGACCTTAGACGAACATGGTCAAACCTGATGCAAGGTACTTGCCGTTCAAAGCTACTTAATGGCATTAAGGATGTGAAAAGATATCTTCAGACCGCCACATTAGCCCTGGATAGCATTGTAGTTGTTTGTCGAAAGGATCCTCTTCTCCCACAACAGGATGCAATTATTGCCCTGCAACATACTCTATATGCCTTACTGACAGAAAAAAAATGGGTGTCCCGTCAGTATCGAATTATGACCACATATCAGTCAACGGAGACAGCATGATGGTGTTATTTACAGTTGTCGTCTGCCTCTTCCATTCTGTGTTTTTTGTTTTCTGTTTTTTTTTTTTTTAGTTTTGTTTGCAAGAATAAAATCTCTTCATCCCTTCAAACAGTTTCATGTGTGAGTGGATGAAATTTATTTCTGTTGCCTGACGAAGAGCCTTTGGTTTTTAATAAACCAATCATTCCAAAAGATTAGCATGTTTAGTGTAGCATCTATGTAATATTTGTCTATATAAATAAAAAATATCATATATATATATATATATATATATATATATATATATATATATATATATATATTATCATTATTATTATTAAAAAAACATTCTCTATCTATATAAAAGCCAAGTACGTCCAAGGATGGAATACTGTTGCCATATCTGGGCAGGAGCTGCTAAAAACAGCCTATCCTCCCTTGACAGAGTACAAAATAAACTTCGTGGCTTAGTGGGGGATGCCCTTTTCTCTACCCTGCAACCTCTCTCCCACAGAAAAGACGTTGCGAGCCTATCCTTGTTTTATCGTTATTTCCATGGCAGGTGCTCGTCTGAACTCCAATCCCTGGTCCCCTCTTGCCAATCTTTCACGAAAAACACCCGTCTAGCTGAATCCACTGTGAAAAATTTCTCCCACTCTTTATCTGTGCCTAAATCAAAACGTGGATTCCATGAAAAAAGCTTCTTTCTTAGAACTGCACGCCTGTGGAACTCTGTTCTGTCTGCCTGCTTCCCACCTGACTACAACTTGGATGTCTTCAAGTCCAACGTTAACAAATCCCTAATGAACCGCCCCCTTAAGTAAACACTTCATCAAATCTCCACAATAACGTAATGTACTTGCAATAACCCTTATCCCTAAGTGGCTTCCGGGCCTTGATAAGTGGTGATCACTGTGTAAAAAAAAAAAAAATACCCGGGCAGCATGCGTCATGGGTCCGAGCCTGCTTGCCCTCTAACACATTTTTTTGTGCTCAACACACACTTCCAAATACCTGGGCAATGCCGGGTACCTCCGCTAGTCTAATATAAATGTCAGTATTTATATATATAGATATTTTAATTCCAACCAAATAAAAAAGCTCAATACACAATAGAGAGTAGAGCTTATTATAAGCGAAAGAAAATTAAAACTATAAGTTGAAATTTACAATCAAATTTATTGTTCGACTGAATGCTCCAAAAAGCAATTTACAAAGTCCTTATTCCGTGGAGTTTCAAGGAATGCTATTCTTCTCATCAGAGGATTTAAACTTACAGTTTTAATTTTCTTTCTCATATATATATATATATATTCTTTCTCATATATATATATATATATATATATATATATATATATATATATATTTAATTTTCTTTCTCATATATATATATATATATATATATATATATATATGTATGTGTGTGTGTGTATATATATATATAGTAAGTTATAAAAATATATATGTCAATTAAGCTACACAGAATATTCCACGTTTCATCCACGCTATATATATATATATATATATATATAGTAAGTTATAAAATATATATATGGCGATTAAGCTACACTGAATATTCTGCGTTTCATCCACTCTAGGATTCCTCAGGCTTATGCGACTTGAAATGAAATAGTTATATATATATATATATATATATATATATATATATATATATATATATATATATATATTTGGGCTACTGCACTGTTTGGAAAAAACAATTTTCATTATTTCAGCTGTTTTGAAAGCTTTCCAATCGGATTATATGCATCGTTATGCTGGACTCAATTCTGGACTCCATTCTCTCTAAAAAACTATTTTCGCGTTTCGGATCAACGTGAGAGAATTTTCATGCAAGCTGAAATATTATGCGTGGTTTGTTTTTTATATTCTTTTACATATCCAACATTTTTTTTACTTCTTTTCTTGGCAATTTATAACTACAATAAATTGCGGTTTCACTTAATGCCATAACTAGCAAATTCTATCCTTGCTACAAATATAATTTGCTGATTTGTTTATGTCCTCTGATGAAAAGAATTACAAGAATAGCATTCTTTGAAACTTTTTTTTTTTTTACATGGTGGTCACCACTTATCAAGGCCCGAAGCCACTCAGGGATAAGGGTTATTGCAAGTACAGTACGTTAGTGTGGAGATCTAATGAAGTGTCTACTTAATCAGGAATTTGTTTACGTTGGACTTGAAGACATCCAGGTTGTAGTCAGGTGGGAAGCAGACAGACGGAACAGAGTTCCACAGGCGTGCAGTTCTAAGAAAGAAGCTTTGTTCATGGAATATATAACTCTGCAGAATAAGGACTTTGTAAATTGTTTTTTGGAGTATTCAGTCGAACAATAAATTTTGATTGTAAAGTTCAACTTACAGTTTTAATTTTCTTTCTCTTATAATAAGCTCTACTCTCTGTTGCGTATTGAGCTTTTTTATTCGGTTGGGATTAAATTATCTATATATAAATACTGATATTTATATTAGTTTTTGAAGTTTACCATTGCGTATATCAGGTAAACACTACATCCCTTTGATTTCATAAATATATATATATATATATATATATATATATATAGAATAGCAGGCCCCATTGCATTGGCCAATTGTAAGATATGCTTAATTATATTTTAATTCATGCAGATTACATATTTATTGTTACAGAGCCAATTCTCTATCGATTATTACATTGTATCCAATATATAGTAGTGATACCCCTCCCCAAAATGTCTTGGCTTCCATCAGTCAGAATCGAAACCAAAACATACAACTCTCCAGCCTCGTTCCTTAGCCTCTCAACAATACTCGTATGCACAAATTTCCAAAATAAATATTTTGTTTATGAATGTAGAGTTGTGCATGTAAATAGATTCAGTCAACTTTTCCTGCCACGGTCAACTTTTTGTTTTCAATTTTGACATCTTAGCAGGAATTATTAGCAGCTAAAAATCAAATCAAACGTGTGCTAGAGGTGACATGGATTTTTTATCATGTCCCACGTTCACCTGGTTAGGTCAAATAGACCATAAACTAGTTATGGCCCATTTGAAATTAGGGAATAGGCCTAAACTAGCCAGTTACTGTAAATTGAATACCTCATTGCTGGAAAAATTAGCACTATTCATACAAGAAGCTGCAGTGGTTACCAGGAGTAAATAGTGGGTTCTTTGTCAAATACGCTCAGTGTCTTGCAGTAGATAAAGCCAAGCTAGAAGAGAAACTAGCCCATGTGATAGGTGAGGGAGATACTGTTAGCCAGAAAGTAGCTATGTAGGACGTTCGACGTTTGGCTAGTGAGCATTATGAATGCCAAGTAGTTTGGACTAGGATAGAAAAGGTGTCTAACGAAGCTGTGGACTCTGATGTGAGTGAGTATCGGGATGTGCCTAGGTGTGGATCGGATAGGTATATATATTTTGAGGAGCGATTTATGCAGCAGCCCAATCTTCCTTTGGCCAACTCTCTCTGCCTCGATGTCGTTAGAGCAGCTGGTTACAAAAGCAGGGTAACAGTTTGGCTACAACAATTCATCAGTACTTGATGGTTTACCATAGGAATTAAGTCACACATGTTTATAGCAATACTGACGGATGTGTTCAATCATTGGTTTGACGAGAGTTCCATCCCAGATCAAGTCACCAAAGAAGTGGTCACATTACTGAAGAAGAGACAGATATGATGGGGAAGAACTAGATGACTACAGCCCATAACTCTGCTAAACACATAGTTAAAGATTTTGGCCCAAATCCTATCGAATCGACTGCATGTTGTTATCAGAGATTTGATCGAATCCGAGCAGAACTATCCTGATTGAAATTAATCATGTGATGAAAATGGGTTAATCGTACGGATGAGAAAACTTTCACACATGTTTATGCGTCACAACGTGTCTTGAGTGAAGATTGCAGTAACTAGTAAGGTTGATGAGGAGGAAGTATTCGCTGTGGTAGGAAATGTTAATGGTCATGTTGGAAATAGTGTTGGTGATTTTGAGGAAATGGATGGGGTGATGGGAATACAGAAGGAGAAAAAATTTTAGAATTTGGTCTTGCAATGTTAGTTACTAATACCGTTTTTTAGGCAAAACAGAAGACATCTTATATACAAATCTCATTCCAGTCGGAAGGGGGGTCCTTGGCCCCCCCAAAACCCAGAGTCTTGGCTATTGTTGGGGTGGCTTGTTCTCTATTGACTAAGCTATGGTCTTGTGCAATTCTAGGAGGTCCACTCCCTTAGGTTTTGCCTTCTCATCTTTTGAGAAGGGATTGCATTATTAGTAATTGTCTGAGGCATCCTCACCGGAGGATGCCGACAGGACTGCCCTGGCACTGTTTGCTGGTCAGAATGCTCCTCCTCAGGGGAGGTGGAGGTGATATTTCACTCCTACTTTCCGATCCTTGTGTCACATTTCTCACTGTGAGAGAGAAATAAATACCATGTATGTGAATATTTTATCTTATCTCATACTATATTACAGTATTTTAGGTCTCACACTTGATCCTGATGGAGGGAAGAGGGATAATCAAAATTTGCCTCGAGCATCACCAAACACTACAAACGCTGCTCTGTATTTTAAATGCATGTGTAATTCCACGTGTTTACCAGCTGAGCCGTGTCCATCGTCGGGCCGAGAGAGTAGTCTCCCTTTGCTCGCGAAGAGGCCATTTAGAAAAATAATGTTGAATGGCAGACGCGTGCATTTACGACTAATGTCTGGGATCCTTTTTCCCTGTCTCTATCGTCTGCCTGCCTGTTCCCTGTTTGGTGTGGCCGTATTCTTCTCCTTAAAAGTTTAATTTTTTTCTCGTATTATTGTTATTGGTATTACATCTTAATAACAATGTCGTCCGGCCACAACAAAACCGTCGGACACTCGACCATTCTGACGTACGACGTTTTCGTTGGAAATTTACCCGCCGATGCGAACGAGGTGAAACATTCTATTTGAAACCTTTTCCTTCCTTCGTTCTTCGATTTTATTACACGTAATTTAAGTCTTAAAAAAGAAATAATAATAATGTCAAATGAATATTGAAATGATGTAACCGCGAAATAAGCCAGTAAACAAACAAAGTCATCATTATTATTATTAAATATAAATGGAATTCTTTTAAGATGTTGATTTCGTTTTTATGTGGATGTGGGGGAAAAAAATATATAAATTACGTTTTTTTTTTTTTTTTTTTTATTATTATTGAAAGAAAAATCTTGTATGATTTTTTTTTTCTGTTTTTATTAAATATTTAAAAAAAATTAATACTAAATTAGTCCTTGTTTCATATTTGATATATAATAAAGCGTTTATTTATTTATTTAAAAAAATTCTATTTATATGAAAACGTGATTTTGTTCTGTTTCTATATTTAAATAAGCACGTGTTTTGAATTTATTTTTTTAAACTATAAATATTTTATTACCCTCTTATTTCGTGGTTCTTTTACAAGATATTTTTTCTAGATTTGCATTTTTTTTTTTATTATGAAAATATTTTATTTATTCAGTGTTCAATTCGATTTGTTGTTTTTAAATTTAAATGCCAATTTAAAATGTAACAAAATATCCATAAATATTTAAGATAACCCGATTTAATATTCTTTTTCTTTTCTTTTTTGTTGTTGCACTTATGCAGAATACGGACCGTGCTGAAATAATGATGTTATTATTTAGAAACCCATTCTTAACATGGGGGGGGGGGTTTAAACTATTCTCTACTTGAAAATCCGGTACTAGTGCAGAGAGTGATCCGGACGTAAATAATAACGTTATTATTTAAAAAGCCGTTCTTAACATGAAGGGGAGGGTGTTTTGTACCTATTCTATACTTCAACCTTACAGTTGAATAAAAAAAAAAAACATATAAAACTTTAATTAAACTTGGAAATACGATTTAAAAAATAGCGCGGATCACTCTCTGCACTAGCACTGAAAATCCTATCTAAAAAGTGTTTTTTTTTTTTTTTTTTTTTTTTTTTTTTTTTTTTTTTGCTACGAGAGTACCCAGTGTAGTATAAAAGTCCCAACCTCCCATGTTAAAGAACGGCTTTCGGAAATAAACACCTCCAGCCTCGAAAGCCGTTCTTAACGTGGGGAGGTTGGGGATGTTTATACTACGCTGGGTATTCTCGTTAAAAAATACCAAAAATAGCATGGTTCGTATTCTGCATAAGTGCACCCTTTCTTTTTAAAGAGAACATAGTATTTTGGGTGCAAATCCAGTGTTCAACCTAATTAAAAGTAAATAATAAAATAAAAACAATACAATTATGTTTTTGATGTTGTTTACCAAACTTTAATATTAGGGGAGGAATTAAAACGCTTCAGTAATCCTAACCCGATCTCTAACCCTAATTTTTAAGTAACAGAAAGAGGAACGATAAATCCAAATTTTTAATAGCGTTATGTGTGTGTGTGTGTGTGAGAGTTTTGAAGTATTAAGAAATGTATCGATATTAAATTAAATCTTAAACATTTTTCATTTAATTTTCTATCCTAAATTGCAACTCAATTTTCAACCTACGAATCGAATAATAAATGGTTGTCTTTTTGGAGAAAAAAAAAAATAGGATACTGAAAACGTATACATATACTATTTTTAAATTGGTACTTATTGATCCGTGCTGAAATAATAACGTCATTATTTAAAAAGCCATTCTTAACATGGGGAGGGTGTTTTGTACCTATTCTGTACTTTAACCTTACAATTGAATAAAAAAAAAACATATAAAAACCTTAATTAAACTTGGAAATTCGATTTAAAAAATAGCGCGGATCAGTAAGTGCATTAGCTCCTTTAAATTATTTATTTTATTTTTGGGTTTTAGTAAGTATTAATAATAAAAATTCATGTAAACTTTAAAAAAGAACTTTATTTTGACGGGGGGGGGGGCGCAGACATTAACAGGTTATTTTATTTTTATTTTTTTTGTTTGTGGATGAATGAAATAAAATGAAAACGATTTTCTTACAATTAAAAAAAATGTTTACCTGATTTTAGACGGAAAAGTGTTAATTTATGTTTTCACTCTATTTAAAATAACGGTGCTAGTGCACTTACTGATCCGCGCTATTTTTTAAATCCTATTTCCAAGTTTAATTAAAGTTTAATATTTTTTTTATTCAATTGTAAGGTTCAAGTATAGAATAGGTACAAAACACCCTCCCCTCCCCATGTTAAGAACGGCTTTTTAAATAATAACGTTATTATTTCAGAGTACCCTAAAAAATGCAATAGCGGCTATTGAATAGCCTAAAGATGATTTTTGTTCTAAGAATCCACTCCCGTCTCCATATCAAAATTTCCCCTTTTGCTTATTGTTAGAGTACTAAAAACGGAAGATTTTATTTAGAAATAGTTAAATTACGAAATTAAATCCACCAGAATGCATTTCGATTTATTTGTAAACAAATGTACCAATTTCATCTTTTGTTAATAGTTGTAAGTGGCGACTATTTCATGATAATTCAAAATAATTACCAAATTATTGAATGTAAATAGCTTCGAAACCTTAAAAAATTTTTTTAATGAAGATTGAAAGATTTTAAAGCCAATTGAAATGCGTTTCTATTGAAGTTTTAAATTTCCAAGTAGTTAGTTAGTTCACCCATTTTTGAATTATTTACAAATAAAGATGAATTTGAACCGAACTGTATTTTTTTTTTAATTATTTTATTTATTTTTTTACTCTAAATTAAGTTTTAGGTTTAGTCCAGCAAAAGTCGGATAAGCTTCGATTCGAATTCTGTAGAAGCTTGTTTATGGATAAACCGAAGTGCATTCTGGAGGATTTTGTTTCAAAATAAAATAATTTATTTTAAATAGGATTATAAAATTCCTGTAGTCGCGAGAAAGGCACACACACACACACACACACACACACACACACACACACACACACATCGTTAGTCAAAATTTCCCAAAACAGAAGATTTATTTTATTGTGATTTTATTCACACTTTTATGACGTACGTCTTACACGTGTTTTGTTGAATAGCGAAAGTCCACTTAAAACAAATCATCAAAGGCAAAAATATATTTCTCAAAAAATAATTGAAAATAACATCAAATGAATATTGCTCGATTGCTCGACCAAATCGATCTTGGTTGTTCAATGTTCAGCTTTAATGATCTGCTTATATTCCAATTCTATAAAGTAATATTCCATTTATGTATAATACGATGTGAAACCATGTGTAAAAAAAAAAAACAAAAAAAAAACATGTTTTTAACTTTTTTTTTTTTTCCGACGTTATTTCTTTGCATTTCTTTTTCATCCGACCATCAATCAACATGACGCGCCTTTTTCAATTTTCCAAATCTAGTTTTGCCTTCAAAATATCACCTTCTCAAAAGGCTTTAAACCCGTTTTTTTTTTTTAACTCTTCATATTGTATTAACGACCCCCCACCCCACCCTTTGACTTTTTCATCCAACATTTTAATGGTCTACGAATTTTTTATTTTATTTTATTTTTTTTCCTTTCATTAATGTTTTACGTTTCAGGTTTGAAATCCTAACCACTGATTACTTTCCTTTTCTGAAGCGGAAAAAATGTCTAAAATTGCCCCTGGCGCTTCTACACTATTGGGACGAGATTTTGTAGTCGATAAATGGAGTTTTCAAATAAAAAAAACAATGGTTTCGACTGATTTTTTTCGTTTTTTTTTTTTTTTTTTTTTGTCAATTCTAATAAGTTACAATGGTTACTTCCAAATTATTCAGTCGGAATTACCTGAATAATACTGAGTTATAAAAAAAGCAACTTTAATAGTGTTAGCAGGTGAAAAATTGCCGCCATTTGTTTAAATCGAAACGGAAAATTACCTCCCTTTTGCACTCTCCCGTGTCTATTACGATGGTTTTCATCAAATTCTATTATTTTCTTTAATGAATAATTTTCTACCTCATTGATTTTCGTAATTTTTCGATATAATCATCTTAAAAATATAAGAAGTACGTAGATACCATTGTTTTCATGTGAAATTCAGTATTACGATTTTCGAAATTTCGTCCCAATAGTGTAGAAGCGCCTTGCCCCCCTCCCAAAAAATAACTCGCTTATTTTCTATCGCTTTTTATCAGTAACTCCGTCATGAATGAATAAAAAAAATAAACGTGTTTGTAAATTTTTTTATTCCGCCCCCCCCACTTTCTTCTTCACTACAACTTCCCTCTCACAGACGTGATGTTGCTAGTCTTTTATGAATAGTATTATGGCATGTGTTCTTCTGAACTATCTGATCTTCATCTTATCTTCACTGCTTCCTTTGTTCCAGCTCATTTGACTTATTAGTCTAGTGGTCCCCATTAGTATTCAATTTTGATACCACGTTGTAATACAATTTCTTATTCCAGTAGCTTCCGTTCCGAAATTCCACCCTTATTTCTTTTGCTTCCACTCAAGTCCCACTACTGTATAGAGATTGATCTGTTTGTTTTCAGTTCTTAAAACTGAAAAAGTAGACGATTTACACATTGGGAAAGTTTTATGAATTTTATTTTAATTTTTTTTTTAAGTTCTTGTGTAACATTTTAACGTTAAACGAGAGGAATCACATAATTGTTTACATCAACGCATACTTTAACATGTGTACACTCTTGCTAGTGAGCGATCAAGTAAGCAAATCAAATAAAATGCGTTTATACATGCTTGTTTTTGTTTCGGGGCCGTTTCTTGTTCATGATTGGGTCGTGACTCGTGCTCCCTTCGTTATTGTTCATTGCCTCGTCTGTTTAGCTAGACGAACAAAACTACTTGTACATGAAAACACAATAGAGAATTGCTGAGGTTTCAAAGGCTTTATTTAGAGAGTTTACTCATTAGGGGAGAGACCACTATGACTAATTATATTTTCTTAGTCTTAAGGATGGGCATTGAGAGATGCAAAGGGGTCAAAATCTTGAGGTAACAATCTCTAATTATCAGACGCATCTTGTCTGTATCGTTATCAACAAGAGACTGACATGAAATTATGTTCTTTCTTAAACATGCGACGACTTTTTTGTTGCCATATTGTTCCTCTGCGTTTCTAGCATGTTTTGTCTCTGGTGCTAACCTCTGATCCTCTACTTCAATCATGCCACCTGCAGCTGGTATATTTTTGTTTGCTGCCAGGTCATTCCGACATTAATGTGACCGTCACCAAAATTCATACTAACTCAATTAACTCAATATCGCTACTTACTAGCACAGGGTACCAATATTTAACACTCACTCTCCATCTTTTCTTCTAATGAAATTGTAATATCTTTTGTAAATAAAATTGATTTAAAACCATCGAGTAAACGTGGTATTTGCGTGACTACTGGAGCAGGCCTCTACATTGCGAGTGAAACTGTCACATTTGCGAGTAATTTTTCAAAATGGCGACTAGAAATAATGAAACGCTTATCTTTTGGTGATTATATTTCTTTCACTGATAATCTTTCAAAGCTCACTGCTGAGTGAAAAATATATTTTCAACTTTTTTTTTTTTTTTTTTAATAAAAATGAACAAAGTTAAATTATTTAAACAATAAAAGTTTAATAGAGCAATATACTTTGTTTTTAATGGAGGCTGTATAAAAAAAAGAAGACATCTGAAGAAATTCAAATGTTTATACCTTCAAGCCTCAACATAAAATCCAGTTTATTTTAGAATTACACTTATTTTTAAAAAATACAAAAAAATCTTTATGATGTACATACTCGTCACAGAACGAAGATGTCATATTCTAAAAATCATGTGGTTTGGCTAGTAACGTTTCTATTTGGCTAGTAAACGAAAATATTTAGTTGTCAAAGGTCAACTAAAGATAAATTTGACCATAGAACCCTGTGGAGTGAAAGTGACCGACAAATAATTAAAGAATGAAAAGAACACTTCTTGGACAAATGGCTCAGAATGCATCTTCGTTAAGAAGAGAAATGATAGAGGATGACCACGTACCCTCTCATCTCACATTTTTGATGGTCTTGTGCCTAATTTGTCAGTGGAATATATTTTTTATACAAATCATTCAAAATGTATGCTGTTCTGTCTACAGTCAGAGAATTAGAAATCGTCCTCACCTGAGGCAAATCTATTTTTTTTGTCTCGATCCAGACTGATTGTTTTGGGGGAATCTGTATTTTCTCTGCATTAAATACATTGTCTAGCGTTGGCCTCCTGAATGGTGGAGGTGGTGGTTAAATAATGACGACTCATTTCAAATATCTTTCCTGCTTTGATATCTTCTCATAGCATACACACGCACATAACTATATACATACATATATATATATATATATATATATATATGTATGTGTGTGTGTGTATATACTAAAAGGTCACCCGACGTTGCCCAGTTGTAAAATGCGCATAATTATATTTTAATTAATATAGAAACTGAAACATGTGAATGCGAATATCATGATTTTTCTAAACAGTTCTCGTAAGTAAAAAAAAAAAAAAAATACTCTGACTAAAACAAAACCTAAAGGCAGTTAATCAAGTATGATAACCATTAAGCCAGCTTGACATGATCTTTTAAAAAGTGTTTTCAAACCTACTTACTCTTTACATAAGGAATCTGTCATGATAACGATTCATGCATGTGCAACTGTGAAACAGTTGGCAAACAGATAAAAATCTGACGACTCCCATGTACCAATTTTTCAATTTTGCCCCTCCCCTTAACGACCCTTTTTTCTGGATGAAAACTGAGTAAAAAGTTTTCCACATGTCTAAATACCCTATATACCAAATTTCAAATCTGTAGATTAAAAATTTGTTGAGTATATAGGTTGAGAAGTGTCCTCATACTCATGCACACATTCTCATTTTTATAGAATATAAGGCTAGTAGGGCCTGACATTGCCCATTCGTAAAATATGCAAAATATTTGAATTTACTTCGAATTCTTATTGGAAGAGATACAGTTTTATTTTCACTTTAATCTTCTTGGCCCTCAACAAAGCTTGAAAAAGTGCATCCTGCTGATTCTGCTTCATTATCATCAGTAGATGATCGTGACAATGTTGTTGTGCACTAATAATTTGGACACTAATGTACTTCACAATTTATTTTTAAAATATTTACTCCTGCCTCAACAATTAGTAAAATGTAAACATTTTTCAATTACAACCAAAAAATTCAGATCAGCGAAGGAAAATAACTCATTTTTTTTAAATTAAAAAAAATGGCGAAAGAGTTGTCTCTCTTATAATTAAAATTTTCTTTTTTTTTCTTTTTATTTATTTTTTTAAAAATAAGTTTTAAAGAAATAAAAATGAAAACTAAAATGATCTTGCAGCATTCCAGGTAATACCAGGTATGGATATCTAGTTCAAATGAATGAATATGGAAGTCGTTTTTGTTGTTTATATTACTATTAAAACAGGATGTTGTTATTTAAATCAATGTTACAGCATAATTTGTTGTCTCTAGTAGAGAGCAATGACCCAAACGATATTTGCATGTCTATTTTTTAAACAGTACAGACGCAGCTGATAGCATAACACATAGCTATATCTCATTCCCTATCACAAACAATTACGTTTCTGACTCAGATTGACAAAATCAACAAGCCTCACTTCTAAATCTATTTCTGACCACAATTCTCGATGATTGTGTAACGAATGCCCATAGCTCACTCAGGAATGCAGATCACGCTGTGATAATGGTAGAAATCGACCCAAACTCTCGACTTAAAGCTGAGGAGCCATTGCTCAAAATGACAAGGTACTACAATAAGGCTGACTGGGAAGCCATCAGGGATCTTATCAGAAATACCCCATGGAGAAATATTTCTCTTCCTACTGAACAGTGTACAAATGAGACTGAATGGTTGAAAACTGCCATTGAAGCACATGTTCCCACACAGAATTTCTATAACAAACCCCACTCTCCTTAATGGTTTACTTCTACTTGTGCGGCTGCGATTGCTCAAAGGCAGCATGCATACTGAAGATTTATCCGACATAAGTCCAGTACAAACAGACAAAAGTATATAGAAGCTAGAAGTAATTGTAAGAAAGAAATAGCGGCAGAAAGAGAGAGAATACACCGAAACCACCAGAAAACGCATTAAAGTGCAGAAATTAAAAACTCGTGATTTCTGGAAAATCTACGACAGTGTAGTAAATAATAACAATCCTGTTACTGTCCAATACTCTTGAGGTTGCTTGCACAGTAATCGAGAAAGCTAACCTGCTTGCCCGACAGTTTGGCTCAAACTCTGTTACGTTGTGTGGAGTGGTTCATATAAATGTGTGATCGTGCGTCTATATTGGCGTTCTCTATTATCTGAACAATTTGTTACTCTTAGAGTCTATTTACGTTCCGTGATCATCTTAAGTGTGTTGCGTACGTGTGTCTCAGACCTAACATAAACACATGTGTTTCAACATACCTCATCAACTTTTCAACTGCTTCATTGGTCTTTTGGTCCATTTGGGAATTTCATCTGTTCTTGAATGGAAGCTGGAACCTGTAAACGAATGCATTTCAACTCCAAGACTATGGTTGGTTTTTATATAGTTTTTTTATTACTTACCAGGTGTCGATCGCAGAAGAATGGGAAGTGAATATCTTTGCTTCGGTGGTTAATTCTAGTCTCCATTCAGGTAGAGGAGACAACTATTAGCTCATCTGCCCTGCTCGACGTCCAAATTCCAACTCGTTTATTTTCTCAGCCAAGCAGAACACGTGACAGACTGACACGTACTTCCGATGTTGGTCGACTTTTTTCGGTGCAACTTGTCCAGTTTACACGTCAACATGTTTTGACGACTTTTCTCTCCTCTCTTGTTTACTTTAAGTAGATTGATAGATAGATAGATAGATAGATAGAGATAACAACTAATTTTTCCTCTGTTCCACAGCTATATAACATGCATTGATCCCAGCAAACCACTCCCTCCTTGATTTTTCTCGACTCACAGGAACTACACTAGATGATCTGAAAATCAACCCCTCTCAAGTACATCAAAAAAAAACCTAGACTCCGCAAAAGCATGTGAACCTGACTTCATCCCGACTGTACTATTAAAAAAATTTCTCTGTTGAGGTTGCTCCACTTCTCTCCAAATTCTTCAACAATTGCCTTAACAAATCTTGCTTTCCTGACTGCTGGAAAACTGCTTCTGTGATACCAGTTTACAAGAATTCTGGCAAAAGAACTGACCCATTAAATTATTGCCTCATTAGCCTTCTCCTTCTCTTCGCCAAAATATTTGAGTCCATAATTAATCAAGCTCTATCCATCACCTTACAGATGCTAAACTTCTGTCTGATCAACAATATGAATTTAAGCAAGCCCGTTCCACCGCAGATATCCTAAGTTTAATCTCTTAACGTATATACCATGCACTGGATAAAGCAAGGAAAAGTAGGGCAGTAGCCTTAGATATTTCTAAGGCTTTTGATAGGATACGGCACAGTGGTCTTCCCAGGAAAATCAGATCATATGATATTACTGGACGAATACTTAACATAATTAATCCTTAAGTAAGAGAAGAATCCAGGTTGTCCTTGATTGTCCTGCATCAAAACAATATGATATAAATGTGGGTGTACCTCCGTTATTATTCCTAATATTCATAAATGACATCTCTGATTAAATTGTCTCTGAGATGGGTATATTTGCTGACGGTACCATACTCTATAACAGGCATGTGGGGGAAAACGAATGAGCTCATATCTAAGGCAATGGTGGAAACTCTAGAGAAAGACCTCCAGTCTGTAGTTGAATGGGGACAAAAATGGATGGTGACCTTCAACGCTGCCAAGACTAAACTTGTTTCCTTTAATAATTACAAGAAACCTTCTAAAACCAATAATAGCTATGGCTAATGATACATTACCTGAAAGTACTTTGTTCGAACTCCTCAGCTTAACATTCACAGGAAACATGAGTTGGAACAGATACATTGAGAGCATTGCCAGAGCCGCTGCGAGGAAGGTGGCTTCTCTTTAACCCTACTAGAAAGTTTCTTATGCCTGAAAGTATCCTGTACTTTTACAAGGTCGCCATTTGCCCATGTATGGAGTAGTGTTGTCACATTTGGGCTGGAGCATCTGCTACAAGTCTCACTCCTGGACAGGGTTCAAAAGAGAGTCGCCAACCTGATAGGCCCTGGACTGTAATCTAGCCTTCAACCTCAGACCCATCGATAAAATGTTGCATCCCTCTGCCTGTTCTACGAGTATTTAAATGGTAGATGCTTTGACGAACTACAAGCCTTTGTACCCCCTTGACGTAAATACCCCTGACAAACCCGAAAAGCAGCAAAATCCCACCCCTACACAGTAAAGATCCCCAGATGCTGTAAAGCCTTCTACTCTAATAGTTTCTTCCCCAAAACTGCTAGATTTTGGAATTCCCTTCCCGGTTCCTGCTTCCCTGACTGTACTGACATCCAGAAATTCAAGTGTAATGTGAACAGACATCTTGCTACTCAACTCCTTACATAGTATCCCTGCAATTATGTCCCAAATAGTAGCCCCCACATCAAGTTGCACTGTGCCTTGTCTGGCATGAAAATGAAAAATGAAAAAAATAAATTAATGTTTGTTAATCATTTATAATTTTATCATGCTTTTTTAAATTTATTGAGATAAAGTGATTTAATAATAATGAAAAACAAAAACTTATTAAAACCTTGAAATATTTGTTCATGTATTTTCAAGGGAGGTAATTTAGAGATTATCGCCTCCGTTCTGTCTGGAGAGATAATGGATATACTGTACAAGGGTAACTAAACGTAATCATGAAGCAAATGTTGTTTGACTGTGTGATTCCAGTGGCAAGAAGTGCAGGACAACCAGAAACAATGCCAAGATAAGCGGAAAGCACATGCAGCACCTGGTATTCCTAAATAGTTACCCATTAACTTTAGTGATCCAGCGGGAACCTGTGTGTCAATATAATTATGCCGAGAAAGAGGAGAGAATAATTGTGTTGCTTGCTTTCTTTCTCTACCTCCCTCCTTCCACTTGTTGACGCCACATATTTTTTTTTTTTTTTTTTTAATTTAATGATTGTTTTGACCCCGTAGGCAAAACGTTTTTCATTTTTGTTACATCCAATTTCAGTTGAATCTCACCCCACAAGCCAACAACAAAAATAAATAAAAATGTTATGAACTGGGCCGAAAACGATGTGAGGCTCTTCATCTAATCCCGGGAAATGCCGGATCTTCCTGCTAATAACTTGAATAAAATAATGGGTTCTTTGTTACAACAGTGTTGCTAATAGTTATTGTTGTCCCTTAATTTTCTCACTTTCGCTGCACAAATGAATCATAATACTTTCCAATGTTCAATCAACACTGACATTTCTTTCGAATTGTGATGTTTAAAGCATCTCAAATGTTGTCTGTCGTTGAGGATCATCTGGGTTCATTTGTGCTGTTAGGAGTACGGTCACATAAAACTAATTGGAGTCTGTATTATTCATACTGTTTTTATCTTGATTGTTATTTTTACAATGTTTCGATCAATGTAACTTCTGATCTTCTTCGAGTGTATTGTGTCAAACTCTGGAATCTACATAGAATTTTATAATCCTGGGGGTGTCTACACTCGTTCCATTAACCGTGACTGGGTAGAAATCGTGAATAATTCACAATTGTATTCTTAGTATTGCCTGGACTGAGGATCGAACCTTCAACCTCCAGAAGAGTGTCACTTATGATTGAATTTGATCAAGCACTTTATTCACTATGCCACGGATTCTTGTGGACAATTCTAATATATATTTTTTTTTTTTTTTTTTTTTACACAGTGGTCACCACTTATCAAGGCCCGGAAGCCACTCAGGGATAAGGGTTATTGCAAGTACAGTATGTTAGTGTGGAGATTTGATGAAGTGTTTACTTAAGGGGGCAGTTCATTAGGAATTTGTTAACATTGGACTTGAAGACATCCAAGTTGTAGTCAGGTGGGAAGCAGGCAGACGGAACACAGTTCCACAGGCGTGCAGTTCTAAGAAAGAAGCTTTTTTCATGGAATCCACGTTTTGATTTAGGCACAGATAAAGAGTGGGGGAAATATTTCACAGTGGATTCAACTAGACGGGTGTTTTTCATGAAAGATTGGCGAGGGGGTGACCAGAGATTGGAGTTCAGACGAGCACCTGCCATGGAAATAACGATAAAACAAGGATAGGTTCGCAACGTCTCTTCTGTGGGAGAGAGGTTGCAGGGTAGAGAAAAGGGCATTCCCCACTAAGCCACGAAGTCTATTTTGTACACTGTCAAGGCAGGATAGGCTGTTTTTAGCAGCTCCTGCCCAGATGTGGCAGCAGTATTCCATCCTTGGACGTACTTGGCTTTTATATAGATAGAGAATTGCATCAGTAGTGAGATATCTTTTGGAGCGGTAGAAGGAACCCACCATCTTTCCAGCGACCTTGGCAACAGACTTGATGTACGTGTTCCATTTCAGATCAGGAGTAAAGGACAAACCCAGAAGCTTGTCAAAACACGGGGCTTCTCCTAGATGAGAGCCATCCATTTCAATTGATGACAGATGGGGATCAGAGCGTTGATGATGTAAGGATAGGAGTTTGGTTTTAGATGCATTAAAAGTAACCAGCCACGTCTTCCCCCACTGAACTACACGCTCAAGATCAGAGGAGAGAGAATCAGAGAGAACTTTGTCGTTTACAGCCTTTGATGTGTTGCTGTAGATAGTCGTTTCATCAGCATAGATGTCAACGAATGATTTAAGTATGTGTTTAGGGAGGTCATTGATGTAGATCAGGAAGAGAGTTGGGCCCAGGATTGACCCTTGAGGGACTCCAGCATTAATACTATGAGCCTCTGATTTTTGTCCATCGACCACTACTCTTATGAGCCTATCGGAGAGAAATGATTTAATGATTGAGAAAACATTTCCAGTTATACCGTAGCTGGAAATCTTGTGAAGTAGGCCCTTATGCCATACCTTGTCGAAGGCCTTTGATATGTCAAGAGCAATTGGCCTAGAAAGGAAGTCTTTGTTAAGAGATTCACTAATCCTATGAGATATAACCGTTAGCACATCTGCGGTAGATCTTGCAGAACGGAAACCATATTGTGTGTCACTAAGAAGATTGTTTCTGCTGAGGTGGTTTACTATTTCTCTACTAAATATGAATTCCAGCAACTTACTCATAACACACAGGAGACTTATTGGTCTGTACTGAGAGGGAGATGACTTATCACCTGAATTCTTAAATATAGGGCATACTGATGAGGTTTTCCAGGGAGTCGGAAAGCACTTCTCCTTAAGGCAACGCTTAAACAGTTTCGTAAGTATGGGAGCAAGTTTTGGTTGAAGCTTTAATATGAATTTTAAACATATTTTGTTTTCTAAATGTACAATCTTATTACTTATATCTCGCTATTATTATTGTTACGACATATTATTAGCATTCATATTATTAGTACGGCATATTATTAGTACAACATATTATTAGTATTCATATTATTAGTACGACATTATTAGCATTCATATTATTAGTACGACATATTATTAGCATTCATATTATTAGCATTCATATTATTAGTACGACATATTATTAGTATTCATATTATTAGTACGACATTATTAGTATTCATATTATTAGTATCCATATTATTAGTACGTCATATTATCACTGTGTATTATTATTAGAAGATTGCTTACTTCTATCTTGGGAGATAATGACTAGGGCTAGGACAACAGCATATTCTTTTCATAGTTTTGACTCTTTCAATTGACTAGCCTTAATTTAAACCTTCGCCACTTTCGGTTTGGTGATGGATCCAACGGCATAGACGACATGTTTTTGGGGTTTTTTCACATTCTTTTCCTCCTTCGCGGTACGGGTTTGAGCCTGCCTGTCTATTACCACTTTTTTGCTCAACACCCACCTCCAAACACCCGTGCAACACTGGGCACCCAGATTAGTGTATATATATATATATGTATATATATATATGTATGTATATATATATATAATGTTTAGAGGTACAGAATTTATATACAGTTTTAAATATAATGGGCGGAAGTCTCTCGAGAGCGCTTTCAGCTATCATCTCATCAGGAGAAAATCGATAGCGTAAAAATAATACTATGTCGAAAGTAAAGAGTTCTGATGGGGAACTATTCAATGTGCCAAAAATTACACGGACACTAAAATAAAGTTTATTAACGTTTAAAAAACGATTAAAAGAATGGCACAACGAGGGGGGGGGGAAACGGGAGAAAAGATTCACAGTTCCCCAAAGAGAAACAATGTGTTAAATGTTTCTTTCTGTCGGCACAAAGAAGGTTTCCACACCGCAATAGAGACAGACTCCAAAATCTTTAAATGGTTTCTGGAGTCCGCTCTATGTAGCACCTCGAACCATTCAATTTTATATCTATCGCCACAGCACGGGTTGTCAACCAAATGCTGGCCAATGGCAGAGTCCAAGGCTGCAGAAGGAGGGAGACTACCAGACCCCATCCTCCCTTGTCTGATCTTCGATGGAACATGCTGGTTTATACGAGTCAAAAGATGCAAGTATGTTCGCCCAACATAACCAGCATCGCACTGGCATTTAAATTGATATACAATATTGCTATTTTGGATGTAAGGCAAACTATTGTCCTTCTCACTTTCCATAGTGAACTTTAGAGCTCCATGCAAAGAATTCAACCTATCAAAAAATATCGACGCTTCACTTTGCGATGGAAAAACAGCAAAAGTGTCGTCAACATATCTAAAATATGCAGTGGGTTTTGTTATAAAATTAAACAAAACGGATTCATTGTACTCGACGAAAATATCCGCTAAAGTTGGGGCCAACGGACTCCCCATTGAAACCCCGTCAACCTGACAATACATAATATCACAAAAACTAAACTCCACAGACTTTGTGCACATTAAAATGAGTTCAATAAGAATCTCTTTAGAAAAATGTGGAGCAGTCAGGCGACCATCGCAAAGCGCGTCGGTACATATGCGTATAGTCTCATCCAGTGGTATGTTGGTAAAGAGACTGGAGACATCAAATGAGCACGTAAGCCGTCTCTGCATTAGAATCCAACCCACGTACATAATCAACAAACTGAAAAGAATCAGGGATACAGTGCGTGATTTATAACGCGCGCACAGGTTGCAGAATTTCCATAAGCCACTGAGCCAATGAATGTTGCACCGAATCAACCATTGATAAAATAGGTCTCAGTGGAACACCTTGCTTGTGTATTTTGTGGAGACCATACATTCTAGGATGTTGTGAACCAGAGGGTCTAATCCTGTCATAGACGTCCTTGCAAAAAACTTTCTTTTTAAATAATGCAAGTAGACGTCTTTGCATTTTTGCCTCGTTCTTGCAAGTATTATCTGTCAACTCGACAGGACCGAGTTTACGGAATTTCGAAACATCATTGAGAATAACTGCCATTTCTCAACGTAGTCCGATTTGTCCAAAATCACCACTCCTGCACCTTTGTCTGGTTTGCACATATAAATATTGGCATTGGATTTTAACGCTTTCATAGTTTTAAATTGCGTTATGTTCCAGACAAAGTCGCTATAATCAACAGGTGTGTTACTGTATCGGTGAGCTAAGGCAACTAAACTAGATTTCATCTCAGAAATTCTTTCCGGGGAAATAGGGACATTATATAGTTCCCCATCAGAACTCTTTACTTTCGACATAGTATTATTTTTACGCTATCGATATTCTCCTGATGAGATGATAGCTGAAAGAGCTCTCGAGAGACTTCCGCCCATTATATTTAAAATATATATATATATATATATATATATATATATATATATAAATGACAAGAAGTCTATATTTCAAATTTCAAGATAATGTCCATCTTACCGTTTATTTCTTTAAGCATATTAAAATGTTCAATTCTTGACATCACCTGTTTGGTAGCGCAGAATCATTCATGTAATAATTATGCCAGTTTTTTAATTTATTCCGCCCTTAACTCATCAGAAAAATAGGAACTCATCAACTTTAAAGGAAAATAAACGGTAAGATGGACATTATCTTGAAATTTGGAATATGACTGTCATTTATTTGTACATACTCTGCAGTTACATTGAGCTTAAAAGATTGGTATAAATAAAAGGTGAAATACAATTGAATAAGTCTATAGTCTAAAGAAGCTTTGAATAAAAAAAATGCAAAAATAAAAATAAAGAATGCAGTTTAAATTCCCGGAAGGAAAAAAATATTAATTTTAACCTATCGCAGACTTAGCACCTACATAATCCGATTTTTAAAAAGTTTATAATGACCAAAAAGAATTCATTTATACATGGATTGAAAAAAAAAAAAAAAAAAAAAGGCTTTAACTAAAATTGTTAAAAAGAAATAGACTTAGCACTTGCATAAGCTGCTTTTGCAAAAGTCTTTAATTTTAAAACAGAATTTAAAACATATATGAATTGTCCCATCGATTTCAACCTATGAGCTTCACACAACAACAAAGTTGTTCAGAAAATCCACACGGTTTGTTTATAGTGATGAACACTTCATGTAAAACCATCCGCATTTTTTGGAACAACTGCTAATCTTGGCTGATGCAATTAGCTTCCACGGATGGAGCAGATGGTAGATCTCGGGTTTTATATTAGTTTTCCCTTTCCTAGACGCATGTCTGAACAAAAACTGAGAATGCATCTCTCCTTGTTGTTTTTAGATGCATCACCAGACATAAACTGGGAAATTTTACGCCTCAGTGCAGTACATACATCGCCTAGTATTCTCAGATGGTCATTTATCTGGTAATGGTCAGGCTTATCGTTGCTTAACCTTGGCGATCTAATGAGAACCGGTGTATTAATGGTTTGCCATTTATGACAAACTGTTGAATTTTTGAACATTGGAGTTGAGATTTTTTGGTGGTCGTTGCATTGTTGTTCAATATAATAGAAAGCAAAACTGATCTAGTTTCAGTGTTGTTTTTGAAACAACTAGCAGTAAGAATGAAAAAAGTACCCCCCCCCCAACCTTGAGCCATCCACAACTTTGTAGATGCTTTTATAGCGAGTTATAGGAGTTCTTCCCAGAAGGTGCATACAGTGCCTAGCCTTCCTAAATAGTCACCCATCTGGTACTGGCCAGACTCAATGTTGCTTAACTTTGGTATCTGGCGAGAACCGGTGTGTCAACGTGATTGTGCCGTACTACTCGCCTGGTCACTCTTTAATTGTTCCTTAGTAACCCCAAGGAAATGAATATTAGTATTTTTTTTTTTTTTATCCTAACCAGATTTGGGTCTCACTGAATCTGAGGATATAAGGTTTGTAAATATATCTTCAGTAGTTTCTGACTTTTAAGCACACACACACACACACACAAAAAAAATTAAACCGTTATGACTTTTGTATCATATAACCTCTTGTATCTCAAATCAAAAATAAAGTATAAATTACATGTTTGTGAATGTTTGAGATGAGGATTGATTATTATCTATATATTAATACGATATATCTATATATATTAATACGATATATCTATATATATTAATACGATATATCTATATATATATATCAATACGATATATCTATATATATATATCAATACGATATATCTATATATATATCAATACGATATATCTATATATATATCAATACGATATATCTATATATATATCAATACGATATATATATTAATACGATAGCGTGTGTTCTTTTGTGTGTCACACTTACATCTTTCTCCCTCCGAATGATTGGCGTTTCATTGTTATGACCTTCAATTTATTGTAATAAATAATTTTACCAAGAATTCTTTACAAGTTTTTGTTTCGATTTTGGTTGATGGCACTCAAGTCATTTATTTTTTTATAAATAATATTAGTAAGAATTTTTTATAAGTTTTGGTTTCAGTTTCGATTATAGCTAAACGAAATCAATCTAAATATATATATTCTTCATAAGTTTTGGTCTCGGTTTCAATTCAAGCTGATGCACCAAAGTTATATAGATATATATATTAAAAATAATATATACAAGCGTATTTTATGACCGGATGTTCCTGCTAGCTTAGAAAAATACCTTTGAAGTTTTAACAAAAAAGCTATAATAATACCAGAGCGGGGACCCTTTATTTAATCTGCAAAAGTAGCATGCTTTCGTTTCATCAGCTGTCATGACTGGGTAGAAATCCTAAGTAATTTGCAAAAAACCTTCAACCTCTAGAACAGTGTAACTTACAACTGAACATTACCAAGTACTTTATGCACTATGCCATAGGTCCTTGTATAAATTACATCTATCACAAGAACATGAAAAATAAAAATACCTGAGCAAAAGCTATGAATTACATTTTCAAAGTCAAATTTTATATTTTCTTTTTATTTACTGAATAAATTTTCTTGAAAAAGTGCAGACGTATTATACAAGTTCTAACATTTTTTTTTATAGGAATTCAAAAAAAAGCAGAATTCCACTTTGTTTTTTTCTTAAAAAAAAAATTGTTAGAACTAATTCCTTTTGGCTTCGTTTTATTTCTTTCTCTTTCTTCCCCCTCTCTGTCTTGCTTTTCCTTTTTCCTTTTTCCTTTTTTCTTTTTTCCTTTTTTTTCCTTTTTTCTTTTTTCCTTTTTTCTTTTTTCCTTTTTTTTCCTTTTTCCTTTTTCCTTTTTCCTTTTTTCTTTTTTTCTTTTTTCTTTTTTCCTTTTTTCCTTTTTTTCTTTTTTCCTTTTTTCTTTTTTTCTTTTTTCCTTTTTTCTTTTTTTTCTTTCTTTTTCCTTTTTTCTTTTTTTTCCTTTTTTCTTTTTTTTTTTCTTTTTTTTTTTTTCTTTTTTCTTTTTTCCTTTTTTCTTTTTTTCTTTCTTTTTTCCTTTTTTCTTTTTTTCTTTTTTTCTTTTTTCCTTTTTTCTTTTTTTTCTTTCTTTTTCCTTTTTTCTTTTTTTTCCTTTTTTCTTTTTTTTCCTTTTTTCTTTTTTTTCCTTTTTTCTTTTTTTTCTTTTTTTTCTTTTTTTTTTTTTCTTTTTTCCTTTTTTTCTTTTTCCTTTTTTTCCTTTTTTCATTTTTTCCTTTTCCTTTTTTCTTTTTTTTTCTTTTTTCTTTTTCCTTTTTCTTTTTTTCTTTTTCCTTTTTCTTTTTTTTTTCTTTTCTTTTTCCTTTTTCTTTTTTTCTTTTTCCTTTTTCTTTCTTTTCTTTTTCCTTTTCTTTTCTTTTTTTCTTTTCCATTTTTTTCTTTTCCATTTTTTCTTTCTGACGTTGGTGGCGGTCAACAGACTGCTGAGCTGGACGTCAGTGAGCTCTGGAAGGTAGGCATCAGTGAGCTCTGGTATAAGTAACCGGATGTTGCTCTAGAGAGGGTAGCCTGACATCAATTGACACTGGAGAGGGTAGCTTGATGGCTGCAGGCACTGGAACGAGTAACTGGACGTTGACAGGCTGGAGCATGTAGCCTGACGTCGACTGACTCTGGAAAGCTGCTGAGGGTGGCAAAAGTCACAGGAAGGCCGCAGCAGGCGCTGGAGACCACAGGAGTGAGCTGGAGTCAGCTGGTTGAAGAAGGTAATCTCAGGGAGCAGACAAGCAGTAGTAGTTGCAGTTCGCATAAGTAATGTGGAAAAGATGGCCCTGAAAAGGACTGTTTAAACTACTGCTGCTGATGATGAAACCCTTCGGCTGATCGACTTGACTGGAAACGTTAAAGTCGTATTCGGGAGGCTACATGCTCTCTAGCCGTGTTGATCGTTTGGACTGCAGGCGCACTGTATTTATGAGATAGTATTGTTACAACAGGCATTGCCCTCAGTTAAAAAGAACAAATGAATAGAATTAATTCCCCATGGAATCAATGATGATAAAGAGTTTTAAATGTAAATTTATTGTGTTTATCTTCGATTCAGCTCGGAATCAAAATCTCTTTCTTTGACTTTATGGAGAACAAGTTGAATTTGTTTTCTTCTTTTTAGTTCGAAACGAGGAAAGGGTTGTTTCTATTTTTAGCACCTGGCAGTAATGACGGTTGTTTAGGCAGCATATATTAGATTGTTTATTAATGAAAAATGACTGGTGTAGTAAAAATATGCATCACCGTGACAAAGAAATCAGTTTCACATAGGAATTTAGTATAAAATGCTCCCCTATTTCCGAGCCATTTTAGCATTTTTGGCAGTTAACTTTCTTTTTTTTTTTATTTTTGCTATTAGAAATAAATTCTGTGCCATGTTTTTTTCTTGGAGACATTGCATTTTTAGAAAATTATGTCTGGCTTTAGAAGTTTTTTTTTTTTTTTTTTTTCTTTTTTTGAGGTGCATTGTCATTCAGACTTAGGGTTAATGAAGTGTTTTATGAGAGTTGCTACTTGAACTTAAGATTAGTGATCAGATTAAAGAAAGTACTTTTTGGGAATGAAGCCTACTACTCGGACCTAGGGTTAGTGGTAGAGTAAGTAATTTTTTTTTTTTTTTTACCAACCTTGTAGAACCCTTCTCCCCTCCAAAAAACCTTCAAAATTTATTTCCTGTAGCAAAAAATGTTTTCCGGTATCTACCCTAAAAAGTTAGAATACGTTGCATTCTGTTTTATTTGTTTTAGATGCTCTATCAAAATACTTGGGTATTCTGTTAGTTTATAATTAGAACTGAATTTTGCTCAGTACGTTATCCGGGTGGCGTAACGGATAAAGCGCTAAATGACATTAATTTCTAAGTGATACTTTGCTGGAGCTTGAAGGTTCAATCTTCAGTGCGAGCAAGACTAAGAATACAATTACAAATTATTTTAGACTTTTACTTGGTCATGGCTGATGGAACGAGAATATGCAAGCCCCAGAGATTAAATAAAAGGTTTCATTTGAAATTTCATACAAGTTCCTGAGTTTGACAAGAGACACCTGAAGAAGATCGGAGGTTACATTAACCGAAACGTGAGAATAACACTCCAGATGAGAATCCAAGCATACAAATTATCAATCCTCGTTTAAAAAATTAAATATTTTGTTTTTTATACTAATGAGTCATCACTTATCAAGACCAAAAGCCACTCAAGTATAAAGGTTAATGAGTTGGATTAATTGACGGTTGAATGATGATGAATATTAAAATAATAAATGGACTGAAGACAACTTGAGTATTTCTGACATTCAATTTGAAGACGACCATCATGTACTCTGCAGGAAATCAGTCCCATGGTAGTGTCTTCCACTAATAGAAGTATTTGGAAATAAACTCTATTCATGGAAATTCTGCATAACGCCAGGTACACAAAGGAAGAAAAAAGTTTTTTTCAGTTGTGGTAATAAGACAAGTTCTTGTTGTGAATGTGTTCTAAGGAGAAAACAGTAATTGGAGCTCAGTCGAGAATCTTTCATAAACCCTAGAGAGTCAATAAAAATATATTTTTATGACTGATGAAAAATAGAAAAAAAGAAATTATTTTCTTAAATCTAACATTGATCGCCACGTTATGCCCTCTTGGGTGAGTTTGTAATGATGATACATATTTTTTATGAGTCATCACTTATCAAGGCCAAAAGCCACTTGAGTATAAAGATCAATGAGATGGATAGATTGACAATTGAATGATGATGAATACCATGAGAGGATGTTTCTTAAAAGCTTTCTCTTGTATACTATGACACACAATATATGCTAAGATATTCTTTAGTTCTGGGATTGAGTTTTGTTTGAAAAAAAAAATTCTATTTTAATTGTTCTAATTAGTCATAAATAAATGACAAATTTTTCATCAATTTCTCTCACCTCCTCTCGCTGTTCGCTGTTTCAACCTATCTCTAATAGTTTTTGATGTCTCTGTGAGCATACAAAGAGTCTTTTCTTTTCATCTAATTTACACTGTGTTTGTACACACCGTAAACACTTATGTAAATTAGATAGCAATATAATAGGACTAATTATACAAGTAGAATTTCGCAGATATATCACAATTTATTATTTTTAATGAAATCACAGTGGAACAGTTACGTTTTAAATTGTGAAGCAATTGATAAATGTTTCCACGGTTATAATCATAATCATTTTTGAACGTTGGAATTGAGATTTTGTTTGTGTTGATGAAGAAGAGTTTCATTAATTTCCTCACGGGATTATATGAAATAAAGAATAAAATGTATAAAGCGGATGGAAAGCAAAAAATAAAATAAATAAAACACCTCATTATGGAAATAGAATTACAATTAGCTATTTTGTGACAAGTATGGATATATATACACACACACACACACAGTCTTTATTATAGACTGGAGGATAATTTGGGGAGGCTTTTTGTGGCCCAATGAGAAATCGATGACAACCAGCTATTGTGATAAGTCATTTGCAAAGAGTAGGAGAGTATTGGAAATCTGGGGAGACTTGTTACTCAGACTCCAGGGAACACCATCGGTTGTTGTCAGTGAGTAATCTTTTATAATGGTCGGTCTGAGAACTCCTGGTAAGTACAAACAACAATAGTAATAATAATAATAAAAAGGGCCGAAAAGGATGAGAAGAGAGAGCACTAACCAGACCTCCACTGGATGAATAGAAGGAGGAAGACCTTGGGAAGCTTATTGCTATCCAAATTACAGTGAAGACCAATGGTCATTGCCAGCGAGAAATTAATGATAAGCGGCTGTTGCGATAAAGCAAAACCATCTGCAAAGATTATTGAAAAAGGTAGAGAGTTCTACATATCTGGGGAGAGTTGTCACTCAGACTCTAGGGAACACCACCGGTTGATGCTAGTGAGTAACCTTTGATGATAGCTTGAAAACTCCCAGTGAGTATAAGCATGGTAATGATAGTTGTTGTAGTGGATAAAAAAAGCAATATTTCTTTTCCATCTGACACTGCTTAAAATGGCTGTACCAAAATTTCACACCATTTCTGTGCGTGATGATAGAATCGAATTTCAATACAAAAAAAAAAAGCAGATTCCATTAATCTGTTAATGAAAATATTTTTTGTTTTGTTTTAATAAAAAAAAAAAAATGATTAAATATTTATTTGTTCGTCATTGGATTGTAGCGAGAGAAGTAGTGGTCAGTGGTGGTCAGTCGACACAGGCTGAATTGTGTCTTAATGAAGAGCATGCTGTTGACTCAATCAATATTGAAAAACATGGTTCTTCTCCCACTGCTACCTATATCCAGGTTGCTTTCAACAGTGAATGGATTCTATTGCAGGATAGTAGCCATTCTTTTTTTATTTTTCACCCTTTTCTTCTTTCACCAGATTTATGTATGCGCATAGATCAGGTTAAGTCAAAATCTCTCTCGTATGTATATAAATAAATAAACAACACTATATATGCTCTGAAACCCAAAAGCCATTCATTGAGCTTGGATTTTTTTCCAAATTTATATTAAAATATTTTTTTTCATTATAAAAAAAAAAAAACCTTATTTATGGGAAAGATTTTTTAATCTTTTACGATTGATACATACAAATCCGAGTATGTTTCAAGTAAATGATCAACCCCTCTCTCTCATATATATATATATATATGTTTCTGAGAAAAATGTTTATTCAGTTATATTTCACCTTTTATTTATACCAATCCTTTTTATGAAGTTCCATGCAACTACAGGGCATATACAAAAGAAATGACAAAAACTTTATATTCCAAATTTCAAGATGTTGACCATCTTACAAGTTATTTCTTTCAGAATGTTAAAATGTTCAATTCTTGACAGCACCTGTTTCGTAGCACAGAAACATTCATATAATTATGTCAGTTTTTTAATCGTTTCCACCCTGACTCATCAAAAGAATACGAACCCATTAATTTAAAAGAAAATATAAAAAAATATGGACATGAGTACATAAATTCAAAAGATCGGAGGAGTAGTTGCAACTGTGTTTTATGATATTTACGCCATCTTTGATATATATGTGTATATATATGTATGTATATTTTATATATTTTATATTTTATATGTGTCAGGTCATGTCATATGCTACTGGTACCATGTAACCCAGTACTACCTGCCTCATGGTCGGGTCACCGGCGACTAAACTGGTTCCCCCACCAGACTTGTTTGGTGAGGAAGGCGGCTAGTCTCCCTGGAGGATTAAAAACAAGACGTTCCAAAGGGCGAATGAACTCTTTTTCTGGGTCAACGGCCAACTAGCACCGTGTATATTTGTGTGTGTGTATATGTGTATTGGGGTGGAGAGGGCTCCCGTAAGCCGTGGTGAAGGCAACCTTTCTAGAAGAAGCAAATCTTTGATTTAAAAAAACATAAAGCGGGAGACCAGTACCCGCATTAAGCTGGTCTGCAGTTTAATTTGTTGCTGGCTATCTTGCTCTTGCTTGTTGCTGGATCTCAACATTTTGAACCGAGAGAGAGACTTAGCTGTCGTACAAAGCTAAGACTCTGTAACATCATCTTTGTATAGATACTCCCTCAGGCATTTGGGCTCATGGATTTTAAATATCTGAGGGAGTGGCACTCGTCTGACAAGACGTTGCAATCATCATCATATTTTATATGTGTGCTAATTAGTGGTGGGACGATTAATCGGAAGAATCGTGTATTTTGAGGGAAATCGGAATCACATCGTTAAAAAATACCTTAGATTTACAATTCTTTCATTATGATTGTCTTATATTTTTAAGTTGAACTGTTTGTTTGAAGTGAGATTAATGCTGTCAAAAATTTGATAAAAACGTCATAGAACTTTTCATAACATATTTAATATGATATACAAGAATTTTATTAACTACAGGTAATCTTGGTACTTCTACACTTTATCGCCGAAACTGGAGACACCATTTTATTTCACGCACCTGCCATAAAAATTCACAAACAAACATCGGTACCGTCAGTTTCAAATCCAAATAAAGAGACAGTATTTTTGGGGAGACAGATATAAATAGAGGCTGCAAAATGTCTAACATAGGAGACCAGATATTGGTCCCCCCCCCTTTTTTTAATGGGGGGGGGTGAAGGCGACAATACCGATGTTCTGATTTTCTGTAACACATAAATAAATATGTGTGTGTGTGTGTGTGTGTGTATTTAGGCAGCATTCTTTCTTTTAAGCATATTTTGTTGAATAAAATGGACAATTCATGTATAGGCATGAATTGTCCGTTTTATTCAACAATATGCTTAAAAGAAAGACTGCTGCCTAAATACACATTTCTAGTTTGGATGCAAAAAACTTGAGAGAGATGAGGAAGGAACATAGCGAACAGAAAGTTTGGATTTTATCTTTTTAGTTTTTAAAAATTAACTGGTACTGCAAACTCCCTTTTCTCAGATTCTAATAATTGAATCAAAGCATAATGGATGATCCAAAAAGGGTCACTATTTATTTATTTTTTTAAAGTAGAGCAGTAAACTATTTGTTCAGGAAAATAATGGGGTGGGATTTTGCTGCTTATCTATCGTCATGAGAGAATTTACATTGAAGGAGGAGCACTGTTTGTAAATTTATGGTCTTTTACTCCCTTAAATGTAGGTTATGTGTATGACCCTAAAAGACATCCAAAAGTGGAGCTCTAATTAGGGGCTGTGGGGAATGTGGAGTTGTTGCCTCTTACCTACCATTGCTCCCGGCTCCACTTTAACTCGGAGTGGTAATATCTGTCAGGGCATCTGGTGCTACCAGATCAGGCTGTCTGAAGATACTGACTTCCTGAAGTGCACCAAATGTTGATGTTATTTTTTGCCTTTGCAAAACTCAATCATGTTCTGCAAAGTCAACAGCAAAAACAAGAATTTTCTTCTACAAAACAACCAAACCAAACACTATGAATAAATATTTAAAGATATAAAGAACTTGAAGCATAAAAATTCCTGGTACTTTTCACCAATAACATCCAGTGTGAATGCACCTGAAGATGGTTGGAGGTGCCATTGGCCGAAACATGAAAAAAAACCAACCAACCAAGATGAGAATAATAGTCCAAATAATACAAAAACGTAATAATCAAGCGTCATCTCAAAAATATACAAACATCACATCAAGAAAAAAAAAAACGGAATGGACCTGGATTTATTTAAAAAAAAAAAAAAAAAAAAAAAAAAAGACTTGGCGCTATTTTTCACCATTCAACAATGACATCCAGTGTGAATGCACCTGAAAATGGTTGGAGGGCACATCAGTCGAAACGTAAAAAAAAAAAAAAAAACGAAGATGAGAACAATAGTTCGAATAATACAAAAAATAATTATCAAACCTTATCTAAAAAATATACAAACATTAATTCCTTGTTTTCTTTTTCTCACCCACTCCCGACATTTGGGTGGGGGATACTGATAGTACCACAAGAGCATGCTACCCCCATGCATCAAATAAAGGGTTCCGTGATTCCTGTGCAGATTCAAGAATTGAATAAAATGATTCCCAAGTTTGACAAAATACACTTGAATAAGGTGGAAATTACATCCACTGAAACGTGCAAATAGCAGTTAAGATGATCATTCATTGAGGAAAACGTTTGCTTATAATGAATAAATAAATAAATGAAGTCGATTTGTACGACGATCCAGTATTATTGTTAGCCTCATAACAGTTGATTTTTTTTTTTTTTTTTAATAATAAAGTTCAAATTAAATGAAGACCCTAATTTGTATTTTCCAACCAGGACATTTAAGTCTGGATATTAATAAAATATCTTATACACTGTTTTATTTCATTAATAATTATATATATATATATATATATATATATATATATATATATATATATATATATATATATATATACGTTTTATTTTTTATTACCGTATCTTTCTATTACATTATTGTTTCAGCTACCCGGCCGGTTTTTTTGGCCGTCTGTAGCTTCCTCAGACTTTTACAGAAATGTTCGTTATGATGGGATGAGATAGTGAATGATTTCAGGGGAGGGGTGCGAGAAGAGCGGAAAAAAGAGGAAGGGAACAAGGAGGAAACGTGGGAGGGGGTGTTTGGTATGTCGGTAATGTTTTAGTTTTGGATTTTAAGGAACTTGTCTCTTTGTCGGACCATTTTCCGAACGTTTTTTTTTTTTTTTTTTTTTTAGTGAAAAAAGAAATTTCCCATAAAGCTGAATTTAGAGACATGTTAATAAAAAACACGGCCATTTTAACTGTCTCATATTGCGAGGTGCGCCTCCCAATCTTTGAGGCATTGTAAATCCACATTAATAAACCAACGATTAACCAGATTCCAAATGAAATGGAGGGCACGCTCAAGCGCTTTTGAGTATTTTAATGATTTTAAGCGATTTTATTCGTCTTTTAATCATCTTTTCATTTCATCTCACTATTTTCATTTTTTATTTTTTACTACTCGCCTGAGGATGACCAATGGCGGTCGAAAATGTTCGATTATGGGAAATGTCTTTTTTCACTCGAAAAAACGTTTGGAAAATGGTCCGACAAAGAGAAAAGGAAGATTACAAGAAAAACAAGCAAGAGTTGTCTGTGCTATTTAATGAAACGTGCATATATATATATATATATATATATATATATATATATATAAGCTACAATTGCTAAATTGCCAGAAATAACTTGAATCCTATTTCGAAATTAAATCTATTAGAATGCATTTCGGTTTCTTTGTAAATAATCCAATTTGTAAAAGCTTTTATATTTTTATTTGGTTGAATTTTTTTTTTTTTTTTTTTTTGCTTTCCTCCTCCTCTCTCTTGCTTTATCTTTCTTTCTCTTTCTGTTTTTCTATCTTGCTCTTCCTCTCTCCATCTTGACCTACCTTTCTTTCCTCTATCATGACAGTTCTTGCTGAAAACTAAAAATATTTATTTTGCAGCGAAAACCAAGACTTCAAATAATGAGGAGCGGGAGGGATTAGATGACTTCTATTTCATCATAGAAAGAATTTCTGTCTGCCCCCCCCCCCCGTCACTCACATATGCACTTGGTGTCTTAGTTTTAATGTTGACTTTCTTAGTTGAAACCGATCAGAGTTGTTTATTGGCTAGAAACAATGTGTAGTATCTGTTCTGTTTTCTATAATCAGTGAAGTAATTTTTAGAGAACCACATTTTCTCCAAATTAAAAAACGACCTTGTATCTAACTCTGCCCTCGTGGGGAGGTAAGTAAATAGGTCTATAAATGAAGCTAAATTGAAGCGAATACAGTTGAGGGGATCGGGGATCATAGGTTTGAATATTCATTCTTTTAAATCTTTTTTTTTTTTTTTTTTTGCCGCTGTGCATTCCTATGCCATTGTGTACATCATTATAAATTAATATATTTTTTATATATTCTGAGGTGGAATAAATATTTTCTGAAAGAAATTAAATCAAAATACATTTTTTTAAGTACCAACGTTTCATAATGAAAACTGATGAACCAAAATCAAAGTAAGGAAAAAGTTTATATTTATTTATTGCGGACTATTATTCTCATCTTTATTAGTTGTTTCATGACGTTTCAACTAACTGTTCCTCTGGCCTTCGTCAGGTGGTAACCGCAACGGATAGGAACTTCAAATCTCCCAACTGCATTCTCAGCAATCACTGCCATCCGTAGTTGTTGTCGTCTCACCACGTTTTTTGGCCAAGTAAGCCTCTGGCTGGCTTTGGGTAGGATTGAAACCGCTATCTCCAGACAATGCTTCGGGGCCCGTGGCGCAGTTGATAGACGTTGAATCTCTACGGTTCCAGATGAGAATTTTCTGAAGATAGCGGTTTCAATCCTACCAAAAGCCGGCCAGAGGCTTACTTGGCCAAAAAACATGGTGAAGACGACAACAACTACGGATGGCAGTGATTGCTGAGAATGCAGTTGGGAGATTTGAAGTTCCTATCCGTTGCGGTTACCACCTGACGAAGGCCAAAGGAACAGTTGGTTGAAACATCATGAAACAACAACTAATAAAGATGAGAATAATAGTCCACAATAAATAAATTAATATAAATAATACTCATCTCAATAATGAATTCCAATTAAAATAATATATAGGGAAAAAGTTATTATTAAACTATGCAAATCCAACTCGATTGAAAACAGAACCTTGAGATCTTCAGGTGATGCTCTCTTGCATTTGACATTTTGAAGGCATTTGACAGTCTAGCATTCTGATCTTCTCTGTAAACTTTGATGTTATGGTGTTAGTAGTAAGCTAAAAAATGATTTGTTTTGTTTAATCCTATTAAAACTGTGTCTTTCAATTGTATGTGTGCCCCTTTTCTTTCCTGGCTTTGCTCTCCGTGAAAAATCAACTCTTTTTGATCTTGGCGATCCTATATTAAATCCATTGCTCTTTCCGCTTCTTGTGAAATCGGTTTTCTATAAACACTTTCTCACACCTGATACTATTGCTACGATTAGGCTATGTATGGAGAACTGTTGTTGTATGTGGATTGGCAAATCTGTCCTGTTCAAGGGTTCTTGATAAAGTACGGAAACATGTCTGCAATTTGAGTAGCTCCCACCTTTTCTTTTTCTCTGTAACCTGTTTCTCACAGACGTGATGTTGCTAGTCTCAGTCTTCTTTATAAATATTATTGTAGCGTGTTCTTCAGAATTGTCTTATTTATTATGTACTTTCTTTGTTCCAACTCGTTTGACTTGTTGGTCTAGTGATCTCCATCAATTTGTTGTTTTCATACCTTGTAAAACACAGCAGCTTCTTTCCAAGAACTGCAAACTTGAACTCTCTTTCTGCTGTTTTTCTCCTATCTATAACTTTTTTTAAAATTTATTTCTTTTTTTTTTTATTACATTTACACCCCAAACAAGGCATATTGCAACTTTGTTGTAGGGGGCTACTATCAGGGACATGGATATCAGGGGTACTGTGTAGGGAGTTGGTCAGCAAGATGTCGGTTCACGTTGCACTTGAACTTCTGCATGTCAGTACAGTTGGGAAGCAGGGACCCGGCAGGGAATTCCAAAGTCTACCTGTCCTGGGGAAGAAACTACTGGAGTAGAAGGCTCTCTTACATATAGGGATCTCTACTCTGAAGGGGTGGGATGTAGCTGCTTATCGGGTTTGTCGGGGGTATTTACGTCGAGGTGGTACAAGTGCTTGCAGTTTGTCAGAGAATTCACAGTTAAAGTACTTGTAGAACAGGCAGAGGGATGCTACATTTCGTCGATGGGACAGGGGGTGAAGTTTAGATGACAGTTCAGGACCTATCAGGTTGGCGACTCTCTTTTGAACCTTGTCTAGGAGCGAGAGACTAGTAGTAGATGCACCAGCCCAAATATGACAACAATACTCCATACATGGGCGAATGTATGCTTTATAGATCTTTTCAAGAACAAGGTCAATAGGCATCTCTTGTTGTTGCGATAATCATTTGTTCTTGTTAGATTCTTACATTAAGTGGCTTCACACCTTGTCTGAAACGATCCCCGCCCTATAAAAAAAAAAAAAACTCTATCATATAGATGAGTAGTTATTTTTAACCTTTTATGAAACGTTTTGTTTCTTTTCTTTTCCAGAAAAATGTTGGACGTTTGTTTTCTAAATTTGGAGAAATTCAATCCATCTCTGTCCGTGACAACAACAGTACACCTGGCACGAAAATTTCGTAAGTTATAATTTCTTTCTGATTTTTTGTTTTCTGTTATTTTAAAAGCTCAGATGTCTAAGAAATCTTTTTTCACTAGTTATAATATATTTGTGTATGTGTGTGTGTGTGTATATATATATATATATATATATATATATTATAATATATACTAATCCTTATTTAAGAAGCTCAATGTAATTACAGAGCATATAATGAACAAATGACAAAAGTCTATGTTCCAAATTTCATGATGTTGACCATCTTACAATTTATCTCTTTAATTCAGTTAACATTTACATTGATAGTATCTGTTTCATAGCACAAAATCATTCACTTATATCAATTTCTAAGTTCAAAAAATTTCTAAGTTTAAGCAAACTATAAGGTATTTGCAGCTTCTCTTCCAATTTTCGGATTTTTTAATCATGTCAAAACGCAATTTCTTTTTCTTTTGGTAGATTGATTTCTTCTGATGAGTTAAGGGCAAAATAAATTCATTGATATAATACATAAGTGAATGATTTTGTACTACAAAACAGATACTATCAAGAATTGTGAATGTCAATTGAATTAAAGGAATAAATTGTAAGATGGTGAACATCGTGAAATTTGGAATATAAACTTTTGTTATTTATTCATTATATAAGTTGGTTTAACAGTTTTTGCAGATTTTAAAATTTCATCTTGAAAATGAGAAACTGTTTTAGAACATTTTTATTCATAACGATAATAAGCTCAAAAATTCAGAATTGCAATGACCTTTGCTGCCTATAACTTGATTCCATCTGTCAACGAGCATATAAATAAGTTGTTTGTAAACTTTAAGTTTTGATGTGAAATATGAATCTCACTTATGTCCAATCTTCTCTCGTGATGATCTAAATGGCTTTGTAATCCTTGAAATAAGTGATATTCCAAGAGAGCTAGGTCAAGAGAATATGCAGGATGGGACAAGAATTCTCGACTAAATTTTCCACGGAAATCTTTGGTCAGAAGTGCTGTGTGAAGACTAGCATTATCATGATAGAAGATGACCCCCTTTTCTGTTGACTAAAGGATATTGTTTTCTGGTCAACATGGCTGAGAATATTGCAGAAAAATATGAATGATGCTTTAAATAATTTGAAAGAAAAAAGTTATAAATTAATCATTGTGATTTGTTTAAATAACAATAATATATACAAAATAAATAATATTGTTTAAATAACAATAATATATACAAAATAAATAATATTGTTTAAATAACATATACAAAATAAATAATATTGTTTAAATAACAATAATATATACAAAATAAATAATATTGGTTTAAAAGCCCTTTCTACAAACCAGCAAAAACTTTTGCACCAAACTTATATATATTTTCAGAAAGTTTAGATGTGTTATCAGTACCGTCAGTTTCAAACCTGATAATAGGGAATAGTTTCAAGTGGAATAATTTCCGGTTATAAACAGATGAGATGGATCGGCTGAAGAGAGCTTGATATGGGGATCTAAAATGGTTCCTTATTATCAGGTTTGAAACTGACGGTACCAATGGCTTATCTCATCTAAACTTTCTGAAAATAAAAATATAAAAAAATATGCTCTTATTTTGAAATTTTTCCTAATAATACAGTAACTCTGCTGGAACTCTTTTTCCAAAATATAACCATATATATATATATATATATATATATATATGAATGAGCAAATAATTAATAAAACATGTTAAAAAAGACTTTAAAATGAGTTAAAAACATATTTAATCTGAAAAGGAAACACTAGATAAGTGGATTGTCCTTAATCCGCGGAGTTTCGAAGAAATACTTTCCTTCTCATCAGAGGGTAGGAATTAGCAAAATGCGGGATCGGATTTTGCATGCAAAAGTATTTGATGAAACAACAAGTAAGTCAAAGATCTTACTTGAAAAGTAGAGGGAATATAGTGAAGAAAAAGGTGATTACACATGAATGGATAGTCTGGTGGAAGATAAATAATCCGGTGACGATAAAATCCAAATATATAACTTCAAGAAAGTTAATTGAATTTCCATTTGCACAAGTAAAATCCAGGGAAATCCCGTAATTGGAAGAAGATGGTCCATAATAATCCAAAGGCAGAAATCCATGGAAAAATTCACAAAAATGTGTACAAAGAAAAAAAGGAAAAAATTCCAATAATATTAATAAAAGAAAAATAAGATATGCTTTTCACTCTACTGCCGAGATATAAATATAAATAAGAAAGATCAAGGAAGAAAAAGAGGAGAAAAAAAATGGTGATAGTTAAATATAAAATAGAGACAAATGTCAAAATGACCCAGACAGGAAATGTTAAAGGCGCGAAAAAATGTATAGGGCAAAATAATATGGGTCAACTGAAATGTACAGGTCATCACTTAAAAAAAAAGTCAGCAAGAGTTGTTAGAAGACACTAAATGGAAAATAAATAAATCAATAAATAAATAGAAAATAAATAATAAATTAACAATAAATAAAAAAATAAAAATAAAAATTATTTAAGGGGAGAGGATGGCCGGTATCTGCAAATTCAGGAAAAAGCAAGAAAAAAAGTAAGTAAAAGCATATAGTAAAATATAAGTAAATATACATACAAGATATGAAAGTGTGGGTAGATTGATATATTAGATAGATGGGAAAGTTTAAAGAATAAAGCAGAAAATGCAGATAAAAAACCGGCCATGCAAAGAAGAGATAAAGAATTAAAATAAAGGATTATTAAATTATAAAGTATTAAGAAATATGTAGAAAAACAAAGTTAAAGAAAAAATTTTTTATATTATATCTATATAAAAGGTAAAAGTAATTTCAAAATTGCCATAATAAAATTTGGACTTTTTTTACGTTTACAGAAAGAGATCAGTTCATTTTTAGAATTTATTACATTGTTACTTTGAGGGGAAGTAATTATAGTTATAGTTTCGGTTGTGCAGAGGCGACATGACTTGGAGCCTGGAGTATAAGACTTAACTTTTTTTATGATAGTCCATTTGATTGAGAAGGGGGTATATATATATATATATATATATATATATATATATATATATATCATTCAAACACGGTAGTGTTCGAATATATGGTTAAGTGGCAGTTTTAGTCATTAAGAACTGCTTTAAAGCTTCACCACTCATTCATTTTTCGACCAAATTTCAAACAGTTATTACAGTTTATAGATCACCTCAGCTATATTGTGAATTTTTTTTTTTCAATTTTTGTTCAGTGAAACAAAAGTTATGATGAATTTACTGGTGTTCAAAATCGTAAAAGAACATAAGGAGGTGAGCAACGTTTTTTATGACTGGTTTTCATAGCAACCACGTCGCTTCAGCGACTACTGTTACTATCAATTCACTGTTCTCGCGAAAAGAGAAATAACAAGTGAAACAGAGAGAATGAAAGCATGAAAGGGAAATAATTGGGATTTTATTGAAAGCAGACGAGTATCGTACATTGTTATTACATATGTGTATGTTATGTTTATGGGTGCAGAAAAATAAGACTGAAATTAAGCCAAGAACAAGTGACTTTACTGGAAGCCTGGAAAAATCATGGGCATGAAAAGTAATATGGTTAAGCTTAAACATGGAAAAGTAAAAGACTAGTTGTTAAATCTGGAAAAGAAAAGGACAAGATGTTCTCATAAAAATATAAATTTATAACTTAAAATATTGCAGCATTAAGAATTTTTTTAAAATTCAATTTATAACATTATATAATCAATTTATTATGAGAATATCTTATCCTTTTCTTTTCCAGATTTAACAATTAGTCCTTTACTTTTCCATGTTTAAGCTTAACCATATTACTTTTCATGCTCACATTTTTCTATTGTAATATATATATTTATTTCTGTGAAAATATTCTTTATTCACTTATATTTCATTTTTATATATAACAATCCTTATTTAAGAAGCTCAATGTAATTACAGAGCATACAATGAATAAATGACAAAAGTCTATATTCCAAATTTTATGATGTTGACCATCTTACAATTTATTCCTTTAATTCAGTTGGCACAAGAATTGTAAGTGTCAACTGAATTAAAGGAATAAATTGTAAGATGGTCAACATCATGAAATTTGGAATATAGACGTTTGCCATTTATTCATTATATATATGTGTGTGTCTGTGTATTTAAGCAAATGGTAAAATGATTTGTTGAAAAATCATTTACTTATGCTCCAAGAATCAACATCAACAACCAGTCAATGTACAATCGTTTCTGAGATAATACACATTTTTTTTTTTATTTGAATAAAGTCTCATCATCAGCATCAGAAAAATGTGAAGAAAGCAAAAGATTATAAAGCAAATCAAGGTTATAGGCTAAAAAGATGTAAATGTATTTGGAAAAATGTTTATACCAGGCAATTATAAATACTATTTGATACAAACCTAAGTGAAGATATATATTTATATATATTGTTTCTGCTTTCATAATCAATATGAAATTATATAAACTTCCACAGTCTGTAAAAAATTTTCTTCTGCAAATATGATTCATTTCATCTTTGTAATTTCTTTTAATGCATTAATCTGCAAAATTTATTGTCTATTTTGCAAACCCCCTTTCCTCTGACAAGAAGAATTGCATTTTTCGAAACTCCACGGAATAAGGTTTTTCCAGTTTATTTGTACTTCTTGTCGGATAATTAAAAATTCTGAGGCCCTGCATATGACCTTAAACTATATCCAGTAGTAAGGCCCCAGCTTGCAGACTTTGAGGAGTGTGGAGCCACTCTTTAATTGCCATTGCTCCCAGGTCCACTCTGACCCGGAGTGGTAGTACCTGTTAGGGTCCCAACTATGGGTTAAATAGAAACCGACTTGAAAACAACAAATATAATCTATTAAAAAATTTTTCTTCCAAATCTTTGGATTTGGCATTAAATAACCTGAAAAGGGTTGATATGCCATAAAACAAAAACAACCATAAACAACCATAAAAATTCTGAATAACTTCACAGGTTTTTAATGTTTTTTTGAGAATTTCAATTAATTTTCCACAAGATTTTTCAATTAAACACACACACACACACACACTCTTTTTCATCACAAACAAAGCATATTGCAAATATGAACATAAGGGATTACTATTTGGGATCATCTCTAAGGGGAAACTGTGGGGAGTAGAGTAGTGAGATTTCTGTTCACATTTAAACTTTTGCTGGTTAATACAGTCAGAGAAGCAGGAAATTGAAAAAATTTTAAAGTCGAGCAGTGTAAAGGCACAAACTATTAGAATAGAAAACTTTCTGGCGTCTAGGGACGTTGGTATTGAAGTGATGGAATTTTGCTGTTAATCGGGAGAATATATATTGGAGGGGCACAAGTGCGAAGAGTTCATCAAAGCACATTCCATAGATATTGAAAGATGCATAATATTGAAAGATGCATAATATTGAAAGATGCATAAAATATTACATAATGCATGATTTATTTTTATTTTTCAAGTCATTTTTTAATGAATGAAATCTAAAAACACAAAAAAATTGGTCTACAGAACCTGTAGTCCAATTTTGACTCTGATCTGGTTCCGACTGTTAAAGCAAAGAATTTGTTCCAGCTCCATCATACACTTGCATTTTCATATCGAAATGAATATCAACCTTTTATTTACAAAATATTTTTTTTTTTATCCAGTCAAATCCATTGAAAAAACTTTCTTGATATCAATTTTTCTTGTTGCTTTTGAATACTTATACATTTTTTAACTAATGAAATTCATGACATTTTTTTCTTTGTCAGATACGTGCGATTCTATTGCGATGATGATTCCAAAAAAGCTGTTGATGAATGCAATGGCTGTGAAGTAGACGGCAACCGAATCATAGTCAAGAAAACTAAAAACGATAAAAGACAAAGGTTCGTATTGAGTTTGGTCATTTTCTTTTCGTTTCAGCAGCTCAATTGCTCATGTTTTGGTTTTGTTTTATCAAGAAAAAAAATGGCTCAAAATAAAAAAAAAATGGATCAAAAAAATGGATCAAAATAAGAAAAATGAATCAAAATAAAAAATATATAAATTAGTATAAGCGTGATTGTCTTGCACGTTGTCTTTAGCTGCAGCCATCTGTTGATCCAATCAGCACTACAATAACAACCAAAACCCAAAGTTCAGTTTATAAACAAATAGCAAAAATTTATTTTTTTAAAGTTTACAAATGGTAAACTACATGAATGGCAATGCTCAATCCTTTTTTGATCACATCTAAGACTGCCTTCATTCATTTATCTACAAATATAAACCTGGATATTGTTGTTCTCACATTTCATTTCTCCAACAGTATTCGTTACCATTTGAGTTAAGGACAGATATCAAAACTTGAAAAATTAACATAGTTTAACATATAAATGTATATTTGAGCGTGTGCCTTTAGGAGCATTTTAAGTCGGCTTGGACCTGCCAAATTCCATTTATTTTTTCAATTTTGATCCTTCAACAGCTATTTTTATCAGCTAAAAACCATATTCTATAGGTCCAAATCCCCTATATATCAAGTTTTAAATTTGTAGACCAAAAATTAATAATAGTGTGGTAGAGACCGGTCTACACACACACACACACACACACACACACAAGGTCACTTATATATATATATATATATATATATATATATATATGTGTGCGTGTTGCAATATATTTTATATAAGTAGAGAGTACGATTAAAGAAAATTGGAAGGTTCTATTTATAGACACTGGCGATAGGAACTGACCAATCAAATGGAGCCACATTCTACTAGCAACCACTCAGAAACCAGAATCATTCGATAAAAATGTAGAATTCCCATACATAATTTATCGATATGAGAAAAATCTTTGCTTTTCGTCTGCAAAATTTTAAAGTTCACCCTTATACAGATTAGCTACCCATCAAAAACTATTTTTTCATCTCGGAATTTATTCAGACTAGTTACCCATCGGAAACTCTTCTAAAATTAAGTTTGACTTTCAATTCAAAAAAATATTTACAGATTTACATGTTTTGGAGAATAAACTAAGCCTAAACTAAGTTTTCATGTTTGCTAAATTTTTACCATTCCCTCTTGTGATTTAATCTGTTTAAATATAATCACAAAAAAAAAAAAAAAAAATTATTGAGGCTCGATATGGCTCTAACCCAACCACCATTAATTTTAATTATCCAATTATATTTTGTTAATAACAATTTTGTAACCTTTATTTCTATTTTAGGCTCCCTGGAGACAAGTTACAACCGATTGGAATAAAAACTGCTGATAAAAGACTTGACAAAATGAACAGAGGACCAGACATTGGTGAGGGGCTTTTATTTATTTGATAATAAAACTTCAACATTCTTATTTTTTTTGTAATTCACACCAAATTAGTAAATTATGTGGCCTTTATAACCGTGACTGGACTTAGTAGCCCAAATATTTAATTTTAGCTTTGACTCTTAAGTTTTAGATAGCTCTGATTCCTACATAAGAAATTTTGGTCCTTCGTAATATTTTGAATTCATCGAACTACTTATTATCTTGAATGTGATTTTTTTTTTTTTTTTTTTTTTTTTTTTCACAATGTTTCAGTCGATGTAACTTCCGACCTACAGGTATTTTTTTCGAATGCAGGAATTTGGACGGAATTTCAAGCAGAACCATTTATTTACTTCACATGAAGTAAATAAAGGAGGTTATGTCAGCCGAAATGTGAAAATGTAACTCGAGATGAGAACAGTAGTTCTATGAATCCAAATAATAAGAATAACCAATCCTCATCTCAAAAATTCAGAAACGTCATTTTGGTTCTTAATTAGAAGTCAACCTAATTTAAAAAAAAAAAAAAAAAAACTCCGGAAAAAATTTTGATATATATATATATACATATCACAGAAGAAAACATCACATTCCAAAAATTACATAATTTGATTAAGTAATTTTATTTTCTATAAAGAAAATCATTTTTAAACGATTTAAAGCAATTATGTGAAATAGTTAGCATTACAAATCTGAGCTTGCAAGTTAGAATTATTGTGGATTTCTGTGCCCTTGTTTATTTTTAACCTAGTGACACAAGTCCAGCACCCTTCCCTCACCCTAATTAAACTTTTAAATTAAATAAAATGAAATGACAGTTCAATCAAAAATTACGTTTAAACCAGGACCAAACTCAAAGAAAACCAACCTGCCTCCTCCCTTGAGGCTTGCATTTACAAATATCCGCGGGCTTAGAACTAACTTAGATGATGTTGAATCATTTCTCGTAGTAAACACCCCAGATATCTTAGCAGTCAGTCCCTTTTTGCTTACTCATAACATTTGATTTTCTCAGTTAAAAATAAAACTTGATCAATTTACATAATTTTTTAAATATAACATCTTCGTTTTGTGACGGGTACGTATATCGTAAAATTTTTTCTGGGTTTCTATTTTTTAATTAGTTTGAATTTTGAATAAGAGCCGAAATTTTAATGCATACAAAATAAAATTTAAAAAAAAATTATATTAATTCCACCAAGAGTGATGGTAATTGGAACGAAACTGAAGACAGCCAGCACAATCAAGATCGGTGCAATGGCCCCCAAAAAAACCATGTCAAAATTATTGACAATTTTGCACATTGTATCAATAATAATATGAAATTAGTACGTGAAGGCTATCAGATTCACGACTGCACATGCGCAAATAATTCACATGACAGATTCTATATGTTAAGAATAAGTAGGTTTGAAAACATTTTTTAAAAATCTTGTCAAGCAAGCCTAATGGTTATCGTACTTGACTCACTATGTTTAGGTTTTGATTTCGATCTCAGCTAGAGTATATTTATATATTTTTATTACTTACAAGAAGTGAACTGTTTAGAAATAACATAAGACTCACATACACAATCAATTTCTGAATGAAGTAAAATATAAAGTTGACAAGAAAATTCTTGCTGTTTGAAACTTTTAAATTCAGATGAACTTATCTCGGCTCAAACAAATTTATTGATCAAAATAAGCACCATCGAAACAATTGATGCCAGTAATGTAAAAATCTTGTGTTCTGGTGACAATGAAGTTGCTGAACACATTTTTGATATCATTTAGGTTTTTGGAGCATTTCTCATGCAGGAAGATGCTTGAAAAAATGGTAGTCGGTAGGCAAGGGGTCTCGCCATTTTATTTTAATTTTTCCTTATTATTGAGTTCAGTTTATGATAAAAGAAATATTATTGAAAGTTGCCGCAAATTGTTTCTTCGTTTGCATGTTTTAAAACTAAATATTAATCAAAAGTGACTTTTCCAGAGCATTTATCGTCAAGCCCAAATATCAGCTGACATGATATTATAAACAAACACAGATGGAATGTTATGAACAATATTATCATTATTAAATTAAAAAAAAAATTTTTTGAATTATTCCACCGGGTAAATTATTCCTCGTGATATATTATATTCAATAGAGGATTGATTCTATAATAATACATGCGTAATCTGCATAAATTAAAATGGGCAACGCGTGGCTGACAAATGTTGAAAAATCGCCACCAAAAATAAATTTATTTATGGTTCCCCCCCCCCTTTTTTTTTTTGTCTTTTCCTTTTCTTCCCTATCTTTTAATCTCTTTATAAATGTATGTAGGAATGGGATTGAAGGAAGGAGGATGGATAAGAAGGAAAGATGTACGTTTTCTGACCAAGTTAATTCAAAAGTATTTTTATAAGGGAATAATTGGAACAATTCCCATTAACCTTTTCACATAGATATTCCAAAAACGTTGTTAACTTGACATACCGATGCCAATGGACCCTATAAGCACAAGGATGTTTAAGATTTAAGGCAACTACTACACACATGCATCACTTTCTTTTTAGTCTTTTATCATCTCTATCTTTGTTTTCTTAACCCCCCCTCACCATTCTTTCCTCTTTATTCCTATCTTTCAACACAGACCATCATGCAATTGGCATAAATTAAAATATCATGTTTAAGCGTATTGTCAGCTAGTATATATATATATTGTAAAATTTTATTTTCACTTTAATATTGCAGTGCCATTTGAGGATCGACCAAATCGGCATGTTGGAAATGGTAAACCGGATGGCAAGATTTCTCGATCCAGTCAATCCTTGGATGATTCTGGAGATGTAAGGATCTTTGAATATTTGTTTTTTTTTTTTTTCCTAAATTTAGAAATTAATTTTTTTAATCTAATTTCACCAAATTACCAAACTTTGTAAACCCTCCTTCTCCAAAACGGCTACATCCAATGAGGATACCCCAACATCCTATCGGTACAGGGAATATCAACTTATTGTGAGAAACTCTCAAAATTAGGAGGTTTGATGTACTAGAATTGCTTTTGCTACTGGCGCCTCCACCGAGTGTGAAGTCTTAAGGGGGTTATAAGTCCAGTTAACCCCCCTACTAATTAGCCAGTTTCCTAATTTGTTAACTTTATATTTTTTATGAGTTAAATTCACCTTCAGCATACCTTGAACTCTTCTAACAAAATATGTTTTTTTTATTTATGAATAGTTCTATGGCTTTGTAAGCACAGGGATGTGAATTTAACCTTTTTATGTCATAAATTTATTGTTTAAAATTGTTCTGCTTATTTGTGAGCTTGTTAAATTAGTAACTGTTTCGAGAATTGAGGTGACAGATCAGCTAAGTTTACTATAAATTTAATAAGTATGCTATTTATAAATTATAATGGAATAATATTTAAATTTTATTTCATAACATTTTAAATTTATTTTTACAACAATATTTTAATTCATTTTTATTTTTTACTTAACAAAACTTGTCCTAATACACTCCTGAACATTTTCCATTTTCGCATTTTTCTATAATTGAACTAATTGATAATGTTTCTGAGTCTTAATGGGGATGTTGCTCTTTTCTGTGGAAGATGGAGACCCATTTTCTTATTCAATTCATCGAGACTGTCAATTTTACGAAGCTGCTGTCTTCATCCTGACATACTTCCATCATCTCATAATCAAAAACTGAACGTGCATCAAAGAAAATTCAAATTCTCAGAAATATTTACCATTTTATTTAAAGAATTTGCTTTTATTTGTCTTTCATGTTTTTACAGGAAACTGTGTTAGTAAGCCACGTAGAAAACTGCAACGTCTTGTGGGTGCAAATTGTCAATGAAGATGTACAGGACCGTCTTCTTTTTGTGTCCAACCAATTAGCGGAAATCTGTCCGTCAGCCAAGAAAGCTGACAACTTCCAACACTCAAAGGTAATTATTAATCTTGATTTTCATTTTTTTTTTTTCTTTTTTATGATTTACCTAATGTTTAGTGAGTCTACGCATTCGTTGGTATATAACGCTTCTATATTAAATGACAATACAGTATGGAACGATAAAAATGTCACCCTAGAATAGAAAAGAGGACATGATTCCATTTCAGCTTGATGGAAACCGGTTTTCTTTTTTGTTGCAGACCATCTACTAGTTGGCCAGTTGTGTACAAATCCCAAGAGCAATAGGAGCCTTCTATCATGTCTGAAAGTGACACAATGTTCAACGAGCGAGATTGGAGATGCGCCACCGTACAACTCATGCTCTCTACTGATCCAAGTTATGACAACAGGACCATTGCCAGCACCCTTAAAATGCAAATCCAGACAGTTCAACGCTTGAAGACACAGCGCAACAAAGTTTTCGGCCATGGTTATCTTTGGTGTGGTTTCAAGTGAGGGCCACATCATGTCACCTCACATCTTCAAAGTCAGCTGGAAAGTCAACACCAAAGTGCACCTGAATGTGCTAAAGAGTGTGGTGATCCCCTCGTGCAATCAGGTGGCCGCTGGCAGACCCTGAGTGTAGCAGCAGGACTCAGCACTGATCTAAAAGTCCAAAGAGTCCCAGACTTAGCTTCAGGAGGAGTGCTACGACTTTGTACCCTTCTCACACTGCCCCCCCCCCCCGCCTCATCCCTACCTGACCTGAACCCACTGGACTACTTCGATTGGTCATACGTCGAGAACATCACCAACATGACCTTCCACAACACCAAAGCGAGTTTGATTGCCGCCATTCGCCAAGTATTCGTTGAGCTTCAGTCTGCGCTTGTAGAAAAGGCATGTTCCCAGTTCCGGACCTGTATTGTAATGGTGATCAAGACGGCTACATTGAAAAGTTACTTGAATTGATTATTTTCAATAAGTTTTAAAATAAAGCTGTAGTCTTGTGGGTTTTTTTTTTGTGTTTAGCGACAAATTTATAGTACACTTTAATTGCCTCCCCACAAGCGCAAAGTTAGACATAACGTCATTTTTTATATGGGGAAATTCCAGCTCCCCAAAAAGGGGCATTATGGGTTGGAATAAAAATTGCCTCCGTTTAGAAGGAATTCTCGTTTACTGACTGAAAACAGAATAGATCAAGTGCAACACTAGAACAGAGACTACACTTTGTTTTCCAGCCAAGTATGAGTCTAGTATAAAGTCACTGTACGCATAGACAACCCATGATCGTTACCTGTGTTCGCTTTTTTAAACACTTTTGTTATCATTTATGACATAAAGCGTCTGCTCTATTTTCTACCTCTTTTAATGGATGACACCATTCTTTTTGGGATCCACAAAATTTTTTGTAGTTTTTTCATCATTGAAAATATAGATTGAACGAATACATCTTAAAAATGGATCTTTTCTTGTTTTTTAACAATTAAAAGTTTTGATTACAACAGAGTATGACAATATTTAAGTTTTGGTTCTTGTCCTGAATCCCCCCCCCCCAATATAACAAAAGATAAAGAAAAGTCTGTATTATGTACATACTCGTTACAAAATGAAAATATCATATTCCAAAAATTATGTAAATTGATCATGTGGTTTTATTTTTATAAAGAGTATTATTGGAAATTCGTAGTAGCAAGTTTGAATTGTAATTGAGTTATCTCTCTTCCCCTTTTTTTTTTTTTTTTTTTTTTAAGGTTCAAAATGGTGAACAAAAGAGAGGCTCATAAAATTTGATTTTCTCAGTTAAAAATAAAAACTCTTTCATCAAATTACATGATTTTAGGAATATTATATTTTGTTTCTTCCGAAGTATGTATATCATACAGATTTTTCTTTTATTTTTGTTTTTTAATATAGGAGGAATTCTGAGCTATGAATTTATTATTTCTATCAATTTATTAATAAAAATGCGTAACTAATAATAATAAAGGATGTTTTTTTTTTTATTTTGTTTTTAGAGGCAGATTTGGCAACTATTGGTTATTTTTAGCTCAGCTTGATTTGGCAATTCATTATGCAGAGACTGACACTCGAGCAGTGATTGCAAATTTATTATATTTACATTTGATTTCACAAAATGGCCACCTTGTTCATGTAATTTAACCCTCATTAGATTATTTTCTTTGGGGATATGTAAAATGCTATGTCCATGCTGATCAACCAGACACAATCGACCACTTGAATGATAACATTTTATGTGTTATTGCTGAAATACAGCCTAATTTAATGCATAGAATTTGTGAAAATTGGACCTCTAGATTATGCATGAGATGTAAGTGCCATATGCCCAAAATTGTATTTAAATTAGAAGTTCCAAAAATTAATTTTGGAATAAACCACATGTTTGTATGATATTTTTCTGTGATTTATTTTAATTTGAAATTTTTTGTCTCTAAAAAAACCCTTTTATTACTGGTTTTATTGAGCTTCTTCTTTTTTTTTTTTTTTTTTTTTTTTTTTCGTATTCTTCAGATTTATGCAGCAAAATTCTCTGAGGATCAGCTGTGGTATCGGTGCATTATTAGAGAACAACTTGGTTCAAACAGAGTACGACAATTTTTAAAAGCTTTTTGTCTTCATTTTCTTTTTTTACTTGGAATTTTCCATGTATTTACACCTGAATCTCTACATAAGAAGAAATGCGATTGATGGAAGATGCCCGACTGAGCTTCAATTTTTTATTTCTCTTTGCAATGTATTCGCAACAAACAAATGGTCTTATTATTAAAATACTGCAAAGAACTTTTCTTTTTTCCTTTTTTTGCGATCCATGAGATGGATAGATTGTCCTTTTTTTGCGATCCATGAGATGGATAGATTGTCAGATAAACAATGTTGTAGAGCGTATATAAATGCAATCCTAGAAACTGTTCATGAAAATTTGGTTTGATGTTAGCATCAAACCAAATTTTCATGAACAGTTTCTAGGATTGCATTTATATACGCTCTACAACATTGTTTATCTGACAATCCATCCATCTCATTAGCCTTTATCCTTAAATGACTTTTAACCTTGATAAGTGGTGACTCGTAAAAAAATCCTTTCATAACATTCTTCTTCGTTCAACTGACAATCTATCCATCTCATTAGTCCTTAACCTCAAATGACTTTTATTGATATTAAAAAAATCCTCTATCTGTAGAAGAGCTAGGTATGCCCTAAAATGGAGTACTGTTGTCACATCTGGGTGCTCGGCACGCCCTATCCAGCCTTGATAGAGTTCAAAATCTGCTTCGAAACCTAGTATGTGATGCCCTTTTCTCTTCCCTGCAACCTCTTTCCCACAGAAGAGACGTTGCAAACATGTCTTTGCTCTATTGTTATTTTCATAGCAAGTGTTCAACTGAACTCCAATCTGTGATCCCCCTATTACCAAACTTTCACAAAAAAAAAACACTCGACTAGCTACAACCACAATATACGATTTCCTCCACTTTCTATCTGTGCCTAAATTTAAATCGCAGATTCCATTAACAAAGTTTCCGTTCCAGAACTGCCTGCCTGTGGAACACTGTTCCGCTGGCTGGCCTGCTTCTCTGTTGAATAAAACATGGTATCCTTCAAATCCAATGTAAACAAGTTCTTGTTAAGCCGTCCCCATAAATAATAAAATTTTACCCAATTTACACCATTAATGATTATTACACTACCACCTTACATTCATTAACCTTTATCCTCGAGTGGCCTTCAGGCCTTGATAAGTGATGTCTCCCAAGTAAAATAATTTTTTTTTTTTTTTTTTTTTTTTTTTACCCTAAACAAGACATATTGCCACTTGTAACATAAGGGGCTATTATTTGGGATTGTGTCTAATAGGGAACTGTGGGGAATTGAGCAGCGAGATGTCTGTTCATATTACATTTAAACTTCTGAAATTCATTACAGTCAGAGAAGCAGGAAACTGGGAAGGAATTTCAAAGCCTAACAGTTCGAGGGAAGAAACTATTAGAGTAGAAGGCTTTCCTGCTTCTAAGGACGTAAGGGGGGAAGGATTTTACTGTTTGTCGGGAGTATGTCAAGGGGACACAAGTGCTATAAGTTCATCATGCAACTGAATTTTACCAAGTACTCTAACCACTGCGCTATGTCCGCAAGGTCCTGTTGTAAAAGTTACACTTTTCTAGAGTTTGAAGGTCTAATCTTTGGTGCAAGTGACCTCAAATAAAATTGTGTATTACTTGGGACTTCTGCCCAGTCATGGCTGATGGAACAAGTGCATTTTACCTCTATGGATTAAATAAAGGATTCTATTCGAAATTCCACATAGATTTTCAAGTTCAACCTGAAGAAGGCCGGAAGTTACATTGACCAAAACATTGTGAAAACAACACACACGTTGAAAACAGTAGTCCGAAGAATCCAAATAATACACATAAGTTATTATTCTACGTATAGGACTATATTTGACGACTTTATTTGGCATAAAAAACATGGTTGATATGCTGTAAACCAAATGAAACTGTAACGATCCCCCCCCCCCTTTCTCCTCATTTTATCCAGTAATTTTTTTTTTTCTTTTCAGGTGCGGGTTCTGTTTGTCGACTACGGCAACGAAGAAGAAATGGCAGCAGCTAATGTTGTGGACGTTTCACAATCAGTAGCAGAATTTAAACCATTTGCCAGGAAAATCATTTTGCACTTGACGAAAACGAAAAAATTCAATGATGAGAAGGTGAGTTGTGTGTGTGTGTGTATGTATGTATATATATATATATATATATATATATATATATTTTTTTTTTTTTGCATGATATATCACATGAATATTGCGAAAGATTGATTCCTTCTGTCTGCTTTACAAGTATTTTAATGGTAGGTGCTCCGACGAACTACAAGCCCTTGTACCCCTGATAAACCAGATAAGCAGAGAAATCCCCCCCCCCTACACAGTAGTGATCCCTGGATGCCAGAAAACCCTCTACTCTAATTTCTTCCCCAGAGCTGTTAGACTTTGGATTTCCCTCTCGGGTTCTTGCTTTCCTGTCTGTACTGACCTGCAGAAGTTCAACTATAATGTAAACAGGCATCTTGCTGCTCAACTCCCTCTATAGTATCCTTGCAATTTATGTCCCAGATAGTAGTCCCCTTACATCAAAGTGGTACTGTGCCTTGTTTGGTGTGGAAGTAGAATAAAATAATAATAATAGATGAACCTAAAAAGGATATTATCTTTAATAATAGAAGCTCTACCTGATTAAGAGGAGCAATTCATACATTAGATTAAAAGATGAAGGGTAGATTTACATAGAATTTTATTGTCAGTAAGGATGTAAATGAGAAGAGGGTAGGAAAGAACCTCTTTAGCCATGCCATTCCAAAGCGAAATGCTTCTCATCAGAAGAGAAAGGCTGGCATTATACAAATATAAAGATATACAAATAAAAACCGATTTAAGAATATTTAGATAAGAAAAAAAAATCAGTAGAGAATAAAATAATGGGGATTAATAAAGAAGAAAAAAATAAAGCCTGGAGAAGGAGCAGACACAAGATATGGAAAAAATGTATAAGAAGTAAAATGGAAAAATGTTTATAAAAAGAAATAAAGCCTAAAAAAGCTCTTTCCGAATCTCCTAATTATTATTTTTTTTTTGGGGGGGGGGGTATGTGCCGATAAACACTACAATAAATTTTTTTTCAATGTTTTTGCAGACAGTTTCCAAACAAAAATACAGTTGTATGCAGCTTTTTTATATGGGTCAGTTAAAGGTAAACCAGTGTGCTAGATGTGGTCCGATGAGTTGACCACTATCTTACTTTGTTCTTGATAGCCATGTAAATCTGGTTCAAGAAAGGGATCGACTATTGAAGAACATCTGCTAAGCTAACAATTCTAGAATCTGTAAATAAATGTTCTGATTCAACGCAAAAAAATCATTTAAAATTGAAAATATAAACATTAAAATGTTGCAAATTTAGAAAAAAAAAAAAAATCAGAAGATAAGAAATTTTTTACCTCTCTATCTTTATTCATTATGTACTCCTGTTTCCCTAAAATTTTAACTTTGAAAATTTTCCTTCATTTCCTGTTAATCATAGTCCTCATTGACATTTCTATCTCAAACCAAACATGAGTTATTCAATCTTAGTTTGGTGGGACTGGAATGCAAAACTTCTGTCATCTTATGATATAATTTTTTATACATTAAATCTTTTTTTTTTTCTTTTTCAATGAACTTACGATATAATTTTTTATACATTAAATCTTTTTTTTTTTCAATGAACTTATGATATAATTTTTTATACATTAAATCTTTTTTTCTTTTTTTTTCTTTTAATAATGGATCTGTATACATTTAGCCTTTATCTCATATTTGAAATATTCATCTAATATATTCTTCAAAGTTATTCTAACACAGTAATTAGACACTTAACGCGAGATGATAGCTTCCAGACAAGCACGAACACAAGATGATGGCTTTAAAACTAGCCCAAACGCAACGTGACAACTTTCAGACAAACCGTAGTGCAAGATGACAATTCAGACAAGTCCGAACGCGAGATGATAGCTTTCAGATGAGCCGTAATGCGAGATGATAGCTTTTAGACAAGCCGTAACGCAATGTGACTTTTAAACTAGCCCAAATGCAAAATGACAGCTTTCAGACGAGCCGTAAAGTGAGATGATGGCTTCTAGATGAGCCGTAAAGTGAGATGATGGCTTCTAGACGAGCCGTGACGCGAGATGATGGCTTCTAGACGAGCCGTGACGCGAGATGATGGCTTCTAGACGAGCCGTGACGCGAGATGATGGCTTCTAGACGAGCCGTGACGCGAGATGATGGCTTCTAGACGAGCCGTGACGCAAGATCGTAGCTTTCAGACGCGGCATAACGTGAGATCACAGTTTCCACATCTTGGTAGGTGCATTTACCCTTAGTCTCCTAATCATAGACAGGATCCAAAAAAGAGTCTCAAATCTAATAAATCCCTCATAATCGACCAAGCCTTAACCTTTGCCCTAACCCGCCACAATGTTGCATTTCTGTGTCTGTTTTACAGTTACTTTAATGGAAAGTGTTCTAATGAACTTCTAGCACTCTTGTGTCGTCTCGATATAACATACTTCTAACTAACCTGTCAAACAGCAAGATCTCACTCCTTCACTGTTGAGGTTCCTAGATGTAAGAAAGCCTTCTACTGTAATAGTTTCTTCATATGGATTGCTAGACTTTAGAATTTCCTCCCTGTTTCATGCTTCACTGATTATACTAACATACAGAAGATGTAACACAAACAGATACCTTGCTGCTCAATTCTCTGTATAGTCTCAATTAATATCCCCCTCTTGTAGAAGTGACAATATGCCTTGAAAAATAGTACAAAAAAAGATAATGCCGTCTCTCTTCTATTTTCAGGGCATATCATATGTAAAAGAGTTTACCAATGGTAAGCTGTTGAAACTCCGCCCTTGTGGTCGCCTCACCGATGGCACGGGCATCTATGGGGAATTATTTTATGAAGGCATGCACTTGACGGACCTTTTTGTGCAGGAGGGTTACATCATGAAGAAAGTGCTCCACCCGAAGACAGTCCCTCCTCCCCCTTCTCTCTTAACTCTCAACTGTTCTCAGCTTCCACAGCATCTCACATCTCCCTCATCACTACCGACTGCCAACATGGCCAATCTCAGTCCAGGACTTTTACACACGCCATGCACCAACATGGAGCAGTTGATCACCATGAATAAGACGGTTATTGTCCAGTAAGTCTTTCCTCCTCTTTTGTTTTTCCTTTTTTCTTTTTCTTTTTTTACAAAATGGAAAACTGGTCTGTTGCGCAGTGGTGTTACCAGATCAGACTGTTTGAAGGCATTGGCTTCTTGACTTAATTGCACCATTGATATTCCTGTTTTTTTTTTATGTTTTTTTTTTTCTCTTTGCAAAACTCAATCATGTTCTACAAAAACAGAAACATTTTTTATCTACCAAACAACCAAACACTGAATAAATATTTGAACTGGAGACATGAAACTTTTATCAAAATGACTAGATTTAGCATTAAATAAACTAAAAAGGGTTGATATGCCGTAAAACAAAACAACTAAACCAACCGTTGCTCAGTTTATAGAAAGGGAGTTGGGATCATCATAATCTTTTTTTATAAGTGCAAGAAATGCTGATCGGAAGATAACCAGTTTGTGTGCAAGAAGTGTAAACAAGATTGACTTTTGCCTTGAAAAGAATTATTTCTATTATTAACGTGAAAAATCCTTGAAAAAATGGAAAATGTTTTGAAAAACCCTTGAGAATCATATTTATGTCCAGTAAAAATTTGTGTTGAAATATTAAAAATAAAATAGAAATAATTGTTCCTCTATTTTTGTTTTCATTTATAATTTAGTTTTTTGGCGAGGGGAGGGGTAGTGTGGCCGCCATAAATAAAAAATCACTTCCCCACACCCACTCTAAAAAAAAAAACAAATTTCCTTCTGCAAACGGGACTCACCCAATGACAAATACCCCCCTCCCATCCCATCTCCACCCCAAGAAAAATTGTAATAACCTAAAATGAGGCTGGACGGGCCGAAAAATATGGATAAGATGGTAGCGCGATGTGTGTTACTTTTTTGAATCGGTGTTGATTGTAAAAAAAAAAATAATAAAATAAATTTTGCTGTGTAAAATTGAATTTTGTCTGGAGAAGGTCTTGAAAAACCTCAAAAAGTCTTTGAGTATGGACATTGAAAATCTGTACGAACCGTGGTAAAACAATGGAGACAGATGAGAATAAAGATGTGAAGAAAGTATATTTGAATAGTTGTTGAAAGTTTCAAGCACAGGGTGGGGCTGCTGCTAGTGTGATTGCAAGAGTTAGAAGTTCAAAGAAGTTCTGTCATTACTAGGCCTATGACAAGAGAATATTCTTTTCATTATTTTGACTCTCGAGTATATATCAATTAATATCTTACGTTTTTAAATAGTGATGTGGTTCTCGATTGATTATCTGTGTCTCACAGTGTCGGATATATACTCGAGAGTTAAAACAATGAAAAGAATATTCTCTTATCATAGCCCTAGTCATTACTAATCAGCAGAGCAGCAGCTCTGTCGACCAAAGAAAAAGTCTGTCAGGAATCTGCAATAAAAGGTATTATTTGTGTGAGTGACTGTTAGGTGATGAGAATGGGGAGAAAGAAAAAAGACGTAATTTTGTAGATGTATTTTTTTTTTTTTTCAGATAATAATGCACGTAATTTGCATGTAAGGTTGTCTATTAAAAGGACCAATTAGTGAGAAAAAAAAAACTAGTTTGAGAAAAAAGCTGAGAAAAAGCAGAAACTACAGTTTACGTTGGAAAGATTTAGTGCTGAATTCTGCAGTTTCTGTGTCCGTTCGTTTTTGGACATTGTTTCATTCGTCGCGTGCGAGTTTATGATCAGCCGGAGCTGAGAGAAAGGAAAGAAAGAAGACTTCTGCAGCGTAGGGGAATAAGCAAACGTTTTGTAGGATAAATACGAACACAACTTCGCTGTTTGTTTTCAACTCAAAATAATTTACATGACTAACATAGGAAGCAATTCGCAGAAAAATGCATCGCTCGGTTATGAAAATCAATGGACAATCTTTCAAAATGTGTATACTGTGTGGTGATGATATACAGAAGTGAAACCTGGCTAGTGGGTGTTGAGGCCATGCGTTGCATGAAGAGAAATTATGGTATAACACAAGTCTAGAAGAGCGGCTTAGTTCTGATCAACTCTGACAAAGATTAAATGGAGCAGTTGATCAATATCAATAAGTTGGTTATTGTACAAGTCTTTCCTCTTGTGTTTTTTTTTTTCCCCCCCTTTTACAGAAATTTTAGAATTGGTTTGTCTTTTATCTACTGCTCAGCTTACATGAAAAACCATAAAATAAAAACTGTTTCATATTTAATAGACTGCCTTGTAATCCATTTGTGCATCATTGTGGCAGCTTTAAGAATTCAAATTGTTGCATGGTTGAACAATTATTGTATTGTAATAATTGAAGTCCTGTTAACATGTCTTAACGCTAGTTGCTGTGATAGTCGATGTTTCTTTCTTTTTCAACAGTTGTAATAGATATTAATAACAGCGGCACACAATCTGCATTTTAATAAATATATATAATATAAATCTCATTTGTCTGTTTAAATGTATGTTTGTATATCTGCCTAAAACTTTCGACAGGTGACGAATTTTCACAAGATCAGTATCGTTTTGAAGCTCGACCCTTCGGACGACAAATATCGAAAAATTGACTAAAAACATTAATTCCTTCACCCTCAACTGGGCAGTTTTCTACAAGGAGGGGGTCGCTTTTTTACCAATTTTTTCGAAAGTCATCCCCTATTTTCGATTGACTAGCCTTAATTTAAACCTTCACCACTTCCAGTTTGACGATGGACGCAACGGGAAAGACATCACATTTTTTTTTTTTTTCATGTTCTTTTCCTCCTTCGTGATACAGGTTCGAGCTGGGCACCTAGGCTAGTTTATATATAAAAGGCATTTTATGTGTGTGTGTTTCCTATGGACTCCAAAATGAGTGGACTGATTTTTTTTATATATTTCACACACATATTTTATGTGCCTGGTGGTGTTCTTAGATAGGTTTTGCATTGGAACACCTCCGATAAGTATTGAAAATCGATAATTGAAGAAATCGTACCAAGAAAGAGTTCAATTTTGACCAAAGTTAACACTTTTATACAACCTAACATCACAAGGACATTAGAAAAATTTTATCACAACACAAGCAGAAGGGCTCCGCATATAAAATCAACAGTAGACTCTTTGATAAACCAGGAGTGTGTTCAAAATGAATGTTCTTGTTTAGAGCACAACTGAATCATTTTACTTGAATTAAAATTTAAAATGAAGTCATTATGTAAAAATAATTTCATAAAATCAACAGTAGGTTCTCTACAGTGCAATTTACATTATTATTAATTCTGAACTAAGTCATTGTGGGGAGGTATGTGACGCTTCTTTCAGGTGTACCATCGTGAGTTCCTATCTAGAGCAGGCAAACGATTGATTTGATTGATAAATGGGTGATTTCATCGATTTTGATGACAGAAAAATTATTAGAAATGCAGGACATTCATTGAACCTCGCTCAATCTCGAGCAATGTCCAGTCTACCTGCTGGTGTGTGTGTGTGAAAAAGATGAGGAATAAATGTTATATATAAATTTTGTTATGTCATCAGAACAATAAGGCAAAGTAAAAGGGGAAAATTAAGAAAAAAATTGGAACCTTTTCAGGCCATGGCATTTTGAAGCTAAATGCTTCTCATCAGAAGAGAAGGGCTGGAATTATGCAAAATGCAAATATAGATAAAAACTGGCTTAATAAAATTTCGATATGAAAACAAAATGACGGAGTATGATAATTTGGTAAAACAAATTAAGAAGTATTAAAAGTACATGCAACACATAAAGGTAAATCGGAAGAAATATATGAATGTAAGAATAAAAATATGAGCCACTATGAAATAATGGAGATCATTAAAGAGCAAATAATGAAAGAAGGAAAGGAAAAAGCAAATAAGGGATACGGAAATACGTTCAATTATTTAACTTGGCAACATTTGAAGCATTTGATGTTTTTTAAAAATTATTTTCAATTACTTATTTAATTCTTACTCCATATTTCGTTTTCAGCGATAGAAGAGAAATGACTCCCACTCCTCCAAGCTGGGCGTCTGATGATAACGCTACTTTGCAGTTGCGATCTGAATTAACTTCAGTTAAACAAGAACTGACCCAAAGTCGACAAGAGAATAATGCTTTGTCGGTGGAATTGGCCAAGACCCGCACAAAACTTCAGGTAAATGATTCCCTTAAATAATGTCTTGAGTAATTTGCATATTTTCAGTATCACTCGCACTCAGGATTGAACTTAGAATTGATCATTACTAAGTGCTTTATCCGTTGCACCACACATCCTTGTTGATTAAATAAATGGTTTTATTCAAAACTTTGTGCAAATTCACCAGAGTTCAACACGATGTAACATCTGAAGAAGATCAGATGTTACATCGACCGAAACATTGGAAATAATACACAAGATGAGAACCATAGTTTAAGTAATGTAAATATTACAAATTATCCTGGAAATTTCCAAGACGGCGATTTCATGTTTTTTGATGAAATAGATATTTCTGTTCAAAATTCTGTACAAATTCCCGACTTTGGCAGAAAGATTCCTTAGTTCAACAAGATAGACCTGAAGAATGTTATAAATTACATCGACTGAAGCGTTATGAAAATAACACACAAGATGAGAACAGTAGTTTGAATAATCCAAATAATACGAATTATCAATCCTGAAAAATTCCATGTTTTTGTTATATGATGTTACATGCTGATACATCCTGCCACGTAAAAACGTCATGGGAAAAAAAGTGAAACCAAATACATTGATTATCAGCGATTGAGGTTCAATAAATATTTAATCAGTTTTGAATGAGTAAAATTATCACCTTCGGACCATAGTCGAGATGATGGAATTCACACACTCACACCAGATATCCTGGTCCTGCATGATTGCTTCCAGGTTCTGCATGATTGCTTCCAGGTTCTGCATGATTGCTTCCAGGTTCTGCATGATTGCTTCCAGGTTCTGCATGATTGCTTCCAGGTTCTGCATGATAGCTTCCAGGTCTTGCAATGATATCTGAATATGTGAACATAAAACATGTGTGCTCTAAAACAATCACCTACAAACTGAACACGTCTTGCTTTGACAATAGAAGATGCTAATGGAAGTTTGTCATAGATTTGTTGTTTGGTCAAATGGAGAAGGCCATGTGAAGGGTATATGTACCATTCAGTCGTGTTTCCAACATTTTGGAAAATGTCCATCTTTCCAAACCATATAGGAAGATAAGCTGTATTAAAGACTTGAAAATTTTCAATTTGATGTTTTTGCTCAGATGTGATGTTCATATTTTGCTCAAATCATTAGAAGCACGCCATGCCATTCCCTTTCTGATATTGAAATCTTTGAATTGAGGGAGCGATGAAGGATCCTAGGTACTTATAATCATTGACTTGTTTTAGTGGCATTTCATTCAATGTTTTGATACCGTTATCTGAGTTGGAAGAAGAGTATTTGTTTATATACTTAGTTTTTGTCTCATTGAGCTACAGGCCAACATAGAGGCTTGCTCAAAAGATTGTAAAAAAGACTGAACATTTTCAAGGAACTGGATGATTAGTGCAGTTGTCATCTGCGTAATCAGTGTCGGTCAAATTAAAATATGAAATTCTTCAACATGCGAAAAAAAAGAATTTCAAATCTTCATGAAACAAATGTGTTGAATTTTGTGATTATGAATAATTTTCTCTTCTTTCATTCTATGTTTATATATATATATTTTTATTTTTCTCTAGAATTTGCAAGCGGAATACAACAAGCTATCAGATAATTCACCATATTCACAGGTAAAACAACTCAATTCAATTGTTTAAATATTTGATATTTTAAGATTTAAAATTTTCTTGATATTTTAAGATTTCTTTTTTGATATTTTAAGATTTCTTTTTTGATATTTTAAGATTTCTTTTTTGATATTTTAAGATTTCTTTTTTTTTTTTGATAGATTTTTTTTTCTAGATATATAAAATTTTTTCTTGATATTTTAAGATTTTTTTTCTTTCCTTGACATAACATTTCTAATGTTTGTTTTTGTTTACTTTCTTTTTTAAGCTTAAAAAAATTTACACATTAACAGAAAAAGTTCGAAAACTCAGGTAAGTTGCATATTTCAGTAGATACTCGTTTGTATACACGATAAAATTTCAATACAAGATAGCAGTGCATGTAAATTTTAATGGCTTGCGTCTCCGTCCATCGGTCCGCTTTAGAAGCATCTCTAAGGAGCTCTATCCATTTGTCAGAGTGTTCGTTTATGAAAATGGAGTTATGTCTTCCAATCAATAAATTGATTAATGAATCAATCAATAATGTTGGCAATTTTTCTTGGATAGGTCCTCCAGATGTTTTAGTTTTATTGTTTGGTTGGATGATTAGTTTGTGATAAAGTCAGGATGAAGATTGTATCTGAAATTGAATATTGAATGAGACAAATGCTAACCATCTTCCATAATATAAGACCAAAAAATTAAGTTGAGAATTCTTCTTTGATTTTCCGGTCTCGTTCCTTCTAACCATCTCTATAAAAACATCATCATCAGCAGTGTGATGATTCTGTTTTTGTGGCGTATCAATTCTGATTTTAATTATTTAATCTCAAATCCGTTATTTTGCTAAAATATTTATTCATAGCAGTTTTATGTTATTTTTATGATGGCAGATTATGCATGTATGATTGGATGCAGTTTCATGTCAAACCCAAAATAATTTTTATAGATGGCACTTTGGTTGGAGAATAATTGGTTTGAAAAACAATCACGATGAAGAAAGTTGGCTTTGTCTGGCCGCATCCCACTGAAATTGAATATAGAATAAGAGTCACCATCTTCCATAAAATAAGATCAACTCCTGGCTCATTTCTTCCATCTATAAAACATTCTCGGCAGCTCCTTCAAATGGTATCCAGAATCTTCTACAAGTTAGTTGATGAAGGCGTGATGAGGTCTTCCTATCAAACTTTTGTCACATAATAGATCTCATAGGAAGTTGTAATGGACATAATAGATTTAATAGGGAGGACATGATAGATTTCGTAGGAAGTTGTAATGGACATAATAGATTTCATAGGAAGTTGTAATGAACATAATAGATTTCATAGGAAGTTGTAATGGACATAATAGATTTCATAGGGAGGACATAATAGATTTCATAGGGAGGACATAATAGATTTCGTATGAAGTTGTAATGGACATAATAGATTTCGTATGAAGTTGTAATGGACATAATAGATTTCGTATGAAGTTGTAATGGACATAATAGATTTCGTATGAAGTTGTAATGGACATAATAGATTTCGTATGAAGTTGTAATGGACATAATAGATTTCGTATGAAGTTGTAATGGACATAATAGATTTCGTATGAAGTTGTAATGGACATAATAGATTTCGTATGAAGTTGTAATGGACATAATAGATTTCGTATGAAGTTGTAATGGACATAATAGATTTCGTATGAAGTTGTAATGGACATCGCTTTCGGTAGATCCTCCAACTGTCATTCAGAATCTTTGGCAAGTTGGTCGATGTCGGCCTGATGAGGTGTTTCAACATTTTCAGGAATCAAATCCTTCTTTCTGTTAATGATCATATACATTCCGTTATTTTTGTATTGATTTCGTCACATCAATCAGTCGATCAATCCAGTTGAGAACTCTTCTCGGATTCATTTGACTCCTTTGTTCGAACTGTCTTTATAAGACATCACTATCGGCACGTTCTCCAGATGCTACTTAATGGATTCCATAGAAGAATATCAGAAGTTCTGACTTGCTTATCCAAGAGTGAACAGCAAGCTAAAACCTGAGATGTGAGGAAGGTGGCCATATTTCTTATTTTGGTGGTTTCTTCAGTTCATGACCAATACCACTCGTCGTAAGATTTTGGTGTATGTTCTATCAAGTAATGTTTTTGTTGTTTTGTTCAAGTTGCCGAGCCATAGAGCAAAACAGATTTCACTATAAAAATCCTTCTTTGATATTGTCAGAGAGGAGGATTTCAAAATTCATCAAGGACATTTGACGCCCTTGCAAATTTTTGTCTGTTTCATTAACTGAGTATTCCTTAAACTTTTTTTTATGCTGTTGCTGTTTTTCAGCTTAATTTCTCCTTCTGATAAATTCAACCTTACTGGCCGTAATTCTTCAGTATGTGTGGCTGTATGTTCTTGTATATTTGTTTTTTTCTTGTATTATTTAGTTTGCATATTTGAAAATTTAAATGATTTAATTGCTTTAAATTGTACAGAAATGCCAACAAGACTTCCTAAACCTTCTAACTCTAACGTTCTTTATCCTCTGACTTTGTTATTGACTGTTAAACATAAACGCAGTCAATACTGAGGTGTTTTGTAAAATAGAGTAAATAATACGAGTGACACATCAATTAAGTATGAATCACAAAACTTTATATCAGATCGTAGAAAAGGTTTTGGATTGCATGATGAATGATATTGGCTCAATATTTGTTATTTTGTATAAGAGTGTATTACCTGGCATTGCCTAGGTGTCAAATCAGCAGCATTTTATAGAACCCTTCAAAAATGAGCTTTTTTTTTTTGAGGGATTCTTTTTTGCATACTCCTCATGGGGTGTGAGCATTATCATTCGGAGCTGAAGAGCGTGGTTTTAAATTTTTCACTTCAAAATCATTTAAATGTTTATTCTTCAAAATATTAAACAATAAAAAAGAACATTTGAGCTAAACTTCAGTATTATTGGAGGTATTACTATTAAATATATGTAGTTATTATAATTTATTAATTTATGTAGTAATTATAATTTATTAATTTTATTTACTGCGGACCATTACCCTCATCTTTTTCTTAGTTGTTTCACGATGTTTCGGCCAATTATTCCTCTGGCCTTTATCAAGTGGTAACCGCGACGGATAGGAACTCTGAATCTCTTGACTGCATCCATTGCAATTACTGCCTTCTGTAGTTGTCGTCTCACCACGTTTTTGGCCAAGTAGGCCTCTGGCCGGCTTTGGGCAGGATTGAAACTGCTATCTTCAGACAATTCTCACCTGGAACCATAGAGATTCAACATCTCTATCAACTGCGCCACGGGCCCCGAAGGGCGATCAAGGTTGAATTTTTTGGTCTTATAAATTCATGTTTATTATCTTCCGTGGTTGGGTCCGTACCGAACGGTATATATATTATTTAATTGGAATTCATTATTGAGATAAGTTTATTATTAATTTATTTTTTGCAGACTATTATCCTCATCTTTTTCTTAATAAAACAATACTCATCTCAATAATGAATTCCAATTAAATAATATATTTATAATCGAGGTGCTTATGCAGAATAAGGACCGTGCTATCATGTATAAGTAGTGTAATTTATTTTAAAACTTTTCTTTCTATCTGCCCTACCCTTTCACATCTCTCTCTCTCAACTGATTCAATATGATTCAAGAAAAAGTTGGCTGACTGTTTGACCTAATTTCAGTATTTTTAAAACAATTATCAGTAAGAATGAAAAAAAAAAAAGATTTCCGTAATCACCCAACATTTGCCACAGAAGAAACGAAAAAAAAATGTTACCAAAACTAGGTCGCAGTTAAACTACTGGCTCGTGGCTTAGTGGGGGATGCCCTTTTCTCTACCCTGTAACCTCTCTCCCACAGAAGAGACGTTGCAAGCCTATCCTTGTTTTATCGTTATTTCCATGGCAGGTGCTTGTCTGAACTCCAGTCTCTGGTCCCCCCTCGCCAATCTTTCACGAAAAACACCCGTCTAGCTGAATCCACTGTGAAAAATTTCACCCACTCTATATATGTGCCTAGATCGAAACGCGGATTCCATGAACAGAGCTTCTTTCTTAGAACTGCATGCATGTGGAACTCTGTTCCGTCTGCCTTGATAAGTGGTGATCACTGTGTAAAAAAAAAAAGTCCGATAATGTAAGATTTGTAATCTATCTTGTATAGTTTGTAACTTTTAGTTAGACAAACATTCATAAAGTCTTGAATATTATTTGTGTTTACTCCAGTTGTTTGCTTTTTCAGGAGGCAATTCCCAAGTAATGGCGATGGACGGAAGAGCACATTGGCAAAAGCTATTGAGTTGGCCACAAGTTGTGACCGAATGCACACTCTCTCTCCCGGTTCCCTCAACACAGTAAACAGTTTAATTTCGGTGTTCAGCAGTTTACAAAAAGAGATCCTCAATAGTGATGAAGACCAAGTAAGCAATTTTTCGCAACTCACAAATGTATGAATTCTCTGCTGATTGCTGGAAATTCAATTTTTTTTTTTTTTTAACAGGGTCGAACTGAATATTTTTTTTTTTTCTTTTAAAAAATAAATTAACTCTTCAGAAATCAACTCTAGAACTTCTTGGTTTTACTTATCAAATCTTTTTTGCAATTCATATATTAAATCCATTGTTATCTGCTATCACACCCAAAACAATTCTCTACTATTGGGCTGGTGCATCTGCTATTAGTCTCTCGCTCCTGGACAGGGTTCAAAAGAGAATTGCCAACCTGATAGGTCCTGAACTGTCATCTAGACTTCAACCTCTGCCTGTTCTACAAGTATTTTTTTTATTTTATTTTATTTTTTTATTACATTTTCACCCCAAACAAGGCAAATTGCCACTTTGGTGTAGAGGGCTACTATCAGGGGCAGCAACTACTGGGGCACTATGTTGGGATTTGGGCAGCAAGATGTCGGTTCACGTTACACTTGAACTTCCGCATGTCAGTACAGTTAGGGAAGCAGGAACCTGGAATGGAATTCCAGAGTCTAGCGGTTCTGGGGAAGAAACTACTGGAGTAGAAAGATCTTTTACATCTAGGGATCTCTACTGTGTGGGGGTGGGATTTAGTTGCCTGTCGGGTTTGTCGAGGGTGTCTACGTCCTGGAGGCACAAGAAGTGTCTGCAGTTCGTCAGAGCATTCACCATTAAAATACTTGTAGAACAAGCAGAGGGATGCAACATTTCGTCGATGGGACAGAGGCTGAAGCTTAGATGCCAGTTCAGGGCCTATCAGATTGGCGACTCTCTTTTGAACCTTGTCTAGGAGCGAGAGACTAGTAGCAGATGCACCAGCCCAAATGTGACAACAATACTCCATACATGGGCGAATGGTGGCCTTATAGAGGTACAGGATACTTTCAGGTGTCAGTAGTTTTCTAGCACGGTAGAGAGAGCCTACTTTTTTCGCAGCGGCCCTGGCAATGTTTTCAATATAATTGTTCCAACTCATGTTTCCTGTGAACGTTAGGCCAAGCAGTTTGAAAGATGTACTCTCAGACAGGGAGTCACTGGCCATTGCTATTGGTGGCAGAGAAGGTTTCTTGTAATTATTGAAGGAAACCAGTTTAGTCTTGGCAGCATTGAATGTGACCATCCATTTATGTCCCCATTTCACTACAGATTGGAGGTAATCCTCTAGTGTTTATGCCATTTCTTTAGATATGTGTTCATTTGTTTTCCTGTCATGCCTGTTATAGAGTGTGGTGTCATCAGCATATATACCCATCTCAGTTTTGTCGGGGAGGTCTTAATAAATATTAGGAACAATAGAGGTCCAAGGATAGACCCCTGAGGCACTCCTGCATTTATATCACACTGTTTAAATGTACGCCCGTCAACGACAACCTGGATTTTTCTCTTATCTAAGAAGGATTTAATTATGTTAAGTATTCTACCAGTGATACCGTATGATCTAATTTTCCTGAGGAGACCCTTGTGCCATACCCTGTCAAACGCCTTAGATATATCTAGAGCTACCGCTCTGCCCTCCCGCGCTTTGTCCAGTGAATGGTATATACGTTCAGAGATTACAGTGAGGATGTCAGCTGTGGAATGGGCTTGTCTAAATCCATATTGTTTGTCAGTCAGAAGTTTAGCATCTGTAAGGTGCCGGACTAGAGCATGGTTAATTATGGTCTCAAATATTTTGGCGACAAGTGGGAGGAGACTAATGGGGCGATAATTTGATGGGTTAGTTCTTTCGCTCGCCAGAATTCTTGAATACTGGTACCACAGAAGCAGTTTTCCAACAGCCCGGAAAGCATGATTCATTAAGGCATTTGTTGTAGAGTTTGGAGAGAACTGGAGCTACTTCGGCTGAACACTTTTTTTAATAGCACAGCTGGGATGAGATCAGGTCCATATGCTTTTGAAGTGTCAAGGTTTTTTATGATAGCGTATACCCGAGCAGGGGTGATTTTTAGATCGTCTAGCGTGGCGTCTGTCCGCAAAGGAAAGTCAGGCAGGGGGTGGTTGGAAGGGTCCAGTGTGGAGTTCGAGGCAAACCGGCTGGCAAGCATATTAACCTTGTCGGTTGCTGAGCAAACAACCTCGTGATTGTTGGTTAGTGGGGGAATTGTTGATTTAATAATGGATACTCTAACAAACTACAAGCCCTTGTACCCACTCGATGTAAATATCCCCGACAAACCCGACAAGCAGCAAAATCCCACCCCTACACAGTAGAAATTACAGTAGATGTAATAAAGACTTCTACTTTAATAGTTTCTTCCCCAGAACTGCTAGACTTTGGAATTCCCTTCCGGGTTCCTGCTTCCCCGACTGTACTGACATGCAGAAGTTCAAGTGCAATGTGAACACACATCTTGCTGTTCAACTCCCTACATAGTATCCCTGCAACTTATGTCCCAGATAATAGCCCCCTACATCAAAGTGGTACTGTACCTTGTTTGGGGTGAAAAGGGAATAAAAAAAGCGCAAGCATTTTTTTCCTAGGAGGCTGCCGAGTTGTAAGATATGCTTAAATATTTTAATTTATGCAGATTTCATATTTTTTTAGAGTCAATTCTCTACTGAGTATTATACCCAATGTATAGTCGTGATTTCAAAAGTTAAAAAAAAAAAAATTTATGATTTGGGTGCCATCAGCTAGAATCAAATACAAAACATTTAGCTTTCCAGTGGTATTTGCTACCGTTTGACTTAAGAATACATGCATATCAAAACTTTACAAATTAATACAGTTAAATGTATAAATGTATATTTGTGCATGCGTAGAGGGTACACGTTAAGTCAACTTACACTTGTTGAGTTCCAATTTTTCAGTTTTGATCAGCTCTTTTTTTCTGGCTAAGAAACAAATCAAATTTGTTCCACGGGTCCAAATCCACTATATGTTAAGTTTCATGTCTGTAGACCAAAAATTGACAGAATAGTTTAGTAGAGACCATTCCTTTGACAGACAAGGTCACTTTCATAATATATGAAGATAATCCTGAAAGAAAATCAAACCACCTATTTGGTTATCTTCTCCCACTGAAAAAAAAAAAAAAATGTACCCCCCCCCCAAAAAAAAAAAAATATCACAATATCTATTTGAATACTTATTGTTGAAATAGAAACTATTTAGAATATTAGTACAAAATTTTTCCTGTTCTTTAACACCAATTTGATAAGTTAGTTTGGAACAAAACGGGAAGCATTTAATATCGGAAGCCAAACCATGAAAAGCCATGTTTTGATACGCTTCTGGGTTTGACCTTTACTCCTGATCTGAAATGGAACACTTATATCAAGTCTGTTGCCATTGTCGCTGGGAAAATGGTGGGATCCTTCTACCGCTCCAGAAGATATCTCACTACTGATGCAATTCTCTATCTATATAAAAGCCAAGTATGTCCAAGGATGGCATACTGTTGCCATATCTGGGCAGGAGCTGCTAAAAACAGCCTACCCTGCCTTGACAGAGTACAAAATAGACTTCGTGGCTTCCCTACAATCTCTCTCCCACAGAAAAGATGTTGCGAGCCTTTGTTTTATCGTTATTTCCATGGCAGGTGCTCATCTGAGCTCCAATCTCTGGTTCCCCCTCACCAATCTTTCACGAAAAACACTTGTCTAGCTGAAACCACTGTCATTAATTTCCCTCACTCTTTATCTGTGCCTAAATCAAAACGTAGATTCCATGAACAAAGCTTCTTTCTTAGAAGTGCACGCGTGTGGAACTCTCTTCCGTCTGCTTGTTTCACACTTGACTACAACTTGGATGTCTTCAAGTCCAACATAAACAAATTCCTCATGAACCGCCCCCTTAAGTAAGACACTTTATCAAATCTCCAATACTAACGATTACTACGATTCTATCCTATTGATTACTGTACACGCAATAACCCTCATACCCGAGTGGCTTCGGGGCCTTGATAAGTGGTGACCTCCATGTAAAAAAAAAAAACCTGGTTGGACACAGATTACTGCAGACTTTGAGTCAGACGTGCTTCTGCTCTGCCAAATTGTTAAAAATGAAAATATTTTTGGTTTATTGTTAAGCTTTTTTACGAGGGTTGTTCCAAAAAGTAAACCCTCCTATTTTTTAACTCGTAAAGTTGAAGAGCTACAAAGATGGAAGTGGTACCATTAAAACGAGCGCTCTTTTGTGCTTCAGAATTCAATGATGCTTCTGTTTCTGATACATGTCCATGAAAGGTGTTGATTTCCTATAGTTTCACACTGTCAATATCTGCAACAAAAAGGTGAAACTTTCAGGTCATGAATAAATAAGTCACCATAACAATACAATTTGCACTCCACTTTGATCCATTTGGGCGGAATAAAAAAATTAGAAGCATTACTATTGGAACGCTTCTTGTATATTTAAAAAACAAAAAACTTTGTAGAGTTAAAGTTTTTCTTTACATAATTTTAAAATTGTCTTATGTTTAACTAAAGTTGAATTATATTCTGTTTTCAGAATGAACAAGAAAAGTTGATAGAAACGCGCGACACAGCTCGAGTGAATCTGTACGAAAATCTATCGGCATGTTTAGCTGATTTATCGAACATTCCACTAGAAGAGAAATTAAATCAAATGCAGGTAAACACGCGTTACTTTTTATTGATGTAACAATACCATTTGTCTCAAGGGTTGAAGAATGAAAGCTAAACTGTTAAAGAATTTGTGTTTATTTCGCAACGATAATCATTTTAAACATGAAAACTGAAAATAAATGTAAATTGTTTCTTATAAATTTGGATAAACAAATGTAAATCAACAGAAAAAATTTCATGTTCTTTTCCTTTTTGCCTCTCCATTTTTTTATTGCTATGTTTTTCTCTTTTTCTTTTTCCTCCATTTTTTTTTTTTTTTTTCTTTCTCCGTTTTCTTTTTTCTTTCTCCGTTTTCTTTTTTCTTTTTCCGTTTTCTTTTTTCTTTTTCCGTTTTATTTTTTCTTTCTCCGTTTTATTTTTTCTTTCTCCGTTTTATTTTTTCTTTCTCCGTTTTATTTTTTCTTTCTCCGTTTTATTTTTTCTTTCTCCGTTTTATTTTTTCTTTCTCCGTTTTTTTTTTCTTTCTCCGTTTTTTTTTTTTCTTTCTCCGTTTTTTTTTTTTCTTTATCCGTTTTTTTTTTTCTTTATCCGTTTTTTTTTTTTTCTCCGTTTTTTTTTTTTCTTTCTCCGTTTTTTTTTTTCTTTCTCCGTTTTTTTTTTTCTTTCTCCGTTTTTTTTTTTCTTTCTCCGTTTTTTTTTTTCTTTCTCCGTTTTATTTTTTCTTTCTCCGTTTTTTTCCTTTTTCCGTTTTTTTTCTTTCTCCGTTTTATTTTTTCTTTTCTGCTTTTTTTTTCCTTTTCTGCTTTTTTTTTCCTTTCTCTGTTTTTTTTTTTCCTTTCTCTGTTTTTTTTTTTTCCTTTCTCCGGTTTTTTTTTTTCCTTTCTCCGGTTTTTTTTTTTCCTTTCTCCGGTTTTTTTTTTTCCTTTCTCCGTTTTTTTTTTTTCCTTTCTCCGTTTTTTTTTTTTCCTTTCTCCGGTTTTTTTTTTTCCTTTCTCCGGTTTTTTTTTTTTCCTTTCTCCGTTTTTTTTTCTTTTTCTGCTTTTTTTTTCTTTTTCTGTTTTTTTTTTCTTTTTCTGTTTTTTTTTTCTTTTTCTGTTTTTTTTTTCTTTCTCCGTTTTTTCTTTTTGCATTTGGTTTTCCATTGTCCTACTTTTTTTTTTCTATTTTTATTTCCATTTTTTGCATCTTTTTTCTTCCCTCTTTCACTGTGCATACTATGAAACTTCACTTTGCATGTATATAATTGAACATTTGGTTTCTTTTTCTAGGATGTGGTTAATACATTAGGGATGGAATATAAAAACTTTCTTCATTTTTCTATACATTCCGTTCCTCCTTTGGCAGATCTTTTGCCAGCTTATACAGAATGGAAGGTGAGTCATGTCAAAGGTCATATTACACTGACCCAAAAAACGTTTTTAACATGATAAACAAAAAAAAAAAATTTTTTTTCAAAACAAAATTTGTTTCAAGATTTTAATAAAAAATCCCATCTTATTTTTTTTTACCTCAACAAAATCTTAGACATTTCTAGTGTGTGTAACCATCAGAAATCATATGCTATAGACAAAAAAAAAAAATTTCACCTCAGCAAGAAAACACTTGTTGTGTGGGCTGTTTGAAGAAATGCAAAACATCAGCTCAACTACAGAAACATTGGATTTCACATAAACAGATTACTCCACAAATCCACCTTCAGGCCAATGGACGTAGTTTGGGTATCACAAACAATTCCCACAACTACAGTGATGGTGGTGATGAACACCGAGATGACTATCATCTGTAAAGACAGAGCAATTGCCATGTATATGTAGTATTTATATGCACCATAAGTTTCTATATTTTTGCATATATTTAATTTGTTGCCTCAGTTTTTTTATATCTTTTATTCACTTATATATCTTGCTATTCCTATTATGATGCCATTATATAGCTAACCTTTCTTTTATTATGGCTAATATTGTTTCAAGATTATGGTTGACAATTCCATCCTAATTCTTGTGTGTATAAAGATATGAAAACAGAAGCACTTACTTTATTTTCTTTTAAAATTGATAATATCTGCTAAGTAATATCTGCTAAGTAATATCTGCTAAGTAATATCTGCTACGTAATATCTGCTACGTAATATCTGCTACGTAATATCTGTGCCTAGATCTAAACGTAGATTCCATGAACAAAGCTTCTTTCTTAGAACTGCACGCCTGTGGAACTCTCTTCTGTTTGCTTTCCAAATTACTGCAATCTGATTGTTTTCAAGTCCAATGTAAACAAGTTCTTGATGAACCATCCCCCTAAGTAATCCAATTTACAAAATTTCCGCTACTTATGTTTACTACGCTATAATCACATCGACTAATGTATACCCATTAACCCTTATCCTTGAGTGGCCTCTGGGCCTTGATAAGTGGTGATTCCTGTGTAAAAAAAAAAAATAAATAAATAAATAAAAAATGCATATGGGCATGATTACAAAATCCGAAAATTGAGAGAGAAGTTGCAATTATTTTTTATTTCCTTTTATTACAGTATCTTAAATTTTACTTCTAATGAGTTAAGGGCAAAATAAATTCATTGATTCATATAATAATTAAATGACTGATTTTGTGCTACGAAGCAGGTGCTGTCAAGAATTGTGAATGTCAGCATACTTAAAGGAATAAATTGTAAGATCGTCAACATCTTGAAATTTGGAATATAGACTTTTGTTATTTATTTTTTATATATATATATATATGTAAAGTATGTGTATATGTTTATATATGTCTATGTATCGGATAATTTCCTAAACTAATGTACAACTCAGGAGTAATAAGAATACATTTTTTTTGTAAAGTTAACAAGTTAAGAGATGCACCCACCATTCTCCTCCCAAAATTGTTAAATACTAAAATTTTAATGCAAAGAAAAATATTCCTCTGCATTAAATCTTGAATTATTATTACAAGAACAAGTCCCTTTCTCTTGTAAGTAAAAATAAGATAGGATAGACCGAGAATTCGAACCTGGAAAGCTAGGTTTGGAATTAAGATTCAGGAAGGAATTCCCATTGTCAATTTTAATATAAAATAGCAGATATGTTTGTTTGAAAAGGAATTTGATTGTTTAGAAATGTTATTGTAAAAAGGAATTTGATGATTCAGTTCTATTTATGAAAATTGAATTGAAACAAGGTCAGTTGAAAAACAAACGATAGCAAATTTAAACATATTGAAAAATAGGTTAGAAGAATTCAGTCTGCAGAATGGGTTGGACATGTGCGAACGAGACACGTGAGGCACGTCAGGCCACAGGAACAATCAAGCACGTTTTTGGCCATGCGATGACGTCATGGTTGGGGATGAGTTCTCAATATAGTTGGCTAGTTTTAGTGAGACATACAGAGAGGGTCGGAGAGAGTCGACAGACAGGGTCGGAGTCTGAGTCGGACGAATCCCCCTTTGGAAGCGAAGGGTTAGAAGTTGAAATCATGTAGTGACTTCGAATTTCTGGATGTCTTCATTGACCGGTCGAAGAAATAAAGGAACATCATCATTTTGTAACTGCCGTCTTCGTTGTCGTCTTTCTACCAAATTGAAGGAAATGTGAAATTGTATTTATATGAACTTTGTTCCCACGCTCATCTTGATAATGAACATTGTATAAACCCCATCTTAAGAAATCTTTTCCCTCTCTATCAAGAAGTAATGACTGTTCCGCTCCTGTGATAAAAGAACTGATAACCCTTTTCCTCTCTAAAATATATGTTATAGAAACACTCACAGAACTGTATAAATGTATCTCTCTTCTGTCCCCCTCTCATTGTGTATTACATGTCTCCATCTCTGTATTAGAATGTACCCGATATATGTCTCTCTAATATGAACACTCCACTATATAATATTCGTCATCCCAATATGACCAGTATGCAACATTATATTAAGAAATACATTTTTAAAAAGATCTGACAGCATTTCTTACTGCCAATGTGGGAACAGATTAAACCAAAAGATTAACTGACTCAATCATGCTGACCCTTTGTTGTGTGTGTATATATATATATATATATATATATATATATATATATATATATATATATATATATATATAAAAATGTAACTCTTGGTTCGTTCGTAATTAATAGTCTAAATAACTAAATAAATGATTGCTTCGCCATTTTGGTATAATATGTTTACTGTACCCATGCATGTTTTTATATCTCTTTTTAATTATAACATTATACTTAATTTTTCTATAATAAATAGGTGGTTTTCTTTGTACCGATAGGCCATTTTATTATTTATGGACAATTATTTATCACTGCTTGCCGTCACGTGACCAGTGTTTCCAATTTAGCGGTTTTCCCGCTAGATCTGGAGATTTCATTTGCAATCTAGCAGGGAATTCTAGAAAATCTGGAGATATTTCGCACCCACACACCCGCAATTTTAGATTAAAAAATAAAGAAAAGCGCTTGAAAATACTTTAAAACATAGAATAAACTCATTCATGTAAGTAAAAAAAAAGTAGCATTTATTGCCTTTGGTAACAATTATTTATTGATTATTTGTTTTGTTTTTCACCTTTTTTCAGCTAACCATTCTTAAATCTTGCTATAAAATCGATTTTTTCCAAGTACATTTTAGAGGGGGGGGGCATTCCAACCTCCGAAGTTTAGTTTAAAATATGATCTAAGCAATCCCGCTTAATTTAGAAGTATTTAGTTGAAAATTCTAAAAAGCAAGAAACAACAGCAAAAAAAAAAAAAACTTATACCAAACACAGTAGAATTTAATTATCTACCAACCTAAATACTTTTAACATGCTAAAACAAAGTTTATTTTGTTTTTTTATTTTTCTAATTTCCAAATATGTTGTTCAAAGTGGATTTTACACACTGAATAAAAAAAAAAATAATAAACAAATGTCCGCTTATCGCTTAAGGGGTAAGGAGGCTTAATTTCTCAAAAGTTGTAAACAAATGACTTATCTACCACTAACCCTAAGTTCGAGTTGCACTCCCAAATTTAGAGTTAGTGATAGTCATAGATTTTTTATACAATTTTCCAAGAGTGAAGTCCCCAATGGTTAAACGACATGCAACCAGTTAATTGTTGGAAAGACAACTTTTAATAAAAGAAATGAAATAAAAATAACTTAAACACAGTTTCAGCACGTATAAAAGATACTTGAATTTTACTGCATTTGGTATCAGGTATTTTTGTTATTGTTTACAATTTCTCGAATATTAATTATTTTACACAAATGATTGTGTTGTTCCTACTTACTTGCCCCCCCCCAAGAGCCGTCATTCATGATTTTACTTATTTTTACTAATTTTTAGACATTTATTTTATTTAATTGTCAGCATGAACCAACTTTTTAAGATGCAGCATATGCTAACACTTTAGCAAAGTTTACTGTATTTATTTTTTAGCAAATATTAATAACAGAAAGTTTTCCACTTTATTTATTTTTTTGCATAATTAATGATGGAAGTATGTTTTCTGTTTTTCTTAATATTTGTTGAAAAAAAAAATCAAACTTTTCTCTACTTTCACCTAACTATTTACAATGTTCATATAAAGCATTCATCTGTTCTTTTTATAATAAAAATTCCGTTTTCAAAAAGAAACGTTTACTGCCAAATTTCTTTTAAAAAAAAAGGGCAAGTTTTCCTGAAAAAACCCCAAAAAACTTTCACCTAACAATTTATGGTAAAAAATTAATTTTTTTTTTTTTGGGGGGGGGGACAACAACTTTTATTGATAAAAAAAAATTGCAAAAAATAATAAAAGTAAATAAACGAACAAAATGCAATTTTTCTTGAAGAATGTGTTCCATTTTAACAAACTGAGCCACAGCAACGCGTGGCCAGGTACAGCTAGTATATATATATATATATATATACACACACATACACACAAACATGTTGTGTGTGTCTTATCTAATGGCCCGTGACTCGTCTAGCATTTGTGGGTGGGTGTGTATATTACATATAATTCACAGTACATTTATAATGACATACCTGTTGCTGCATGGCCCTCTGTCTTTTGGAGGATTCGCCAACGTCTTGGGTAAGCTGGCTTCTTCTATAACAAGCACGCATACAAGATAGACGCAAGACTAAGTATGTTTTTATATATTGGTTTATTTTGCTCCCAGGCATCTCGTCTTCCGCAGCATTGAGTGAAATCAACAATCTCAGACTTGTAGCGTTTCTCCGCATTTGGAGATTGTCGTTCCCATACATCGAGACCTATTTAACCCATCTTGCTTGCTCGGCTTCTAGCACCCAACTCAGTAACTTACTCAAAAACGGATCCGGCTCCCGCTTGGCCTACTTCCAGTGCAATCTACTGGTCATCCAGTTTGATTGGCCTCTACACCTGTATGCTTTCTCATGTTTCAACTAGCCAGATAGATAAACAGATGAATAGACAATAAATGCTTTCTACCTGGTGTTGCCCAGTTATTACCAAACACCTTGTCTATGATGTGTCCTGTTTATGACTTAATTCATGTTAAATCCCTCTACATAATTAAACCAAATAAACACTAATCGACATATCCAATGAATTTGTTCTGAAACTAAATTATTCATTGTGTTTTTTTGGTTTTTTTTTTTGTTTCAGAGGAAAAAAGAAATAGTTCGAACAGAGACGGATTCCAGTCGTAAGAATTTAAGTAAATCTTTATTACTCATTGATGAGGTAAGTTGTCTTTTTGATTTCCAATTATTTTTTTGTCCTCTCCCTTGCTCCCTCTTCCTTCTCTCTCTCCCTCTTTCTTCCTCTCTTTCTCTCCCTATATTTGTCTGTCATGGTAGCAGTTTTAAAAATTCAAATTGCTGCGTAGTCAGGCAACGATTTTGTAGCAGTTGTATTCTTCATAATAGTAGTTGATTTCTTCTTTCCACATATAACAGCATCACACAGTGTGTATTTTGATATTTTTTTTGCTTTAAAATTTTGCATGCCAATCATGAGTGAGTGTAAGATCTCAAAAAGCAAAAACATTTCTTACCTGGTTGTATTGAGAGTTAAATTAGACTTTTTTGCCACGTCCAGCTCAATACTTCCTCTGATGTCACTTCCTTCAACCAATCAAAGTAAAAATACCATAGTATGTTCAACATACATATGTACGTGTGTCACGGTTTCCAGGTTATAAATTATTCGATTTGGAGATCATCTATAAATATAAAAGCGAAAATGTATGTGTGTTTGCTTTTTCTGTGTGTCTACAAAAGGCTTCTTTCAGAGAAGCAGTCGGTCGGTTCACAACTTTTTAAAACTTTTTATATCACATACAAATCGTAATATCTCACAATTAACAATGAAGCTCGGCTGTCTATTTAATTTGGTCGATTTCAGGAAGATAAATATTCAATATTTGTCGCTCGCCGCATGTGGGTTAGTCTTTTTCCTATAACATCTTGGGGGGAAAAACAAAAAGCATTCAGCAGTAAATACTATCCCGCAGTGAAACCTGACCTCATTAACTCATTAAAACGGGCACCTGCTAAATCCAACTAATTAAATAAATTCAAACGTGTTTCCGTTAGCATCTTGCGGTGGGGCAATGGTTAACATCACACGTTTTTTTTGTTTTTTTTTCACACTTTAATTTACAACTTTGCCTCAACGGTTCGGGTTCGATCCTCATACTTACTTTTTTTTTTTTTACCCCCCCCCCCAAACACCCGGGCAACGCCGGGTACCCCTTGCTAGTCTATATATATAAAAGCGAAAATATATGTTCGCTTTTTGTGTATATCCAAGAAAGGCTTTTTTCAGAGAAGCGGTTGGTCGCCTAACAACTTTTAAAAACTTTTTATATCACATGTAAATCGTAATATCTCAGAGTTAACAACGGAGCTCGACTGTCTATTTAATTTGCTCGACTTCGGGAAGATAAATATTCAACAGTTTTCGCTTGCCGCATGTAGGTTAAGCCTTTTCCTATAATCTTTACCCCCAACATCTTGGGGTAGGGAAAAAAAAAGCATTCCTGCACTAAATGAAATGCTACCCCGCAGTCAAAAGTTGACCTCATTAAGTCATTAAAACGTGCACCTGCTAATTTAAGTTATTAAATAAATTCAAACATGTTTCTGTCAGCATGTCGCGGTGGCCCAATGGTTAACGTCGCACGTTTTTTTTTCACACTTTAATTTACAACTTTGCCTCAAGGGTTCGGGTTCGGGTTCGATCCTCATACTTACCTACCAAAACTTTTTTTTTATTATTTTAACACCCACCCCCCATCCCTGGAGTTTTGATTTACCCAAAACCACACACACCTCCAAATACCCGGGCAACGCAGGGTACCCCTTGCTCGTATTTAATAAAAAGGAGGATAAAAGGTGATAACATACTACAAACATTAAATTAGTATATAGATACGCTAATTTAATGTTCGTAGTATGTTATTTTAAGAAAGATTAGCAAAGATGCAATGTAAAAAATAAATGATGTTCCTTTTCGGCCGTACGAGAAACTGAAATATACCTTCTTGGTCTTCTGGCTAGGATTCAAGGGTAATAGCTACTCTGTCTAAAGATGTTATAATAATATTGTGGGATTTCTGTTTGTGCCAAGTATTCATACAATGTAAATATGTCAGACTCTTATAAAGATATTGGAGATAAACCGTAATAACCAGATATAGTTTGACACTACATTAACCAGAGTACTTAGATAAATACTTTTACAGTTTTTACAAAAGTGCTAAAATAATATGTCGGGGTTTTGTTTCATACTGAACATCCACAAAATACGCAACAGCAATATATCTATAATATAAAGCTGAACGTTTGTCAATGTGTCTGGTCACGAATAGGCTCCTATATGGTTGACTATTTTAAAAAACTGATCACATATAATGATAGAAGATGTATCGAGACACAGGAATGGGTATGTCTGATCTGGCAGAATGATGATTCATTAAAATTGTGGGGTCTTCGTTCGCGCCTGGTCCACAAAGTATGGAAATATAAAATTTTTAAATTAAAAAAAAAAAACCCAAACATTTACAAGTGTTTTTGATATAGATGTACATAATAATACTTTGATGAGTACATTTTAACTTAAATAGGGATGGTATAATAAAATTGTGGGGTCTGCGTTCGCGCCTGGCCTCCATAGAATGGAAATAGGCTCAAACTTTAATAAACACTTTTCATATGTATCTGCGTAAGTATACTTTGATAATTATGTTTCAGTTTGAAGAAATTTGGTATAATAAAATTATGGGGTGTTCGTTCGCACCTGACCTCCATAGAATGGAAAATGTCACAAAGTTTAACAAGGTTTTTTAATATAGATCCACAGAATATTGTGATAAGTGTTTCAGTGTGAACACGTATGGTATACTAAATTATGGGGTTTATCTATTTTATTTTTACTTTCATCGTATTTTGCTTTGGTTTTGATACCCTCAAATTCGAAGCTATCTCTTTACAACCCTTCCTTTTCATAACCTATCATACTTTCATAAATCAGAGTCCATTTTCTGTAGGCTGTTTTTGAACCCAGTCAACGACGGGTACTTTTACTAGCTACATATAAAAGATGCTGCTGTGGAATTTCCACAGGCCCCACTAGTATATATAAAAACCGTAATTAGTGACAGCTTTAAACTTAACTAAAAAGCAACAGATGCAGTACAGAACATTGATATCCCTCTTACTTTAAGTCTTTGAAGCATTGTTCAGTAAGTTTTTTTTTTTTTTTTTTTTACATAGGCATCACCACTTATCAAGGCTCAGGGGCTACTCGAGGATAAGGGTTAAAGAGTGTACAGTAGTCAATTGGACAATATAGTAATTGTCAGTAAAAGAAATTCAGTAAATTTATTAACTTAAGGGGAACGGCTTATCAAGAGCTTGTTTACGTTGGACTTGAAGACAACCATATTGTAGTCAGTTGGAAAGCAGGAAAACGGAAGACAATTCCATAGGCGTGCAGTTCTAAGAAAGAAGCTTTGTTCATGGAATCTACGTTTAGGTTTAGGCACAGATAAAGAGTGGGGGAAATTATTGATAGTGTTTTCAGCTAGATGAGTGTTTCTTGTGAAAGTTTGGTAAGGGTGGACCATAGATTGGAGCTCAGTCGAGCACTTGCCATGAAAATAACGATAAAGCAAAGACAAACTCGCTACATCTCTTCTGTGAGAAAAAGGTTGCAGGGAAGAAAAAAGGGCATCTTCCATGAGGCTACAAAGTCTATTTTGAACTTTATCAAGGTAGGATATGTCCTTTTTAGCAGCTTCTACCCAGATGTGGCAACAGTACTCCATCCTTGGACGTACCTGGCTATTATATAGATAGAGAATTGCATCAGCAGTGAGATATCTACTGGATCGATAGAAGGATCCCACCATTTTTTCAGCGGCATTGGCAACAGATTTGATTTACGTGTTCCAGTTCAAATCAGGAGTAAAGGTCAAGCCCAGAAGCTTGTCAAAACATGAGGCCTCCCCAAGATGAGTCATTCATTTCAATTGATGCCAGATGGGGATCAGAGAGTATTGTGTGAGTTGTATAGAAGAGATGATGATTTAGTATTTATCTGTGAAACAATGGATGATTTACTTGTTAAATTCACAGGAAACATGAGTTGGAACAATTACATTGAGAGCGTTGCCAGGACCGCTGCGACGAAGGTAGGTTCTCTTTACCGTGCTAGAAAGCTACTAACGCCCAAAAGTATCCTGTACCTCTATAAGGCCACCATTCGCCCATGTATGGAGTATTGTTGTCATATTTGGGCTGGTGCATCTTAAGCTTGAGCCTCTGTCCCATCGACGAAATGTAGCATCCCTCTGTCTGTTCTACAAGTATTTTAATGGTGACTGCTCTGACAAACTGCAAGCACTTGTACCCCCTCGACGTAAATACTCCCCCGACAAACCTGACAAGCAGTAAAATCCCACCCCTTCACAGTAGAGATCCCTAGATGTAAGAAAGCCTTCTACTCCAGTAGTTTCTTCCCCAGAACTGCTAGACTTTGGAATTCCCTTCAGAGTTTCTGCTTCCCCAACTGTACTGACATGCAGAAGTTCAAGTGTAACGTGAACCAGCATCTTGCTGCCCAACTCCCCACATAGTACCCCTGTAGCTTATGTCTCTGATAGTAGCCCCCTACATCAGAGTGGCAATGTGCCTTGTTTGGGGTGAAATTGTAAAAAAAAAAAAAAAAAGTTAAAAACTTGAAGGTTTGTTGGGGAATGTTACCAAAACCAAACTGATGATTGGTGGTTGTAATTCTATTTTTTGTGATATTTATAAGTATTGGATACACTCAAGAAGTGCCGTGGATCGAACCCGAAGCCCTGACGCGAAGTTTGAAAATAAAATTGGCCAGCCAGATTGAGTTAGTGAAAGATGTTTGAATTTATTTAAGTAAGAATCAAATTGACAGGTGCGTGGACAGAAGTCGTCGAGCATTACGATGACGACGACGTAGGTTTGTTTGTTATAAGCAAAGTAAAAAAAGAAAACTACTTTAACACTTAAGCGGGAAAAAAAACACAAAAAAAACTAACGTAAGGCAAACGAACGATGAAAACAGAAAAACGAACACGTGAAAAATGGCTTAAATAAGCCTTTTTCAATATTAAAATTTAAAAAATCAGTGGGTACCCGGGTGTTTTTGGGTGTCGCTAAGAATAAGCGAAGTAAAAAAAAAAAAACAGAAAAACGAACGTTACGTGAAAAATGGCTTAAATAACACTGATTCAATATTTAAATTTAAAAAATCGGAAAAAAAAAACCCATCTCACACCACGATTCGAACCCAAAACGTTTAGATAATGAACAAAGGCCTTAACCAACTGAGCTAAAGCGACGTACATGAAGTTTGTTCGGTTTTTCAACTATTTAAAGTAAATCAGGTCACGATGTCATCTGACGTATGCGTAGAACCGGTCATTGTCACGAGATGACCATTGTTGATTTTATACGCCAGTTCCTTCTGCTTGTGTGGTGATAAAACTTCTCATATGCACTTGTGATGTTAGGGTGTATAAGGGTGTTAATTTTGGTCCAAATCAAATTTTTCCTTCTTTGATAGGATTTTTCAATTATTTATTAATAATTTTCTATACTTATCAGAAGCATTCCAATACAAAATCTATCTAAGAACACTTCCAGGCATATAAAGTATATTTATGTGAAATTACCTAAAAATCGGCGCAGCTGTTTTGGATTCCATAGGAAACGACCTCTCTCTCTCTCTCTCTCTCTCTCTCTCTCTCTCACACACACTCTGCCTTTTATATATAAGCAGAAATGATTAATGATTCTCTAGAATGTATTTAATGGTGATAACAGAAACATGTTCTTCATTAATTTAAATCGATGGTATGAATTCTGTGGGGTCATAATGTAGTAGTAGTAGTAGTAGTAGCCGAGACATTTGGCTTAATTTCTTTTCGATTGACTAGCCTTAATTTAAACCTTCACCTACTCCGGTTTGGTGATGGACGTAACGACAAAGACCTCACATTTTTTTTTTTTCACATTCTTTTCCTTTTTCGCAGTACGGGTTTGAGCATGGCTGCCTACCACCACCTTTTTTTTTTTTTTTTGCTCAGCATACACCATCAAACACCTGGGCAACACCAGAAATCCAGACTAGTATAAATATATATGTGAGTCAAAATGGCTACAATTATGAACTCCTATTCAAAAGTTAAGACTGCATTTTTTTATAAATACTGTTCGAAGTCCATTATATAAGACATTGTGCACGGAAAATTCTAGTACGTATTCGGTTTTGTCTTAATATTAAAAGTTGCTCGTAAAAAGTAAACGAACAAAATAGCATGTAAATGTTATCATGTACTTACGTAATGAAGCACATACGAGCGTGTGAAAATAGCAGTAGCAGCCGAAGAATGATTGGCAAGCGATTGCATTTGCAGCAGCAGCGTTTGAACGCGTATGCTAATTGGCAAGTGTGCTCGGGCTTGTGTCTGAAGAAAAAGAGTAAAATGACGCCACGTGGTTCAGGAGAAACAAAGTCTGTGCCGAAGGAGATGGCCATGTAAAATGAAGGGAGAAGAAAGAAAGTGGTCGAAAAATATGGACGTATAAGAAACGACGGTCTACGGCTGACGTGTAGTGGAGCAGAAGTGAGAGATTTTTAAACTGGTGTCAAGACAGGGTGTAAAAAAAACAGTAATAAACGACCTGTGTTAAAAAAACAAGAAAGGCAGAGTTGATTTTATTTATTTTTAGTTTGTTTGTTCCTTTTCGACAACAGTGCTGGATGACGTGGGGGGGGGGGAGTCCGGAAGAGGTTTTGAACTGCAACAAACATGGTTCGAGTATAACGGCCGCGCTACACTTATGTGTTAGGTTTTAAAAAAGACAAAAATTAATTTTAACAGCGAAATATCTCATCTGCCATTTTCTGCTTACATTGAGGTGAAGTCCAAGGGATGTAATTCAACAGTTGTCTTAAGACTGGCTAGATATAATTTACCAATCAAATTTTTTAACAGTTAGGTATATAATAAAATTTTTGTGAAATTATCAAATTTTATCTCGATATCAAAAAAAATTATAACCGCCGAAAATTCTTATGTACAACTTTTTTTTTCTTAGTCTTGCTTAATGAAAAGAAATGAAAAATATTTATTTTCCAACAGATCATCAGACATGCATACACACATCTTTTCTTTTTATATATAGATTGCAAAATTTTATCCAATATGTTTTTATTTTCTTAAGCGTTTGCAATTGACGAGTTCAGTAAAATCCAACGAAGAAGTTCCAGGATTGCAATATCGGTTAAAACAATTCATACAGGTTTTACAACAAGAAATTGTAGTTACAGATTTGGTAAGTATTATTAATTTTTTTTTTTTTTTTTTAAATTTTTTATTTAATTATTTTTAATTTATTTTAATTTTTTTTTCTATTGGGATTAATTTTTGGTAAACTTTTACTTTAATAGAAATTCATGCATTAATGTGGGACAATCTGAATCAGGAATTTAAAAAATTTGTAACTTTTGCAAATATGGGAATCTGGAAAATTTGTGCCTTTTTTCCGATAAATCTATAAACGATTCTTCTTGATTGTGTTTTTTTTTTGTTTTTTTTTGTTTTTTTTGTTTAAATTAGTTTTATTAATAATAAATAATAATTAGTATTAATAATAAAATTGTTAACTATTTATTGATTTTAAAATGCTATATTAAAAAATATATCACCCCTGGGGTTATCTGGTGGTGGTGAAGGGCATCACATTGGTAAGGGAAAATTATTTTCGATTAACATTTAGGTAAAGCGCTTTACATTCAAACATATCACAAGCAAAATATATAAATGACACACATATACAAGGTGGCCCATAAGTCACTTTACAGTTTGAAAATGGAACAACTTTTTCTTAAATGACTGTATTTAATTCTTTTTTTTAGAGTGTGGAAATTTGTTCTGACTTAATTACGGAAGACAATGTCCTTTAAATAGCCTCTATTCTTGACTTCGCAAAGTCGAGCTCTTTCTAAGCTGTTCTCCATGAGAGTTCTTAACATCAGAGGTTGTAGGGAAAGAATTTACTGTCCTATGTTTGCCTTAAGTTCTTGAATGGTTTGAGGCTTATTTGCATAGACTTCGTCTTATCCCCAAAGCCAAAAGTTTGGTGCTGTCAATCAGGTGAACATGGAGGCCATTCGAAAATTGGAATTTCGAGAGATTTTTCGATCCTGAAACATCAATTATCAAAAACTGCATTGTGGCTCTAGCTGTATATGCAGTTACTCATCTTGCTGTCACTAATACCCTGACATGTTTGCTAACTGAGGTTGAACAAAATTCACTAGCATATATCTATATCTCTCAGCAGTGACAGTCATAACATTTTCATTCGCATCTTCAAATAAGAAGGGCCCAATAACCCTTTCTGACGTTACTCCACACCATACTATGACACCTCCCACCCATGTTCAAGGTTTAGAATATCCAAAAGTAAAACCCATTGAATTTCACGATGTTGTTGATAGTGCTCAATAAAAAAAGCAAGGTATTATTTTATTCAATTTAGTCGTGACAATAACTCTACTCTTTTAGTCTAAAAAGACTTCAGGCGACAAAAACAGCCTCTGGTCGAGACATGATCTTCAATGAAAACAAAAATAGAGAGAAAAAGCAAAAGAAAGCAATTTTCCAAAATTTATAACTCCTATATTTTGATTTAGACACATGCAGTGATCTTAATAGAAGGCGATGGCATTTTAATCAGTCGCTACCAATTCAATGACAATATCTTTCATTATTTCCATAAAGTCAGACTCTATTTATAATTATAAAACTCTGTGGACCTTGCCCTCTTGAATCTTGTGTTTGACACTCAACAGGTGAATTATACATATAGGCGTGGCTTGGAGGCTAAGGAATGAGGGTGGAAAGTTGTATGTTTTGGTTTTCGTTCTAGCTGATGGAACCTAAGTCATATATTTTTTTTAGTTTTGATCTCGCTACTATATATTAGGTTCACTATGAGAATTGTCTCTAAAATAATAAATACCTAATCTGCATACATACATATATATATATATATATATATATATATATGTGTGTGTCATCCACATACAGTACTGTTTTGTTGTTTCACAGCTCATCAGTGCGGCTAGACAAGCATATATATATGTCTGTAGACAGTGTATGTTTATTTGACAAAAGAAATGGTCAATGATTTGTTCAAGGATTAGTTCCTTTAATAAGAGAAGAAACATGATATAAATAGTTTGTATTTACTTGGCTCCAGATGCGGGGAAAAATTAAACACAATGTCTGTTTTTTTTAATCCATCGCATCAAAATGGGGTAGTCTGGATTAGAAGAAAACAAAAAAATTTGTTGGTTCAGTCTAGAAGGATTTCTTTTTCAGTGACCAAGGACAACAAAGATAAAGTGTAGTATCAGAACATATACTACACTTTGCTCCTAGTCAAAATACTTAATTTATATAATGTGAATGTTTTTATCCAAATGTTCACTTTTATCAAAAATTTTAATATCCTTGATTTATTTAATTTTTTTTAAAAATAAAATATCTGTCACTTTTGGTAGAATAAATACTCTATTTTTTTTATTTTTATAACTTGAAAATTCAAAATTATAAAGAAATATACATTATCTGCCTTTCAGGGTGGAGACAAACATTTTTTTTTATGTCAATCATGTAAGGAATGATTGGATGAAAGTTAATAAGCTAATTTTTAAATATCTGCAAAGAGAAGAACTTTTTCCCAATCTGAAGAAACATATTTCAATCGTAAAACCCGATTTTTCTTTGGTGTTCATCAAGATTTTCATGTAAATAACCAGTAATTCCAACTTTCGATAGATTTTGAGCCAAACCTAATGAAGAGAATTTTGTTACCCTTTTGGCGCATTTTTGCAATCTCCTTGGGAAAGGAAAGAGGAGGTCTAGTGTCTTTAAAAACAATTTAACTTGGTCAGTTTTCTGATATTCATGATCAGAAAATTTTATGCAACATTTTTAGAAAATCATAAGACGGACATCAAAATCATAAATCCTTTCACATCAGGATCCCCTCCCCTCAATCTTTTATTTATCTCTTCTTCCTCTTCACTGTACTTTGCATTCCTTTTCTTTTTCTTTCCTGTCACTAGGAACACAGTCATAACGCCACATTTGTCACTTCCATCCTGCACGCTGTAAAGAGAGAACTCGACAGTGAACAGAAAACCTTTTCCAACATCCATCGTTACAAGACAAAGTTCAGAAAGTTAAAGGAGGATTTATATCCATGGTTACACCGGAAGCCTCAACTGAACGATCTTCAAGAGTCTAAAAAAAAAGTACGGATACTTAAATCACAGTTGCGGCACAAACTGGCTGACCTTCAAGATGTCGAAGAGGTAAGGATTTCATTTTTTTTTTTTTTTTTTTTTTTTGACTGATCATCTTGTGTCTAATTGCTGGATATTTTTCCTGGCGTGTCATTTTTTTCATGGCGTGTCATTTTTTTTCATTTTTTCGTGGCTGGGATCTACACTTGGATGAATTGGTTTTTATTTAGAATTTGATGTGATTAAAAAAAATACAGACAAATCTTGATATGTACTTATAACAAAACAAACATGTCATATTCCAAATTTATATCTGGTTGGCTCCTTGCCCGGACCAATCTGACTCTCTCTTTCCTCAGATTTTCAAGATTACATCATGTGCAATTTGTCGGATGACAGCATGACAGTGGCATGTCTTGGCAGAAGAACTAAATAACCAGTAGGGCACAAAAGACACTGATTGACAATCATGGTGAACCAGTTTCGTTAATAGACTGCGTTTCATTGTAGACATAACTCACACAGGCGATATTATCCAAGCTATCGAAAGCTTCAATGTAACATATTCCAAAAATCACATAAATCAAATTTATTTTTTAACTAAAAAGCTTAAATTTTATGACACATGAAAGGCGAGTCAAAAGCTGTTATGTTGTTTTAGAATGTGTTAAAATGCAAGTTCGACAACTCAGTTTGACTACCATGATTTTGTTTGTACTTAATAATTATAATTAGCTTTTTTATATATAAAAGACATAAATTTTGACTTTCTTAATTAAAAAAGAAAAACTATTTGATTTTTCGAATATGACATTTTAGTTCTACGATGAGTATGTACATAATAAAAATCTTTTTTCTATATTTTTTTTTTTTTTTTTTTTTTTTTTTTTTAATTAATTTGAATTCTAAATAAGAACCAATGACTGCAAATATGTCGCATGTGTTGTTACGGACTTCTTCAATAATCACTGCCTGGTTTGTTGCGTCATACATTTCTAAGAATCTTTCTTTCAGAACGAGGGTTACAATGATCACCATGAAAAAATGAAAAAAGAGCTTGAAGAAGTCCGAGCTAAGTTACACGAAGCAATTACAGAAGAAGATGAACACATGGTAAGTTTGATCTTCAAGGACGACATTACATGCATGATTTTTTGCCTGATGTGATTTCTGGTCTACGCACACATTTTTTTATAATCTTTTCCCTTTCTTTCTGTGATGTCATCTTGTACCCGGCTTGGTCATTTACATACAGCTGCCATACATAAAGGTTGTTTTTTTCTTGAAGGGAAGGGTTGTTAGACTTCCATCCGGCTATTGATCATTATTTCTATATCTCAACATATGCGTAACGGTTACACAATTCTTTCAACTTGCAATATTTAAAAAGAAATTTTGGTGCTTGTGCAGTTTATTAAAGATATTAAAAAATGAACTATACTGTACCTACCCGTTATGGAATAAAGTTCTTATTAAAAAAAAAAATCACTTAAACATGACAAGTAGTGTTTTCTTTTTGTTTTTTTTTTTCAGAGGAAAATCAAATTTTAATAAGATTGATCATATGACCGCTATCTTGCCTATTTCTGTAGATGAGGAGGGGGGAGGGAGTGCCAAGGGAGATAATTTCATCACCGCTTAAAGTTTGTCAAAATTTGATGAAATCATTTTGAAACATGGGCAGAAAAAATACCTAGATAAATATTTTTTTTTTTTTTCACTTATTTTACGGATTTTCGCTGTCCCTTTTTTTAATTCCTTTTTCATTTTGTCCTTTGTTAATTCAATTTTTCATTTAAAGGCACCCCTCTCCTCGTCTGTGGAAATAAGCAATATCTTCATTTGCTCTTTCGTAAACTGCACAAGCACTGAATTTCTTTCACAAAAAATATTCGTTCGAAAATATCATATTAAATATTAATTTGATATATTAAATATTCATTTGACATCATATTAAATATTCATCTGATATCATATTAAATATTCATTTGATATCATATTAAATATTCATTTGATATCATATTAAATATTCATTTGATAATATCATTAAATATTCATTTGATAATATCATATTAAATATTCATTTGATAATATCATATTAAATATTCATTTGATAATATATTAAATATTCATTTGATAATATCATATTAAATATTCATTTGATAATATCATATTAAATATTCATTTGATAATATCATTAAATATTCATTTGATAATATCATATTAAATATTCATTTGATAATATCATATTAAATATTCATTTGATAATATCATATCAAATATTCATTTGATAATATCATATTAAATATTCATTTGATAATATCATATTAAATATTCATTTGATAATATCATATTAAATATTCATTTGATAATATCATATTAAATATTCATTTGATAATATCATATTAAATATTCATTTGATAATATCATATTAAATATTCATTTGATAATATCATATTAAATATTCATTTGATAATATCATATTAAATATTCATTTGATAATATCATATTAAATATTCATTTGATAATATCATATTAAATATTCATTTGATAATATCATATTAAATATTCATTTGATAATATCATATTAAATATTCATTTGATAATATCATATTAAATATTCATTTGATAATATCATATTAAATATTCATTTGATAATATCATATTAAATAGTCATTTGATAATATCATATTAAATAGTCATTTGATAATATCATATTAAATATTCATTTGATAATATCATATTAAATATTCATTTGATAATATCATATTAAATATTCATTTGATAATATCATATTAAATATTCATTTGATAATATCATATTAAATATTCATTTGATAATATCATATTAAATATTCATTTGATAATATCATATTAAATATTCATTTGATAATATCATATTAAATATTCATTTGATAATATCATATTAAATATTCATTTGATAATATCATATTAAATATTCATTTGATAATATCATATTAAATATTCATTTGATAATATCATATCAAATATTCATTTGATAATATCATATCAAATATTCATATGATAATATCATATCAAATATTCATTTGATAATATCATATCAAATATTAATATGATAATATCATATCAAATATTAATATGATAATATCATATCAACTATTCATTTGATAATATCATATCAACTATTCATTTGATAATATCATATCAACTATTCATTTGATAATATCATATCAACTATTCATTTGATAATATCATATCAACTATTCATTTGATAATATCATATCAACTATTCATTTGATAATATCATATCAACTATTCATTTGATAATATCATATCAACTATTCATTTGATAATATCATATCAACTATTCATTTGATAATATATCAACTATTCATTTGATAATATCATATCAAATATTCATTTGATAATATCATATCAACTATTCATTTGATAATATCATATCAACTATTCATTTGATAATATCATATCAACTATTCATTTGATAATATCATATCAACTATTCATTTGATAATATCATATCAACTATTCATTTGATAATATCATATCAACTATTCATTTGATAATATCATATCAACTATTCATTTGATAATATCATATCAACTATTCATTTGATAATATCATATCAACTATTCATTTGATAATATCATATCAACTATTCATTTGATAATATCATATCAACTATTCATTTGATAATATCATATCAACTATTCATTTGATAATATCATATCAACTATTCATTTGATAATATCATATCAACTATTCATTTGATAATATCATATCAACTATTCATTTGATAATATCATATCAACTATTCATTTGATAATATCATATCAACTATTCATTTGATAATATCATATCAACTATTCATTTGATAATATCATATCAACTATTCATTTGATAATATATCAACTATTCATTTGATAATATATCAACTATTCATTTGATAATATATCAACTATTCATTTGATAATATAATATCAAATATTCATTTGATAATATAATATCAAATATTCATTTGATAATATAATATCAAATATTCATTTGATAATATAATATCAAATATTCATTTGATAATATCATATCAACTATTCATTTGATAATATCATATCAACTATTCATTTGATAATATCATATCAACTATTCATTTGATAATATCATATAAACTATTCATTTGATAATATCATATAAACTATTCATTTGATAATATCATATAAACTATTCATTTGATAATATCATATAAACTATTCATATGATAATATCATATCAACTATTCATTTGATAATATCATATCAACTATTCATTTGATAATATCATATCAACTATTCATTTGATAATATCATATCAACTGTTCATTTGATAATATCATAACTGTTCATTTGATAATATCATATCAACTATTCATTTGATAATATCATATCAACTATTCATTTGATAATATCATATCAACTATTCATTTGATAATATCATATCAACTATTCATTTGATAATATCATATCAACTATTCATTTGATAATATCATATCAACTATTCATTTGATAATATCATATCAACTATTCATTTGATAATATCATATCAACTATTCATTTGATAATATCATATCAACTATTCATTTGATAATATCATATCAACTATTCATTTGATAATATCATATCAACTATTCATTTGATAATATCATATCAACTATTCATTTGATAATATCATATCAACTATTCATTTGATAATATCATATCAACTATTCATTTGATAATATCATATCAACTATTCATTTGATAATATCATATCAACTATTCATTTGATAATATCATATCAACTATTCATTTGATAATATCATATCAACTATTCATTTGATAATATCATATCAACTATTCATTTGATAATATCATATCAACTATTCATTTGATAATATCATATCAACTATTCATATGATAATATCATATCAACTATTCATATGATAATATCATATCAACTATTCATTTGATAATATCATATCAACTATTCATATGATAATATCATATCAACTATTCATATGATAATATCATATCAACTATTCATATGATAATATCATATCAACTATTCATATGATAATATCATATCAACCATTCATATGATAATATCATATCAACCATTCATTTGATAATATCATATCAACTATTCATATGATAATATCATATCAACTATTCATATGATAATATCATATCAACTATTCATATGATAATATCATATCAACTATTCATATGATAATATCATATCAACTATTCATATGATAATATCATATCAACTATTCATTTGATAATATCATATCAACTATTCATTTGATAATATCATATCAACTATTCATTTGATAATATCATATCAACTATTCATTTGATAATATCATATCAACTATTCATTTGATAATATCATATCAACTATTCATTTGATAATATCATATCAACTATTCATTTGATAATATCATATCAACTATTCATTTGATAATATCATATCAACTATTCATTTGATAATATCATATCAACTATTCATTTGATAATATCATATCAACTATTCATTTGATAATATCATATCAACTATTCATATGATAATATCATATCAACTATTCATATGATAATATCATATCAACTATTCATTTGATAATATCATATCAACTATTCATATGATAATATCATATCAACTATTCATATGATAATATCATATCAACTATTCATATGATAATATCATATCAACTATTCATTTGATAATATCATATCAACTATTCATTTGATAATATCATATCAACTATTCATTTGATAATATCATATCAACTATTCATTTGATAATATCATATCAACTATTCATTTGATAATATCATATCAACTATTCATTTGATAATATCATATCAACTATTCATTTGATAATATCATATCAACTATTCATTTGATAATATCATATCAACTATTCATTTGATAATATCATATCAACTATTCATATGATAATATCATATCAACTATTCATATGATAATATCATATCAACTATTCATTTGATAATATCATATCAACTATTCATATGATAATATCATATCAACTATTCATATGATAATATCATATCAACTATTCATATGATAATATCATATCAACTATTCATATGATAATATCATATCAACCATTCATTTGATAATATCATATCAACCATTCATATGATAATATCATATCAACTATTCATATGATAATATCATATCAACTATTCATTTGATAATATCATATCAACTATTCATTTGATAATATCATATCAACTATTCATTTGATAATATCATATCAACTATTCATTTGATAATATCATATCAACTATTCATTTGATAATATCATATCAACTATTCATTTGATAATATCATATCAACTATTCATTTGATAATATCATATCAACTATTCATTTGATAATATCATATCAACTATTCATTTGATAATATCATATCAACTATTCATTTGATAATATATCAACTATTCATTTGATAATATATCAACTATTCATTTGATAATATCATATCAACTATTCATTTGATAATATCATATCAACTATTCATTTGATAATATATCAAATATTGATTTGATAATATCATATCAACTATTCATTTGATAATATATCAAATATTGATTTGATAATATATCAAATATTGATTTGATAATATCATATCAAATATTGATTTGATAATATCATATCAAATATTGATTTGATAATATCATATCAAATATTGATTTGATAATATCATATCAAATATTGATTTGATAATATCATATCAAATATTGATTTGATAATATCATATCAAATATTGATTTGATAATATCATATCAAATATTGATTTGATAATATCATATCAAATATTGATTTGATAATATCATATCAAATATTGATTTGATAATATCATATCAAATATTGATTTGATAATATCATATCAAATATTGATTTGATAATATCATATCAAATATTGATTTGATAATATCATATCAAATATTGATTTGATAATATCATATCAAATATTGATTTGATAATATCATATCAAATATTGATTTGATAATATCATATCAAATATTGATTTGATAATATCATATCAAATATTGATTTGATAATATCATATCAAATATTGATTTGATAATATCATATCAAATATTGATTTGATAATATCATATCAAATATTGATTTGATAATATCATATCAAATATTGATTTGATAATATATTACAGAATTTCCTTTTCACCATACTATTAAATTTCATAATTTATTCAAAAGTAATACATTTTAAACATTTAGAAGAAAAACGTTTTTATTATTTTGGAAAATTTTCTTAGACGACTGGACTTGGAAAATTTTCTTTGACAGGAAGAGTCCAACATTTAGAGTTAGAATTAAAATAATTACAATTAACTTTCATTGTTGAACTTTCGTATTTGAACTTGAAATTTTTGTCTCAAAAGAATGTGTAAAGTATTAAAACTTAAATTTACAATTCTGTGTCCAATGCATGGTTTAGCGTCTCTCTAAAGTTTTGCCCAACTTTATTTTATTATTCGTTCCCCGACAAATGATGGATTGGACCTAGTAATTCACTCCCATTCGTCCGTTCATTTGTTCACACTTTTCTCAATAACTACGACTTGGATTTTTAAAAACTTTTGCACAAACGTTAGTCATGGTGAAAGTAAATTTTTCACTCATGGAGGAGGACCTTGCATGCTCGGCTTGTTTTATTTGTTTAATTTTTATTTGTTTTTTTTATCTGTTTTTTTTTTTTTAATTTATTTATTACGTTTCTTTATTTGTTATTTGTGTTTTTTTTTTTTTTTTTTTTCAGACACAGATTGCCAGTATAGCTGAACAGCATTTTCCAGAATTAATATCTCAAAACTCTGAATTGGGACTGAACAGTTATTTGGTGAGCATTTTATGTTTTCATTTTGCACTTGTAAAAGAAAACCTTTTCATATAATAAAATTTTAATATATATAGAGAGACAGAGAGAGTAGAATTTTGAAAAACTTTCAGATTCCAGCTTGTATAATACTGTAAAATAAAGTGCATATAAATATTAGTTTCAATATTTGTAAGACAATTCTAATCAGATGAAGAAGCTCACTATACAAGATAGCGCAATAATGTAAATGAAACGTTAGAATTAAATTCCGTGAATTAAAAAAAATTACGACAAATTTATTGTTCGACAAGGAATACAAAATTTTGATTCTAAATTTTCATATATGCCAAATTCTGACCAAAAAAGAAAGTATACATGTCATATAAATTATTGTAATTGCAATTTCAGACACAAACTTTGTGAAGCAATAATGATCCTGCAAAATTAGCTTTTTTTTTATGTAATTTATGCAAAATTTGCTGCTAAAAAAAAATGGCTTCCGTCTGTAGTTAACAGCTGCTGAAAAAGTATTCCAAACATAAGCAATTGCATTTGTAACATGGACTAAAGATTTGAAAAACAGAAATATAACTATGAGAAATATATCATAGCTGTATTGTCATAAAATACATCATAATTATATGGTCATAAAAATATATCATATATCATGTATTGTCATAAAAAATACTGTAACATCTTGAAGTTTTCAAGCAATGCCTGAAATGTGTAAAAAAAATCTTAAGTAAAAGCTTTGCGTAGAACCGATCCAAATTTTTTTTATCAACTGCCATCTTGATGTAAAATAAGCAAGTTTTCACTGGAAAGAACAGTTTCTCTTCTCTTGGGTATCTGCTGTAAAGGCAGGCTGAAGGGATCTCTCTTCTGGTGTGTTTCTGTTTTCACACACACACACACATGCACACACACACACACACGCACACACACACACACACACACACACACACACATATATATAAAGAAAAAAATATAACTTGAATACCTACTTCATACTATCTTCAAGTGTCTAAGGTCTCTACAGGATTTTTTTTTTAGAACAGCCTGGCATTAGGATACTTTTCTCTACAAGTAAACCTTGACTAAATATTCAAAATAATTCAGGGCCCAAATAAGACCTCCTCAGTATGGCTAACCCATACTAGCTGTTACGAGGAATGGTGTATCTTCCCCAACTGATGTTACTTTAAGTAACAACATGAAGCTGGATACTCTTACAGACTGTGCGTGAGAGGCGGGGCTTTATTTTTGAGAACTTAGAAGTAAAATGAAACAAACAAACATATACTAGACAGACTATACTTAATTTGCTTACTGAGTTTAAAAATCAAGTTATAATCTATCATTGTTTGTTATTGATTTATCTTTTAGTTTATTGATTTTTGTTATTGATTTATTTTTTAGTTTATTGATTTTTGTTATTGATTTATTTTTTAGTTTATTGATTTTTGTTATTGATTTATTTTTTATTTTATTGATTTTTGTTATTGATTTATTTTTTATTTTATTGATTTTTGTTATTGATTTATCTTTTAGCTATTGATTTGTTATTGATTTATCTTTTAGCTATTGATTTGTTATTGATTTATCTTTTAGTTATTGATTTATTTTTTAATTTATTGATTTTTGTTGATTTATTTTTTAATTTATTGATTTTTGTTATTGATTTATTTTTTAGTTATTGATTTTTGTTATTGATTTATTTTTTTAGTTATTGATAATATACACACATAAATTTTGATTTTATATATCTCCTTTTTACTTTTTTTTAAAAAACTTTATTTTCACCCAAGGCATAAGAGGACACCCTGATTAAGGGTTATTGTTATAAGGGCATACTAAATAGGGAGTTGTGCAGCAAAGTGTTTACATCACATGGGGGGGGGTCACTAATTCTTACAACTTTTTATATACTCCCTAGATTATAATATCTCTGATTTACGAAACGAGGTTGTCTCTATCTTTTATTTGAGTGACTTTACAAAATTTGTGCTGTGATTTCATTTCTCTATGGTGTTTGACCTAGAAAAGCAGACGTTGGCGTTCGTTTAAGCACCTGCTTTTGTAACTGTTTAATTTCAACCTTTCTCGCTTCTCTGCCTGCTTAGCGTCATACTTTCTTTTTCACCTTCGCCTCAAGACTTTGGGTTCGAGCCTACCTGCCTACCAAAACTTTTTTTTTTACACCTCCCCCCCCCCCCAAACACCCGGGCAACGCCAGTCACCCCCGCTAGTCTATTTTAATAGAAAGTTTTTCGGCATCAACAGTGGAGTGAGGAGGGCACAAGTACAGTTAAAATAATTAAATACTTATGCTTGGAGAGCATGTGTACTTGATCGTAAGCATTTCTTGAAAAGCAGATACGTCATTGGTCGTATTTTTAACCATTATTTTAAAAAAACTTATTTGTGTCCTCTAATCTAAATCTCCTGTAAATATTTTTTTTTTTTTTTTTACACCATTTATCAAGGCCAAGAGGCCACTCGAGTATAAAGGTTAAAGAGTGTAAAGAAGAAATTGGATAATATATCAGTTTTTAATCCTTTCTTTTTTTTTTTTTTTTGTTTTTTGCCAGAGTTACAGTGGAATGATGAAATCTGGTCGAGAACCTGACCACTACAGCCTGGATAAGCAAATTGCTCCAGGAATTTACCAATCACGCTTTAACTCTTCAGACATTCTCATTCAGGTAAGTTACTTCTCTTTGATACTTTTATGCTCATTGTTTTTATAAGAGAAATAGCAGGGGTACCCGGCATTGCCCGGGTGTTTCGAGGTGTGTGTGCTCTTAAATCAAAAACAAACGGGGGGGGGGGGGTAAAAAAAACTTTTGGTAATTAGGTAGGATCGAACCCGAAGCCCTGAGGCGAAGTTGGAAAATAAAATGTGACAAAAACATGACACGTTAACCACTCGGCCAGCCAGAATGAGTTACTGAAAGAAGTTTGAATTTATTTAATTAAGAAGAGAATTGACAGGTGCCTGCACTACATGACGTCAAGTGGAAGTCGTAGAGTTAACATTTTGTGCGAGCACTACGACAACGACGACGTAAGCAGTAGCTATTCAGCAGTGAACATTTTCTGCGGGACAGTTGTTAATGAGGTCAATAACCCGGTTTGTTTGTTTTTACCTAACTTTGGGGAAAGACAGCTACCCCGTTTATTAGGGGAGTGTCTCGTCTCGAAATGAAAGCAACCGTCTGATATGACGACGGTAAGCTGACATTGACCAAACGTTACATTGCTTTCTAGAGACCACAGGCCAGTGATTCTAATCGAGTTTCACTTTTTTTATACCAAAAAATGAAAGCAAACATGCGGCGATCCCAAAATGTTAAATATTTAACGTTTCAAAGTCGGGCAAATTAAATAGCCAGGCGACCCCCATGGTTAAGTCGGAGATATCATCATTTAGACAGCATATAAAAAGTTTTAAAAATGAGCGACGGCCTCGAGAAGCCGGCGAAAAAAATCCTTTCTTGGACATACACAAAAAGCGAACATACATACACACATTTTCGATTTTATATATATGGATGATCTCCCTTGCACTGTGACAGGATGAGATATTTTACTGTTGCTATATTAAGTAATTAATGAAGTTGTTATATTACTTGCTAAGTTAAATTAGGGAATAATGTATTAAAAAAAATGAAGGGAGGGTCAACATAGTTTTTAATGAGAAGTGTAGACAGATATTTTCAGTTTGTCATTTGAAAAAAACAATTTTAATTTCAGCTTTATGAAAATGAGAAAAATATTGCCTTCACAAGTGCAATGAATTTTTTACCTAAGTTGAATCAAAACAGTAATAAAACATTTTTATTTACAAATTCTGAAACTATCAGTAACTCGAAATTGTACTTGATGTATACTGGTTGTGTATCTCCATTTTTAGCAAGACTATTAGAATCCCCTCTTGGTATATTCTCAAAAGAAGTTGAATAGTTCTTATATATATATATATATATATATATATATATAAAAAATTATTTTTTAAAGATTTCCTCCACCCCCTCCCCAGGTGTTCTTTAGCTCTCATGGTTAATCATTTGGCAACGGTGTCTTAATGAAACACACAAAACACTCGTCCCCCATCAACTTGCTGAGTTGACTATTTCTTTTTATGATAAACTATGCAGTTATACATCAGGACTTTACGTTGAAAGTGAAACAGTCGCATTTGATTTGAGTGATCTTTCAAAATTGCAACTAGAAATTTTATCTTTTAGCGATTGTGCTTTATTTCATCAACAATTTTTCAAAGCTCATTAATGAGTGGAAAATGTTTTTCAAACTTTGTTTTTTTTGTTTTTTTTTGTAATAAAACGAACAGTCAAATTATTTAAACAGTAAGTTTAATAGAACAATATACATTTTTTTTAATGAAGGCTGTTTAAAAAAAACATCTGAATATTTATACCTTCAAATCTCAACATAAAATTCAGTGCATATTTAGAATTACACGTAAAAAAAAAAAAAACACAGAAAAATCTTTATGATGTATGTACTCATCACGGAATGAAGATGTCATGTTCCAAAAATCATGAGTTTGGCTAGTAACTTTTCTATTTGGCTGATAAACGAAAATATTAAGTTGGCAAAGGACAACTAAAGATAAATTTGTCCATAGCACCCTGTGTATATATATAGGTGGAGTAACTCATTAAAACATTGGTGTAATCCCGATTCCAAAATTCTTTTATAAATGTCATGATGCAATAACATTAAATAGGAAGTTTTTGTTGATCAAAATGAAGAATGTATTCTTATCAGTTTTCAGAAATCTCTTGTTCACTGAAAAAAAATTGTGACGACCATTGTTTTATTTATTCCCAGGAATATTTAATTGGTGATAATGCCTCCGTTGGAAAAGAAGAATTCCTTCATCAAGCAAAATCTTTTTACAGCATCCAATCACCAAATTTGGTACCAATTCAGGCTGTATTCTTTTCAAAGGTAAAAAATGGAAAGTTTTTATCATTTTTGTTAGTTTTGATCGAAGCAAACTGTAAACATGCTCCAATTATAGACAAAAAACGACCACCATTTGTAAGATTTTATGAAAAAGTATTTTTTAATGAAGAAAATATGAAACAAATGTTATTTGTTTTTGTTTTTTTACAAGTTGAGGTTTTTTTTTAAAGGCAGTTCTGAAATGATTTTATTGTTTTGATTGTTCCGACAATTATTCTCATCTTAGGTGTGTTATTGGTACGTTTCGGTCGTTAAAACCTACGACTTTTGTCAGGTGTAAACTCCATGTTTTTATTCAACTAAGAAAAAGAGGTTTAACTCGGTATTGTAAGAAATCGGACTGTGGGTTTGAGGGTGTGTACGTAAATAATTAAAAAAAAAAAAAATTTTTAGGGGTCATCAAGATATTTTCATTTTATTATTGATTCAATTTTGTAAAACATTTTTTTCACTAATTAACAAAAGGATTCAGTTAAAAATTGAATCATAAGAAAGTCTTAAAAATTACCCTAGTGATCCCTGAAAATTTACCTTTTTTGATAATTTACGAACACACCCTCAAACCCAAGACCTGATTTCTTACAATACAGAGTTAACTCCCCTTTTCCTTAGTTGGAAAAAAAAACATGGAGATTCAAGACCAAAACGTTGAGCAAATAACACTCAAGATAAGAAAGATTGTCCGAACAATGAAAACAAAGTTAAGATTTGTTTAATTATTATTCATTTTTTTTTACTGCTTTTGAATCAAACGTGTTAGGGTCAAATTAAGGCTACAGTAAAAAATATAGTTTTTAGGGAATTGTATATAGCGCTTGTGTTTAAAAAGAGGGGGGAAAATTATCATAACTTTATAATTTTAAATAACTTTTATATTTTATAGAACCAAAGACAAATATATCTTCAGATGCCTTTACTCGGACAACCATTTATTAAATTTCTGAAGGAAGAGTTCTCAGACAAGGTAAGTGACTCAATATTGTGTAAATGTAATTTGATCATGAAACAAAAAGGATATTATTATAACTGAATAAATTGTAAATCTTTAAGTGAAATTTTTAAAACACGATAAAAATAATAAAATCATACATGATGATAATAAAAAACATCTATAATATAAATCTCACCTGTCTGTTTAAATGTATGTATGTTTGTTTGTATGTCCGCCTAAAACTTTTGACAGAGGTAACAGATTTTTATGAGATCAGTATCGTTTTGAAGCTCGACCCTTCGGACGACAAATATCGAAAAATTGGCAAAAAACATTGCTCAACACACACACATCCAAACACTCGGGCAACGCCAGGCACCCAGACTAGTATGATAATAAACATAATAAAACAAAAGGGTTTGTTATTTGTATTATTTGGAATCTTCAAGCGACTGTTCTCATCTTGAGTGTCGTTAGTAACGAATAGTGAAATTCAGAACTAGAAACAAAATAGGTTTAAGGCTCCCAAAATTCGTACTAGTACTCATGGCACAGTGGTTAGAGTACTTGGAAAAATCAATTGTAAAAGTAACCTTTTCCGGAGGTTGACGGTTCAATACTCAATATGGATAACCAAAAAAAATGATTTCAAATTACTTAGAAACAAAAGCTAAAATGAAATAAAATGCGTTTCTCATTAAGAATTACACTTGATTAAAAAAACAAAAATACAGAAAAGTCTTTGATATATGTACTCGTCACTGATCAAAGATGTCATATTCCAAAAATCATGTAAATTGGTGAAGTAGTTTTTTAACTAATCAAATAAAAATTTGCAATTTCTAGTAATTTTAATACTAAATTATATAATAATAATATAATTATAAGGCTAATTTTGATCTCAATACTTCGAATTGAGTTGTCTCCTGGTTATTTATATATCATGGTCGATCAAATCATTACATCTTACTTAGTTATAAAATTTGATTTTCTTTGTTAAAAAAAATTACTTGATTAATTTACATGATTTTTGGAATATGACATCTTCGTTCTGTGACGAGTACGTACATCATAAAGAATTTAGTTTTTTTTTTTTTTTGTTTTTCAACCAAACGTAATTCTAAATAAGCACCGTAAAGGCAGGTGATAATGATGAAAATAAAAATGTAATAATATTAAAAATGCAAAATAAAAATAAAAGCACATAATAATAATAATAAAAAAAAAATAAAAAAGCATATACTAATGATCAAAATCAAAGCAATAATAAAACTAAATACACTATTAATAAAAAACGTAATAAAAATAAAATATAATAACTTTTGTGTGTAAGGAATAATGGTAGTTTGTTTTTATTATGTGACAATAATGAAAATTAAGACGTAATAATATTAAATATGCATAATAAATAATATTAAATATGCATAAATAATATTAAATATGCATAAAAAATATTAAATATGCATAATAAATAATATTAAATATGCATAAAAAATATTAAATATGCATAATAAATAATATTAAATATGCATAAAAATATTAAATATGCATAATAAAATTAAATATGCATAAAAAATAATATTAAATATGCATAAAAAATAATATTAAATATGCATAAAAAATAATATTAAATATGCATAAAAAATATTAAATATGCATAATAAATAATATTAAATATGCATAAAAAATATTAAATATGCATAAAAAATAATATTAAATATGCATAAAAAATATTAAATATGCATAATAAATAATATTAAATATGCATAATAAATAATATTAAATATGCATAAAAAATAATATTAAATATGCATAAAAAATAATATTAAATATGCATAATAAATAATATTAAATATGCATAAAAATATTAAATATGCATAAAAAATATTAAATATGCATAAAAAATATTAAATATGCATAAAAAATATTAAATATGCATAATAAATAATATTAAATATGCACAATATATAATATTAAATATGCATAATAAATAATATTAAATATGCACAATATATAATATTAAATATGCATAATAAATAATATTAAATATGCATAATAAATAATATTAAATATGCATAATAAATAATATTAAGTATGCATAATATATAATATTAAATATGCATAATAAATAATATTAAGTATGCATAATAAATAATATTAAATATGCATAATAAATAATATTAAATATGCACAATAAATAATATTAAATATGCATAATAAATAATATTAAATATGCACAATAAATAATATTAAATATGCATAATAAATAATATTAAATATGCACAATATATGATATTAAATATGCATAATATATAATATTAAATATGCATAATAAATAATATTAAATATGCATAATAAATAATATTAAATATGCATAATAAATAATATTAAATATGCACAATATATAATATTAAATATGCATAATAAATAATATTAAATATGCACAATAAATAATATTAAATATGCATAATAAATAATATTAAATATGCACAATATATAATATTAAATATGCATAATAAATAATATTAAATATGCATAATAAATAATATTAAATATGCATAATAAATAATATTAAATATGCATAATATATAATATTAAATATGCATAATATATAATATTAAATATGCATAATAAATAATATTAAATATGCACAATAAATAATATTAAATATGCATAATAAATAATATTAAATATGCACAATATATAATATTAAATATGCATAATAAATAATATTAAATATGCATAATAAATAATATTAAATATGCATAATAAATAATATTAAATATGCATAATAAATAATATTAAATATGCATAATAAATAATATTAAATATGCATAATAAATAATATTAAGTATGCATAATAAATAATATTAAATATGCATAATAAATAATATTAAATATGCATAATAAATAATATTAAATATGCATAATAAATAATATTAAATATGCATAATATATAATATTAAATATGCATAATAAATAATATTAAATATGCATAATAAATAATATTAAATATGCACAATAAATAATATTAAATATGCATAATAAATAATATTAAATATGCATAATAAATAATATTAAATATGCATAATAAATAATATTAAGTATGCATAATAAATAATAAGTATGCATAATAAATAATATTAAATATGCATAATAAATATTAAATATGCATAATAAATAATATTAAATATGCATAATAAATAATATTAAATATGCATAATAAATAATATTAAGTATGCATAAAAAATATTAAGTATGCATAATAAATAATATTAAATATGCATAATAAATAATATTAAATATGCATAATAAATAATATTAAATATGCATAATAAATAATATTAAATATGCATAATAAATAATATTAAATATGCATAATAAATAATATTAAATATGCATAATAAATAATATTAAATATGCACAATATATAATATTAAATATGCATAATAAATAATATTAAATATGCACAATATATAATATTAAATATGCATAATAAATAATATTAAATATGCATAATAAATAATATTAAATATGCATAATAAATAATATTAAATATGCATAATAAATAATATTAAATATGCATAATAAATAATATTAAATATGCATAATAAATAATATTAAATATGCATAATAAATAATAAATATGCATAAAAAATATTAAATATGCATAAAAAAATAATATTAAATATGCATAATAAATAATATTAAATATGCATAATAAATAATATTAAATATGCATAATAAATAATATTAAATATGCATAATAAATAATAAATATGCATAAAAAATATTAAATATGCATAAAAAATATTAAGTATGCATAATAAATAATATTAAATATGCATAATAAATAATATTAAATATGCACAATATATAATATTAAATATGCATAATAAATAATATTAAATATGCATAATAAATAATATTAAATATGCATAATAAATAATATTAAATATGCATAATAAATAATATTAAATATGCATAATAAATAATATTAAATATGCATAATAAATAATAAATATGCATAAAAAATATTAAATATGCATAAAAAAATAATATTAAATATGCATAATAAATAATATTAAATATGCATAATAAATAATATTAAATATGCATAATAAATAATATTAAATATGCATAATAAATAATATTAAATATGCATAATAAATAATATTAAATATGCATAATAAATAATATTAAATATGCATAATAAATAATATTAAATATGCATAATAAATAATAAATATGCATAAAAAATATTAAATATGCATAAAAAAATAATATTAAATATGCATAATAAATAATATTAAATATGCATAATAAATATGCATAAAAAATATTAAATATGCATAAAAAATAATATTAAATATGCATAATAAATAATATTAAATATGCATAATAAAATAAAAGCACACAATTGTCTTCCATTTTTCTGCTTTCCAGCTGACTACAATATGGTTATCTTCAAGTCTAACGTAAGCAAGTTTTTGATGAGCTGTTCCATATAAGTTAACAAATTTACCGAATCTCCATTACTAACGGTTACTATATTGTCCAATTTCTACTGTACACTCTTTAATTTTTATCCTCGAGTGGCCTTTTGGCCTTTATAAGTGGTGATGCCTATGTAAAAACAAAAAAAATAAATAAATAAAATGAAAACTATGACACATCATAAAAATAAAAGCACATAATAATAATAATAATAAAACAAAAATAAAAAGGCATATACCAATGATCAAAATGATAAATAATAAAAACAGATAATAAAACTAAATACACAAATAATAAACGTAATAGAAATAAAAATATGATAAAAATAGCATATAATAAAAATATGATAAAAATAGCATATAGTTTTTTGTCATAAATACACTTTTTCAAGCACTATGGATAATAATCAAGTTTTTAGAACTGCACACATGTGGAACTCTCTCCCATTTGCCTGCTTTCCAACTGACTACAATATGGTCGTCTTCAAGTCCGACGTAAACAAGTTCTCGAGCCATCCCCTTAAGTAATACAATTTACAAAATTTCCACCACTAACGATTACCATTTTGACACTAATTAACCCTTATCCTCAAGTGACCTTCGGGCCTTGATAAGTGGTGATTCCTTTGTAAAAAAAAACGCAAAAAAATAATCACTTTTTCCAAACGGTGAGCCTGATATTCCCCCCCCCATCATCTGTCTGTCATCTGCAACATGCATCAATGCACTTCCAAGAAACATGCAGCAATGCACTTCCAAGAAACATGCAGCAATGCACTTCCAAGAAACATGCAGCAATGCACTTCCAAGAAACATGCAGCAATGCACTTCCAAGAAACATGCAGCAATGCACTTCCAAGAAACATGCAGCAATGCACTTCCAAGAAACATGCAGCAATGCACTTCCAAGAAACATGCAGCAATGCACTTCCAAGAAACATGCAGCAATGCACTTCCAAGAAACATGCAGCAATGCACTTCCAAGAAACATGCAGCAATGCACTTCCAAGAAACATGCAGCAATGCACTTCCAAGAAACATGCAGCAATGCACTTCCAAGAAACATGCAGCAATGCACTTCCAAGAAACATGCAGCAATGCACTTCCAAGAAACATGCAGCAATGCACTTCCAACGAACATGCAGCATTGCACATGTTTACATGAACATAACATGTTTTCAGTGGTGATGCTATCCATTTCACCACCATCACCAAAACCATCACCATGGCAGGTGCTCGTCTGAATTCCAATCTCTGGTCCCCCCCCTCTTCAATCTTTCACAAAAACACCCGTCTAGCTGAAACCACTGTCAAAAATTTTCTCCACTCCTTATCTGTGCCAAAAGCAAAACGTAGATTCCATGAACAAAGCTTCTTTCTTAGAAGTGCACGCCTGTGAAACGCTGTTTCGGTTGCCTGTTTCCCACCTGACTACAACCTGGATATCTTCAAGTCCAATATGAACAAATTCCTGATGAACCGCCTCCTTAAGTAAGACACTTTATCAAATCTCCAACACTAACGTACTGTACACACAATAACCCTTATCCCGAATGGCTTCCGGTCCTTGATAAGTGGTGACTACCTTGTAAAAAAAAAAAAATAGCATATAATAAAAATAACATATAATAATAACTTTTGTGCGTAAGGACTAATGGCAATTTGTTTTTATTATCAAGAACAAATAATGCTAAAATGGTGAATACAGTTGATTGTCAGCAGAATGATGAAGATTGAAAATGAAATGAATAAAAATTCACGACAGTTTATGATGGCATTTGGTTTGATGAGTCAATTCGTAACAATTCACGTTTCATGTAAATGTACATTCCTTTTTTTTTTTTTTCTAGGAACGGCAAGTTTTTGTTCACGGATTGTGTGAAGGACTTCATAAGTTGCATAGCATAGGAATTGTGCACGGAGAAATCGACCCTTCAACGGTGCTATTAAAATCTGATCGAACAGTAGCCATATGCATGCCTGACTTTTCGGTTCCTTTGGTAAGTATTTTTCTTTTTCTTTTATTTCTATCCTGTTGACAATCTTATTATAATGGTGCTTTAATGTCTCATGTGACAATTCTTTAAGATATTATTTTCGCCAAGGTGAACGTTACGTTTTCAGTCAAGTTGTTGGTTTGTCATTGTTTCTGTACCATGCACATCGTTTGACCAATTGGTCAAAATATCAGTGATGACCTAAATAAAAGTGAAAATCACAATTTTGGTCCTGTTCATCATAGAGAATCACTACTTAGTCCATATTGTAGCCAGTGAAGAACTGATTTAATTCTGGGATATTTAAGGCAAAATTATGGAAACGGTTAAAGTCATACTTTTGCTAATAATTCTGATTATGTTCATCATAGAGATTCTCTATTTGACCCATACTATAGCCAATGAAGTCCCACATCTTATTTATAAAGTTCAGTCATGGTAAAAAAAAATGTTTCGTTTTGATTTTTTTTTAATTTGACATGGATCTGATCTTTGGTAACAGTAACCAACCTACAAAATTTAAAATTTTTGGTTAATAACTTTTCTGTGGCATTTCTTTGAGAAAACCTCGTGCGATATAGAGAAGTGAGGCTCGGATAAAACTTTCGACAGTCCTTACATTTCAAGCAAAAGTATGCAGTCGCACAACCAACCTATGTTCTTTATCTTGGGTATGAAAGGAAACTATATCTCGTGATAAGACCCCAATTTAGGATCTTTGAAGAGTGTAGAGTCGCTCTTTTGGTTTTCCAGCCTTGCCAGGTTGTAAAATATATTTTAATTTATGCAGATGTCATATTTATTGTTACAAAGTCAATTCTCTATTCACTTCTGGGTCTTGATATGTAAAAAAAAAAAAAAAAAAAAAAAAAGGATAAAAACAAGAAAAGAAATCTCATTCTAACATTTCAAAGCAACTTTATTGCTTATCCTCATTAGTAACTATACTGGGAAGACAAACTTCTGGGCTTGACCTTTACTCCTAATCTGAAATGGACCACGTACATCAAATCTGTTGCCAAAGTCGCTGGAAAAATGGTGGGATCCTTCTACCGCTCCAGTAGATATCTCACTGCTGATGCAATTCTCTATCTATATAAAAGTCAATTACATCTAAGGATGGAGTACTGCTGCCATGTAACCCCTCCAGTGCAGCTTAGCTCAGGTGCATAGGCTCGTGATTGAAATGCACCTGTAGCCGATACCTGTGGCGTCACGCATGGTTTCGTCTAGTGGTCGAATTCGTCTTCGGGTCGTCGTCAGTCTCCTTCCGGTTCTGCTTTCAAATCAGCTTCCACCCGTCACCTGGGCTATCGGAGAAATATATTGCATTCACAACGGTGTTCCAATCAAAGAAAAGAAGTCAAAACTTAATTGGTTTTTCTTAACACAGAATTGATTATTGTCTTTGACTTTACAATATAATAGTTACACACTGCCTAGTCATGCAACTTAGGGGGCTGGCAGTTTTGTTTCCTTTACCAAGTTCTCCGTTCTTCATCTACCATCAGTCCACGGGAAGGGATCAGCGAAAACAGACACCAATTAGCCAAGTGTTTTGTTTTTATCAAATCAGTAATTCCTCTGTCCACCTTTTTGGAGTTATTATTTCTTTCTTTCCTTTCCTCTCCCTGTTTCCCTGATTTCTACTCCTCCTTTCGGCTTTATCTATCCCCATTTTTAACCCTTATTGCACTGAGGTGTTCCTTATTAGGAGCTATTAGTCACTCTCAGGTCGACAATGCCTGGCGGCGACCCCTCACCCCCGATTCCCACCCCAAGCTGTCAGCTTAAGAATCTGGATTTCTTCATATCGCTCAACAGAGGGCCCAAAACAACCTTTTCGTTGTTAACAATAAGATAAAAACAATTATTTTTTTTTTTTTTTCTCTCTCTCTGACAAAATCCCATAGAAATTTCTGTTTAAACAACATCAAACCATCATCATCATCATCATTAGAATTCAGCCGTGCGAATTTCTCTGAATTCGTGTCGACTAGCAAGGTCACTTGGCATCGCTCGGTCCGCATCATGTCACAGCCATATCTGGGTAGGAGCTTCTAAAAATAGCCTATCCTGCCTTGACAAAGTACAAAATAGACTTTGTGGCTTAGTGGGGGATGCCCTTTTCTCTGCCCTGCAACCTGTCTCCCACAGAAGGGACATTGTGAGCCTGTCGTTGCTTTATTGTTATTTCCATAGGAAGTGCTCGTCTGAGCTCCAATCTCTGGTCCCCCCTCGCCAATCTTTCACGAAAAACACCTGTCAAGGTGAAACCACTGTCAGTAATTTTCCCCACTCTTTATCTATGCCTAAAATCTATGCTGTAGATTCCATGAACAAACCTTCTTTCTTAGAAGTGCACACCTGTAGAACTCCCTTCTGTTTGCCTGTTTCCCACCTGACTACAACTTGGATGTCTTCAAGTCCAACATAAACAAGTTCCTGATGAACCGCCCCCTTAAGACACTTTATCAGATCTCCATTACTAACGATTACTACGATATTATCCCATAGATTACTGTACACGCAATAACCCTTATCCCCAAGTGGCCTCCGGGCCTTGATAAGTGGTGACTTCCATGTTAAAAAAAAATATTATACTGCACCTAATATATAATATTGATTTTAAGTTTTTAAAAAAATTACTTTGGTGTCATCAGTTAGAATCAAAACCAAAAGATTCAGCATTCCAGTCAGGAATCCTACCAATGTAGCTATCGAAAGATAGACAAGAAAGATTTAATATTAAACGAATAAAAGAAATTAATTTAATTTTGGGCACAAAAAGAACTAAAACATATATTGATAAATTGAAAGAAACATTTTGCATTTTAATTTTCTGTACGTGTTATTCATCCAAACAAAGATTTTAATCATTATAAACCATCGTTGGTGTAGGATTACTAGTGACCACTTGTGACCAGTAGTTTGAGTTAAATATTTTCATACAGACAGATACATACATGTTTTATTTATATAGATATATAATTCCACTCGCAGGTGTCAAGAGTACGAAAGCGTTACATGTTACCAAATGGCTACTCTTTCTTGGCGCCGGAATGCCAACAACAACAAGCACCAGTTGATCCTTCTCCTGCCACAGATGTTTATCATCTGGGACTCATGACTTTATTGGTAAGTTACCTTTAGCATGCACAGCTTTCTTTAATTGCACATTGCTTTCGTGATATAAAAAGATTTACAAATCATAATTTCACATAACATTCACAAAAAAATCATGCAATCCTATATATTTCATACTGATGTTGATATTAAAAATGATCTGAAAACAAAAACAAAGAGAGATAACTCAATAATTCAAACTTGCAAGATTTATGTTGTAATGCCTACAAATTCCCATTAATCAAATAAAAATGATTTTCTTTATAAAAATAAAAAAATACTTGATCAATTTACATAATTTTGGGAATATATTCTCAATTCGTCAGGGTTGCATACATAATAGAGATATTTTCTGTAAAAATGCAGAATTTTACAGATGTTAACTTAGCTTTTTCTATAATTTTCCAGGTTCGGAGAGGAGGTCTTACTGTGCATCTTGAGAAAGCCAAATGATTTTAATTTAATTTTTTTTTTTTTTTTTTTTTTTTAAATTGAAATAACATTTAACACAAAATAATTCTTCTTGCCTGTATCGGTAAAAACTATAGAGGCCATGTTTTTATTTATTTTTTTTTTTTTTTTTTTTTTCACATAATAAGCATTTATTCTTTCAAATTCTCTAATGTCTAAATTTTTTGTGTTATGTCCAGTGATACCATCTCAAAAAAACTGAACAGAGGACAAAGTATAATCCGTAACAGATTTATTCAACAACTTACAGATTAAATAGTAAGGTAGAAGCCGTTGGATTGATGACGATTAAAGGATGCAAGACACAATTCTTTACCTTTCAAAGCTGTCAATGTCCTTCTTGCAAAGGGTGATTACTCTTCCATCTTATGTCTAAGGGAAATAATTATTACGTTTAGGTTGGATATAAAGTGCCAAACCTGTCAGCCATTTTTAAGAAAATGTTTACACTTTTTGAAAAATAGCTCAATGAAGGAACATATCTCATTAAAAATTCAGTTTTGCAATAAAATCAATACAATATTGGGTGCTTCTATATTTAAATAACGAAAAAATATTGAATTTCAAGTCAAACAAATGGTACGTAATTGTCATGTCACAAATAGTAACATATCCAAAAATTACAAAAAATAAAGTAGAAAAATAATTATTCATGAAAAACAGTTTTCCATGAAGTTTAGTAGGGGAATAAAATTTGTCCGATATTTTAAATTACGTTCGACACGTGACGTAAGCAACAGAACTTAATTGTCTCCCGTGTCAACTGACTGATGCTTATTTTTATTTTTTTTTTTTTAGTAAATGTCTGCATAATACAGTGATTTGATAAATTTGTTTTCATTAATAATTATTGTTCTTCATTTTTCTTAACTTTTGGATATGTTACTATTTTTTCCTTATTATAATATGAAAGCACTTAATGTTGTCTGATGATTAGGGCTATGACAACAGCATATTATTTTCTTTGTTTTGACTCTCGAATGTGTATCCGTTAATATCTTATATGCTTTTATATAGAGTGATGTGATTCTCGGTTGATCAACTGTCAGATATATACTAAAGAGTCAAAACAATGGAAAGAATATGTTGTCATAGCCCTACTGATTATACAACTGTCATAATATATATATATATATATATATATATATATATATATATATATATAACTACTTTATTTATTCACATAAATTTAATATACGAAAGTATAGATTTATGCGTAAACTTTAAGTATTTACTTCAAAAGTGCTCAATACGTAGGTAGAGCTAGTTAGTAATTTATAAAATATATATGGCGATTAAGCTACACTGAATATTCTGCGTTTCATCCAACTATAGGATTCGTCAGGCTTATGCGCCTGAAGAATCCTATAGTTGGATGAAACGCAGAATATTCAGTGTAGCTTAATCGCCATATATATTTTATAAATTACTATATATATATATATATATATATATATATATATATATATATAGTGGAGATGGTAATTAATAAAAACTGAAGAAAGTACTCAATACTGTTGTAGAGCAAATATATATATATATATATATATATATATATATATCTTCCTCAAGGGCAATAACTCTTTCTTCTTTGATCTAAGGGAAATAAATTTTTTTTTTTTTTTTTTTTTTTTACTGAACATAAGTGAAAAGTAGGTGATGATTTCCATTAATTTCATGCCTAATTTATTTTTATTATTCACAGTGGCACCAACCAGACGATAAAGTGTCTAACCTGTCAGAGTTGTCAGAGGCTAATTTTGTAAGTATCTGTCTGTATCTCAACCTTTTTTAGGGTTTTTAAGAATATTATCTTTCAATCGAATTTTTAAGAGTATTATCTTTCAATCGAATCAGCTTCTTCCATGGCTTGCATCACATCTTAACCAATTGCAGTCCACGTGCATCAGCCCTGAATGCAAGAAATGGTTAACCAATCGCGACTCATAAATCAACCACTATGTATTCAAGACCTCACCAGCCTCCCATGTGTTGTTCCAAAAGGAAGGCCTCCTATTTTTTAACCCGGAAACTAAAAACATTAAAGTGCTATGAAGACGGGAGTAGTACCATTAAAGCGAGCAACCTTTTGTGCTCCAGAATTTATTTTTCTACATAGTCACCACCATTCTCAATGCACTTTTGCCAGCCTCTTTTGATGCCTCTGTCGTAAAAGTCCGGAGCAAGCTTTGTCATTTACATCTGTGCCATCACTCTGAAATCAACGAACCCATTCCCTAACTGTGCTAACATCAACTCCATTGGTTTCATAAACATTCGTCAGGTTCTACTGAATGTTGATTGGTTCAATTAATTTTGCATGGAAGAATTCAATGACGAATATTTGCTTCTGACACCTGTCCATGACAGGAGTTTCTTTCTTAGAGTCTCACACTGTCAATATCTGAAACAGAGAGATGAAACTTTCAGGTCACGAATGCATAAGTTCATTCATCATAACAATGCAATTAGCACTTCCCTCTGATCCATTTGGATGGGAAAAAAATATAGGAGGCATTACTTTTTGAACAACACTCGTACTAAGTTTTCCACGTACGTATGACAGCGCGAGGTAGATTGGATTATGTTACAAATTAATTCCTTCTTTGGCCGATGAGGTATATGCTTAAACCATCGGAAACGTTGCTGAAACAAGACAGCAGGTTGAAGCACTGGCAGAGAACCGAAGATTTATTAAATACAAGCAAAAGTAAGAGTTCATATCTTTCCCAACAATACAGGTGATTAAAATACATCGAATTTCGATTGGGTTAATCACTCTAACTCAACCCTTTCCCACTGTTGGATAACGGAGCTGGACAAAGAATGGCCAGCGAGGTAAAAGAATTTGTGACGCAAGTCGAATGAAACAACGAATTGCCACTTATGCAATGATAATAAAAGCGAATTGTTGAAAGAAGAGTTGATATTTAGTTCTATTCCACTGCAAGAATTTAGACACCAGAGTCAGAAAGTGGAATTGAGAAGTCATCTCCCGAGAAGAGGGGCACTCTGACCTGCAAAAAGTGCATGGCCAGCCCTGTCGGCATTCCCTGGTAAGGCCACCTCAGGTGATCAACCATAAACTAACCTCTTCTCAAATGTGATTTTGAAATGTTTGATAAAGTGTGTGTGTGTATATATATATATATATATATATATATATATATATATATATATACACACACTTTATTAAACATATATATGTGTGTGTGTGTAAACAAATTTTATTTTTTATTCCATGACTGAGACTCGGCAAATGATTAAAATATGTTTCTGTATTTTATTTATTTATTTGGGGACTTTCATCCTCATCTTTTATAGTTGTTTGTTAACCGTGACGAGATAGGACTGCTGAATCTTCAACTGTATCTTCAGTAATTACGAGGCCCGTGGCGCAGTGGATAGAGACATTGAATCTCTACAGTTCCAGGTTAGCATTGTCTAAAGATAACGGTTTCAATCCTACTCAAAGCTAGCCAGAGGATTATTTGGTCAAAACATGGTGAGACAACAACAACTATGGAAGGCAGTAATTATTGAGGATGCGATACTATGAAATTGACCTGGGTCACTAAGTGCTGAGAGAGGAAGGGACAATAGACAAATAAATAGGAAATGGTTTAGAATAAACAAAGAAAGAGAAATAGCAAACAATGAATCCGTAGGTATTTTTAGATTGAGCCTTTAGATTTGACAATGACAGTAGAAACCTACAGAACAGATAACAAAGAGACCAACGACACTTGACGGGGGTATCAATGAGATGCTTAGAGAGAGAAGGGCAGCTTCTGGGTAGCCGGGGTGAGGGACTTGACATCGTGACGTCAGGTAGTCAGTAGTTGACAGTGAGCTGCCGTTTGCAACGGATGGGCAGCGTTGAAAAACAGATGGACGGTTTTTAGAGATGAAAGCGAAACAGGTCGAGACGAATTGCAATTGACAGACGAACGTAACATAGAACGCAGAAGACACACATGTGAAACATTGGCGTTTGTGTTTTTCGTCTTTCATTTTAATATTTCTGTGTTCCTATCGACAGTCGCCGGCGAGAAAATGGTGATCCGACAATTAGAAGAATAATTGAATGAAAAATCCACAGCACACAACGTTGGGGGTCAGCGGTCTGTCGGAGCCACACACGTGCTATCACAAAGATACAGTTGAAGATTCAGCATTCCTATCCTGTCATGGTTAACAACCTGATGAAGGCCAGAGGAATAGTTGGCCGAAATGTCATTAAAGCAACGACTATAAAAGATCAGCATCATAACCTATAAAGGAAATAGCTAGATTTTCGCCCCCCCCCCCTGCTACAAGTCCTCTTATGCCCTTATTCAACAAAAGATGAGGATAATAGTCTGCAAATCAATAAAAATCTACAAATTACTCAAAAGAATTCCAATAATTAAATAATATATAACATGTTTCTGTGTGAATATTTTTAATTAGTTTTTTTCTTGCTTATCATCTCATTCCATCTGCAAACAATTTCATTTGTATGTATGTATGTATGTATGTATGTATGTATATATATATATATATATATATCTTATCAGACAGCACCGGTGAAACTTTTCTTACAACACTGCCTCCAAGAAGATCCTAGGATGCGAGTTTCAGTGAATCAGTTGCTGGCATCTGAGTACCTGAACATTAACCTTGATTCTGCAACAGAGTCCGCAAACAACTGTACGACAAACTCTAACAACCAACAGAGCAATTGCATGTAAGTTGACATCTCTATATTAACGTTCCGTTGTTTCTTCTCATATTTATGTTGAAGTTTATCATTAAAGAACATTAAGAAAATTATATTAAAACTGAAAATTATTAAGAACTCATCAAAAATTAATCTACTTTCAGGCAGTTTTTAATCTAAATCTAATATTGTTACGGTTTATGATAAATGATGATGAGAGAAGGATGACAGCACTTTCAATGCATTTGTGGCACGGGAGAGAGAATTCAGTTTTAAAGAGGGTGTGGGTTGTAAAGTCAAAATTGTGGGTAGACACGTCGTGCCAAATTTATGGACAAAAATCTTCCCTTTACTATAAACACCAATAGTTTAATCTAAAACTTGGCGTTCAAGCATTCTTTATTTTGCTGTACCCTAAGATACGGCATAAAAAATTAGTAACAAGATAAGTACAGTATATAATACGCATGCATATAATCGAATAACATTATAAATAACTCTGTACGGCGGGGCAAATATCGTAACCAGGGGCTGGAAAAACGTATCCACATCATAACCTGGAAAAACCGTATCCTAGCGCCACCATATTATGACTTTCAGTTTCTGGTTTTCATGTAATCCAAAGTTTGTGTCTTTCTTCTGGACGTTTTACCAGTCCACAACAAATGTAATTCTAGGAGTGTTTAAATTTTATCGTAACTATAAGCATTTGACAAAATTTGTAAAAAAAAAAAAGTGGAGAAAATTTTTTTATTATTATTATTTGTCACCACTTATTAATGTCAAAGCCACTCGAGGACAAATGTTAATGGAATGTAGTTTTAAAATTATGTCTAAATTAGATTAAAAGCTACTCGGAAATCTTTTTTTTTTTTTTGTTAATAATTTTGAGTTGTTCTTAATAATTTTGAGTTTCATCTGTTTAATGACTGCTCAATTCTAGAAACTTAATTTCTGACTTTTTACTTTATTTACAAACTTTATTTTTATATTCTACATTAGATGTATTCTACACCCTTTTCAGGTTGTGGGTTTTTTACTAGTGAGATTAGTGGCCATTTTTATGGGGAATACTCGTAAAGTCATTAGTTTTATGATACTCTTGATCTCTGTGACAACATTTTTTCTGTGTGAATTGTGTGTCTATTCAATGTGTATTAACTTATGCGTCTGATTTTGTGAGTGAGATTTTTCTTTTGAAAGAGGTTTGTATGTATTAGCTTTTGTGTGTGCTTTTGTTTTTTGTTTTATTTTCAATGTTTTTTTGTTTTATTTTCAATGTTTTTTTGTTTTATTTTCAATGTTTTTTGTTTTATTTTCAATGTTTTTTGTTTTATTTTCAATGTTTTTTGTTTTATTTTCAATGTTTTTTTGTTTTATTTTCAATGTTTTTTGTTTTATTTTCAATGTTTTTTGTTTTATTTTCAATGTTTTTTGTTTTATTTTCAATGTTTTTTTGTTTTATTTTCAATGTTTTTTGTTTTATTTTCAATGTTTTTTTGTTTTATTTTCAATGTTTTTTTGTTTTATTTTCAATGTTTTTTTGTTTTATTTTCAATGTTTTTTTGTTTTATTTTCAATGTTTTTTTGTTTTATTTTCAATGTTTTTTTGTTTTATTTTCAATGTTTTTTTGTTTTATTTTCAATGTTTTTTTGTTTTATTTTCAATGTTTTTTGTTTTATTTTCAATGTTTTTTGTTTTATTTTCAATGTTTTTTTGTTTTATTTTCAATGTTTTTTGTTTTATTTTCAATGTTTTTTGTTTTATTTTCAATGTTTTTTGTTTTATTTTCAATGTTTTTTTGTTTTATTTTCAATGTTTTTTTGTTTTATTTTCAATGTTTTTTTGTTTTATTTTCAATGTTTTTTTGTTTTATTTTCAATGTTTTTTTGTTTTATTTTCAATGTTTTTTTGTTTTATTTTCAATGTTTTTTTGTTTTATTTTCAATGTTTTTTTGTTTTATTTTCAATGTTTTTTTGTTTTATTTTCAATGTTTTTTTGTTTTATTTTCAATGTTTTTTTGTTTTATTTTCAATGTTTTTTTGTTTTATTTTCAATGTTTTTTTGTTTTATTTTCAATGTTTTTTTGTTTTATTTTCAATGTTTTTTTGTTTTATTTTCAATGTTTTTTTGTTTTATTTTCAATGTTTTTTTGTTTTATTTTCAATGTTTTTTTGTTTTATTTTCAATGTTTTTTTGTTTTATTTTCAATGTTTTTTTGTTTTATTTTCAATGTTTTTTTGTTTTATTTTCAATGTTTTTTTGTTTTATTTTCAATGTTTTTTTGTTTTATTTTCAATGTTTTTTTGTTTTATTTTCAATGTTTTTTTGTTTTATTTTCAATGTTTTTTTGTTTTATTTTCAATGTTTTTTTGTTTTATTTTCAATGTTTTTTTGTTTTATTTTCAATGTTTTTTTGTTTTATTTTCAATGTTTTTTTGTTTTATTTTCAATGTTTTTTTGTTTTATTTTCAATGTTTTTTTGTTTTATTTTCAATGTTTTTTTGTTTTATTTTCAATGTTTTTTTGTTTTATTTTCAATGTTTTTTTGTTTTATTTTCAATGTTTTTTTGTTTTATTTTCAATGTTTTTTTGTTTTATTTTCAATGTTTTTTGTTTTATTTTCAATGTTTTTTTGTTTTATTTTCAATGTTTTTTTGTTTTATTTTCAATGTTTTTTTGTTTTATTTTCAATGTTTTTTATGCATTTTGTTTGTTTTGTCCTATGTGTACAAATGTGTGTTTCTACTTCTCGTGTATGTATAGGAGAATGTTGGTTTATTTTCATTAGTATATTTTATGCATGTGTCTAATTTTGTGTGTGAGATTTGTCTTTAAAAGAAGAAAATATACCTGTTCTCTGTTTATGTTAGAGCGCTATAAAAGAATGTGTGTGCTCTTTAAGAACCTAAAATTGTTTCATACTTTTGCTTCCAACATTGTTGATTTCCTTCTTCCTGTCTTGTTTTCGTAACAGCTCCTCAACTTCAGCATCTTCTGCCAGTGACAACCCGGCTTCAGCATGCGACTCCCCTTTGGCCTCATTGTCTGTTAGCTGCCCAAGCAGTTACACGTCCAGCAATGGGCCGACCTGTGAGCCAGCCAGCCTCACATCAAACACCACCATGGTCACCAACCTTTATGACAACCTACATTCCCCAGTGTCTAACGTTGTCCAGCAGCTGTCCAAAATGATGCCGCTCACGGACCTCTATCCGGGCCTCAGTAGTCTGCAATTTGATGATAATCTCAGTGCTATGTATGACCAGTCTGCTGACCAGATGGATATGCCGTCTTTGGCCTTTCAACCAATGGACAAGCCGGATGATAACGGCACTCCTGTCCTGCTTACAACAAACTCGAATCATAAAGAATTTTTTAAAACCCAGATGGGGGACTGCAATCTGGAGGCAACACCTTCACTTCAGGCCGACTATTCACAGGCCATTAAGTTTTCACCACCGGGTGGAGGGGTGGCATGTAGCTTCCCTGCTTCTACCGGAAATGGTAATGCTTTGTGTGCAGATGTTCACTGCAACGGCGAAAGTGCAACGGTGCAGAATAGCAGAGATGCAAGCCAGTTGCATTGTAGTGAATCCATCTCACCTGCTTCACCTCATATGGACTCTTCAAACTCAGGTGTGTTCTTGTTATGTTTTTTAACTATGCCTTTTTTTTTTTTTTTTCTTGTTTTGTTCTAGCTGGGGATGGAGTATCATGCCGGATGCTAAACATTCATTCACTATCTCATACATTCCAATTGAGAGATCTTCTTAAGATTCTAACTATGACTTTAAGTGTAATTGTTTGTATCTCTCTTGCACTTGTTTCACCAGGTGTATTTACCATGTAGTTTTTGAAATTCTTTTCCCTGAGTCTGGTTGCTCCTATAGTTACTGGAATGATGGAATGATGGAGATCTTCCCAAGATTCCAATTTCTTTTCATTTTGTACATAAGACGTTAGAATTTCATTATCTTTTCTCCCCTCAGCTTTGTTTAACCCAGCATCGTTTATCTCTGCTAAGTTTCTTTCTCCTTCTCGTCCCATATCACTATGTTAGGTTTAATAGCCCCATTTTCTAGGTATGTAGCTGTAGAATTTTGTAATCATAGTGGATGGTGTATGACTTATTTCTAACTGTTCTTTCTGGTAAACATGTTCCCAGGACTTGCTCTGCACATTTGATATTGAACTTTTTACAGCAGAAACTTCCAGCTGGATGTCAGACGGCTCACACTCTCTATTTCTGTATTGCAGAACTTGCATTTGTTGTCATTGCTGAGACCACTCATCTCAAAAGCATTGGTCATCAAGCCTTGATCTTGAGCAGCCATTAAATCATAGTGAAGCAATCCTCTTTTTAGCCAGTCTGTGGAGACTTTTTTTTTTATCGATATAGTCCTTGGTGAATTTATCTTATCACTTTGTTTTTGCTGGGAGTGGAGCATTCTACTGGATGCTAAACATTCTCCCATTAGTTTATTTACTTCAACCGAGAGATCTTTTTAAGATTCTAACCCTCCCTTTAAATACAATTGTTTGTATTTCTCTTGCACTTGGTTCACCAAGTATATTCGCCAGATAATTTTTGAAATTCTTTTTCATTATCCTGGTTGCTCCTATAATGACTGGTATGATTGATACCTTCTTAGGAATGCAGTTTCTTTTTTTTCATGTCGTACATAAGTCCTTGGTATTTTGTTATTTTCTCTCTCTCTGCTCTGTTAAGGCCACCATCATTTATCCAGGTGTGTGTGTGTGTGTGTGTGTGTGTATGCGTGTGTGTCGCAAAAAAAAGAAAGCAAACGGAAACGCACCTGTCTGACATGTCGAATGCAAGAAAAAAGGGGGAAAAAAAAATGGTTGCCTCCCCGCAATGTTTTAAAAACTTGTAATATCAAATTGTTGTGCTTGCAAAATTTGATATAAGGCGAACAGACATCTCGCTGCTCAACTCCCTACAGTCTCTTGCTAGACATGATCTCAAATAATAGTCCCTTACATTCCAAACGGCAATATGCCTTGTTTTGAGTAAAAACAAAATGTGCCCCCTTTTTCTCCTCCAACGATGTCCAGTGAATGACGTCACCAAATTCTGCTGTTCTGAGTCCCGGTTGGTCACTCAGTGTCAGTAACACTGACACTGAGTGACCAGTTTAGATATAAGGCGAACAGACATCTTGCTGCTCAACTCCCTACTCTGACAAAGGCCCTGTGTGTTGAAAGGTCCTGTTCAACGGATCACCACTTCCTCTACGTTATGAAAAGATTGAAAGGGCAAATCCTCCAACCCTGGTCACCAAAGGGATAAAGTAACAATTATTTATAGAAAGACTTTCCAACTTTGGTCATTTCCGACTTAAGCTTTTAATATTTGTATCTGAACGGTGCAAAGCCTGGGCGATTTAATAAAGTATAATAATTTCAACCCTAACTCTCTTAACAGCGTGGAGTCTGTAGGTGAGCAGAGCAGAGTCCACCTCTTAACTGCGTGGATTCGATGGGCCAGAAAAGCTGACTCACTGCGGCTCCTGATGTACCGACTTATATTAAGAACGAAAGGGACATAACTCCACCTTCTTCGCAATTGAATTCGGTGTATAATTCTCAACAAAATATTTTTGTCTAAAGTTACAAATTTTGATTCTGTCAGATAATGAGTGGCAGTTAGGTTTGCTGTTTTCTCTTTTTCATGAGACTCGATCTATCACTGTTACTCTCACATGTGGGGAAGAGGGGGAGAATTGTAAATACGTTTTCTAGATTTGCACGACACATAATTCTATTTTGTTTAACTCATTACTAGCAGGCTGCCCGGCATTGCCCGGTCGGAAAATACACTTAAATATATTTTGATTAATGCAGTTTTCATATTTATTATTATACTAGTGGGGGTGCCCGGCATTAAGTTGGTGGGGATGGGGGGGGTCAAAACAACAGTAGCAGAGGTGTTTAAAAAAAAAAAAAGTGGTAATAGGCAGGCAGGCTCAAACCCGTAATGCAAATGACGAAAAGAAAGTGAAAAAAAAATGAAAAAAAAATTTTAGCCAATGTTTCCATGGCCCGACTGGAATTGGAGAGCATTGGAATTAAGCCAGAAAGAAAACAATGATTTACCAAAATGTCGACTAAAAAGGCAATCCCCCTCCTTGTACAGAATGGCTGAGTTTAGGGTGAAGAAATTAATGCTTTTGGCCAATTTTTCGACATTTGTCATCCAAAAGATTGAGATTTAAAACTATGCTGGTTCCATCGCCTCTGTTAAGTTTTTGCAAGACATACAAACACACACACACACATTTTGCCTTTTATATATTAGATTAGTTTCGCATGGGTTTGAATACCTTATATATTAAGTTTCATGTCTGTAGATCCAAAACTGATAGAGGAATTTTTTAAACAAATATATATACATATACATAAATATATATAGAAAGAGGTTTGTGTTTACTATAAGTTATTTACACAAATATTACGCAAGTATAAATCATGTAGAACATCTGTATGAATATAATTTCACGTAATAGTTAACTGAAGATGATTATCCCATAAGAAAACCGAAAAAACTAATAGGGAATTTATTTAAAATGAATGTTTAAAAGAATATGCAAATTATTAGATCTTTTGCAGATGAATGCAAATGAATGACTAATATATAAGAAAGTTGTATTTTCTTTTTTAATATGAATATCAATACACAAAACAAAAAAAAAAAGAAAAAATTTATAGAGGTGTCAAAAATAATGCTAAACGTGACTTACACAAGTGACAGTGCCTCTGTCTATCCTGTTTGGTGACTGAATCAAGAAAGGAAAGAGAAAAGAAAAACTTTTGTCTATAGACAGTTTATTAATATGCACACTGCATCAATTTGCATATGAGGATGATGACTGCTGTGAAAAGGAATGAAGGGGAAAGCATAGGGTAGTCTTTTTTTTTTGCTTTTCTTTTTTTTTCTTTTTTCTTTTATTCCTTTTTTCTTTTTTTTTCCTTTTTTCTTTTTTTCCTTTTTTTTCTTTTTTTCCTTTTTTTTCTTTTTTTTTCTTTTTTTTTCCTTTTTTTTCTTTTTTTTCTTTTTTTTTCTTTTTTTTTTCTTTTTTTTTTCTTTTTTTTCTTTTTTTTCTTTTTTTCTTTTTTTTTTTTCTTTTTTTCTTTTTTTTCTTTTTTTTTCTTTTTTTTTCTTTTTTTCTTTTTTTTTCTTTTCTTTTCTTTTTTTTTCTTTTTTTTCTTTTTTTTTCTTTTTTTTTCTTTTTTCTTTTTTTTTCTTTTTCTTTTTTTTTCTTTTTCTTTTTTTTCTTTTTCTTTTTTTTTCTTTTTTTTTCTTTTCTTTTTTTTTCTTTTTTTTCTTTTTTTTCTTTTTTTTTCCTTTTTTTTTTTCTTTTTTTCCTTTTTTTCTTTTTTTTTTCTTTTTCTTCTTTTTCTTTTTCTTTTTTTGCTTTTTTTTCTTTTTTTCTTTTTTTTTCTTTTTTTTTTTTCTTTTTTTTTCTTTTTTCTTTTTTTTTTTCTTTTTTTAAAATTTTTTTTTTCTGTGGAACCGCTGAGAGAGAGATAGAGACAGTATGGTAATCCTCTTGTGCAATCAGGTAGCTGCTGGGTGTGGCAGAATCAGTGTCAGCCCACGTCTAAAGAGATCCCGGCTTGGCTTCAGAAGGAATGCTACGACTTTGTACCCCTCCTGCCCCAACCTAAACCGCTGGACTACTTCATTTGGTTCACACGTTGAGAACATCACAAACATGACCTCCCATAACATCAAAGCCAGCCTGACATCCGCTGAGTATTCGCCAAGCTCTTGCTGATGCTTGTGAAAAAGGCTCCCAGTTCTGGATCTTTGAATAGATGTCAGCTCTACTACATTATCAAGTTACCTGAATTGATTTTTTCAATAAAAGTTTAAGTATTGTTTTCTTTAGGGCAACACTTTTATCGTTCCGTATAAATTTGACTGAGTTTCTTCTCTTTAACTCTCGACAAGTATAGCTTTCCAACATAAAAGCTTCTATAATATAACGCACGTATGTTTATTTTGTGTTAATGGTCGGACGATCATATAGAAGATGACAGTTAACTTTATTCTGTACGTCTGTGTGTTATTTCATCTTTTTGTCTGTTTGTCTTTTCAGGTACAGCACCTGCAGCAGCCAGAGAACATTGTCGACTGTCAACCTCGAATGTCGCTCAGAATATCCAACCAACATTAAGTCCAGTGAATTCGCACCCAACTTTACTTTCACAATTGGATCCCAATTCTTTCGATTGATTCATTTGCTTCTCCCCTCTTTCAGACTCTTTCGATTTCGAAACATCTTTTTTTTCTTCTTTTTTTTTTTCCTTTTTTTTTATTATTATTTTTTATTTTTTTTCCTTTTTTTTTTTTTATATAAAATGGGATCTCATACCCAGAATTTCATCTGCTGGGGACAAAAAAACAAAAAAAAAACAAAACAAAATTCCATATCATAGAAATTCATTATTTTTCATTTTCATCCCCTCCCCAATTTTTTTTTCTTCTCCATTCTTTCATTTTTTTTTTTCTTAAGTTCTTATAAAATGAAGACAACTAATATGGCTTAAGAAAAGCTGAAAAATTTTTGTTTATTTTTACTTGGAAAAAAAAAAAAAAACTTAATTTTTGTTACTATTATTTTTTTTTATTATTTAAAAAAAATAAAAAAAAGTTTCTTTCATATATATAATGAATTCAATAATTTTTATTTGTTTCACCTTAATTTTGAAAACATCCAACGTTGTATGGTTCAGCTTACGCATTTTATGGTCTGCCAAAAAGTGTAATGGCTTGAGTTTATTGCTAATCACCTGAGGCGCTTCTACTGGGGAATGCTGACGGGGCTGCACAGGCATCTTTTGCATGTACAGAGTGCTTCTCCTCTGAGGACGCTGATTTTTTAATCCCACTTTCCAACCCTTGTGTCACATTTCTCGTGATAGGAGAAAAATAAATACACCCAACTATAAATTGAGAAGGTGTTTACAGCAGGCCTGTTCACTTAATAACTGCTGACTTGCGCTAAAGTTAGACTACGATCCATTCCTCTTTTTTTGTTATCTTGAAAATATATTAATTGTTGGTCGCAAAGGTAAAACTGGCATGTGGTAAGTCTTTACATAATGATAACAGATAGTAGCTGTGTTAGGAGCATGCATGGAGTTGAATGTTAGAAAGCTATACCCGTCAATGGTATAGGGGAAATCTCACTCGTCTATCTTCAGCGTGATAATATAGCAACGATCAGATGGATATTCTATGTCGGATCTGATCAGACCCTCCATATCAGTTCTTGATACAAGGTGCCGTCAATAAGTTTCCAGACATTTTTTGTACAAGCATTTAAAATTGTCGTAGACTCTTGAAAATTCAATGTTATTGCTATACATCTTATAAGATAACTAAGAAATTTTTATTGTTTCAGGTTCAAATGAACAGCTAAAGCAGAAATTGGAATACACCTTACTAAAGTCTGATTGTCACAGCTGGTGAATTTCAAAAATGCAAACTGGATATCAGAACAGTTTAGAAGAACGATATGCAATGAAATTTTGTTTTGAACTTGAAAAAATGCTGCAGAAACGTATGGAATGCTTCAGACTGCTTTTGGACCATCTTGTATGAATCATTAGTTTTTGAGTGACATAAGAGATTCAAGGAAGACAGGGAGTCTGTGAGTGGTGTGGAAAGAGTAAGGAAGTCAGAACACAAGTTGATTGGCCAAATAAAGAATTTCATGCATGAGGACTGTCGTGTGTCTATATGCATAGTTTGATGTCAGTGTGGGAACTGTACACACAATTATTCGCAAGGAACTGAAGATGCAAAAGATGTCCAAGGATGCTCAGAAGATCAGAAAGAAAAACGTCATAACAGCAGGAAGATGGTCGAGCTGATCATTTCATATCCTGCAGTCGAGATGTTGCTCCTTATAACTTTCGGTTATTCCCTAAGCTCAAGGAAAACCTTTTAGACTATTGTTATTGGACAATTGAAGAGATGAAAGAGGCTGTGACGAGGGTTATTGACACGTTCACACAAGAGGAATTTCATGGGGATTTCCAGAAGTTGTTGGAACAGTACAAGTGCATTGCAGCCGGAGGAGATTACTTCGGATGGGACTAGAGTTTCATGTGTGTACTATCAATAAAAGTGCCCATACAGAAAAAAGTTTGGAAACTTATTTAAGGCACCTTGCTTCATGAACTGCCAACAATCAGTCAGCTTCATTAGTTTGCCCATGTTGAGAGGAACAACTCTTTGATAAAAAAATGGAGAAAGTTGATTCAAGAAAACAAGGATTTTAGTGGAATTTGACTGGAATCGATCCGCAAGATTGTCAAGATTGCAGTCTGTCATGAAAACCTCAAACCTGTGATGAGGAGAAATAAAATGGTAAAATGAATTCGTATTTGGATTCTTCACACTACTGTTCTCATCTTGAGTGTTATTTTCACAATGTTTTGGCCGATGTAACCTCCGACCTTCCACGGATGTATCTTGCTGAACTGGAGAAACTTTCTGTTGAAATGACTTGTGGCGTAACAGATAAAGTACTAAGTAAAAAATTGTTGGTTCTAAGCAACACACTTGAAGGTTCAATCCTCAGTGCGGGTGGCACAAAAAATACAATTGTGAATTACTTAGGACTTCTACTTAGTCATAGCTGACGGAACGAGGACATGCTCCTTCATGGATTAAATAAAGGGTTGCGTTTGAAATTCGGTACAGATTCCCCAAGTTGAACAGAAAGATTTACAAATTCGATAAGATAAATCTAATGAAGGTTAGAGGTTACACTGGTCAAAACGTGAAAATACTCAAGATGAGAATGATAGTCTGGATAATCCAAATAATACAAATTATCAATCCTCATCTAAAAAAAATTGAGAAACAAAACTCCAGTTCATGGGCTTGCTTACCTTCGCCGAGCGATATTAGCATCCGAGCTATAGGTTACTTCTACCAATTTTAATGACTCGATTTTATTTTATTTAAATATCACTTTGTGTTATTATTTGTATAATGCGACGCTTGTACGTTTGTGTGTATGTACGTTATCACCTTTCACCTTCATTTCAAATAAAAATGGCAGCTATAGGATTCATACCAAAAGTCAAACCAGCACTTTCTGTTTATTTATTGCAGACTATCTTTCAGCTGTTGTTTCATGACGTTTCGGCCAACTATTCCTCTGGCCTTCTATGGTTCCAGGTGAGCACTGTCTGAAGATAGCAGTGTCGATCCTACCCAAAGCCAGCCAAAGACTTAGTTGGCCAAAAACGTGGTGAGATGAAAGTAATTACAGAAGGCAGTAATTGATGAGAATGCAGTTAGGAGATTTGGAGTTCCTATCCTGTCATGATAACCACCTGACAAAGGACCAGAGGAATAGTTGGCCGAAACGTGAAACAACAACTGAAAAGATGAGGATAATAGTCCGCAATAAATAAATAATACTCATCTCAATAATGAATTCCAATTAATTAAACAGCAATTTTTATTTTTGTTCCTTTTCTCCACATGGGGAGGCACTGTAAATAGGAACAGCACTTTATGCTTTTTTTTTTTTTTTTAATTCTTTAAAAAAAAATTTATTTTTTATTATTTAATAAAAAATGAAATAAAAAATTTTTTTCAAATAATTAAGCAGATGAGAAAAAGGCAAAACGTTTTAATGAAAACACAAAAAAAAAATGAAAAAAACAATTTTTGATGGATAATGTTACTAACCTCTGAAGAAAATGAACAAAAACCATGCAGCATATGATAATTTTGCAGAATTAATATTATTTTTTTTTATTTTTTATTTTTTTACGATATGAAAAAAAGAGTTATGGTTTAAGATTAGTATATACAACAGAAAATGATGTTTTTTTTTTTGTTTTTTTTTATTTTTTTTTTTTGTAAAAAAATTATTTCTTTGTAATTTTCACAAGAATCGTTACCACTGTAAAAATCACTTTTGTTCTTGCAACAGCCGTTTACAATTGATTTCTTGCTTATACGAGGGTTGTTCCAAAAGTATGAAGCCATTTTTTAGGGTAGCTTGCTCTCCATTCGTCTGTTATAGTCTACCCTTGCAGGATTTGCCTTTTCACCCTTGAAGAAGCGGGTTAGAATTAGGGATGACCTTTTCCTACCACTGTTCCTTAAATGAAACATAATTTTTAAGGTACAATTTGTAATTTTATTTCAAATTCTATTTTTATCCTGTTTGCTCTAACTTGATTTCTTTCCAGAGTTCACACATATTGCTTTCACATAAACTGCATAGATTATTTATGTAGTCTTCAAGCTATGATAAAGTCATACTTCAAAAAATATTTTTTAAATCAAAGTAAATTCTATGGTCGCCAGAAAAAAAAGGTTAATCACCTGGATTATCTCTGTCAGAGAATGCCGACAAGACTGCCTAGAGAAATTTTGTTTGGACAAAATAAACTTCCTTTCGTATCCCACTTTTTGACCTTGTTACATTTTCCCACCACGAGGAGAGAAATACGACTAGGAATTAAAAATGTCTGCAAAATCTTGGAAGTTGTTGATTTTATCCATGGAATTTGCCATCTCAGCAGAGCTCATGCAGGAACATCATGTCATTTTTTTTTTTCTTTTTTCATCATACTTTATGAAGGCCAAAAGCCATCTGAGGACAGGGACTAATGAGATTTCTGTAACATGACCATTACGATCAAACTGTTCATTACAGTTCAAACTTCTCTCAGACTCCCACGCCGTCTGGCACCATATCAAAAAGGAACAAAATTAAATAAATTTGACTCCACTTTTCTTTCCTTTTTTAACACAGGTCGTTTATTACCGTTTTTTTTTTTTCTTTCTCCCAGTCTTGACACCAGCTTAATAGTCTCTCACTGCCACTGCAGGCGTCCCATATGTCCATCTCCCCTGGTACGTTTTTCATTTCTGCTCCACTACAAGCCAACCACAGACAGCCATTTCTCGTTTTTGACTTTACACGTCCATCTTTTTTAACTTTTTAACTGCATTTTTCTCCTCTTTGACCAATTTTTTTTTTTTATCTCGCACATTTCCTAATTTGCATATGTGCTTTTTTTCTTACAGCTACTCCTGATATTTTCCCCATACACTCTTACATTTCAGTTAGATACTGAAATGTAGCACTCGTCTAGCTGAAACCACTATCAAAAATTTCTCCCGCTCTTTATCTGTGCCTAAGCCTAAACGTAGATTCCACGAACAAAGCTTCTTTCTTAGAACTGCACGCTTGTGGAACTCTCTTCCATTTTCCTGCTTTCCAACTGACTTCAAGTCAAACGTGAGCAAATTCTTGATGAGCCGTTCCCCTTAAGTAATCCAATTTACCAAATTTCCACAATGAACGATTCTCCGATATTATCCCATTCACTACTGCACACTCGTTAACTCTTATCCTCGAGTGGCCTCTGTGTTTTAATAAGTGGTGACTCCTTTGTATAAAAAAAAAAAAAAAAAGATATATTCAAGTTTTAATTAACTCACAGGACAATTCAACACACATTTAAGACGGCCATATTGTAGTCTGTACAGAGACGTTCCTACATTAATGTATTCCGCCACAGATGGAAAGTTTTTGGAAAGAAAAAGAAACTCTGTCCATGGATGTTCCATTTCAGTTTAGGAGCATAAAACAAAAATAAATGAACTACTATGATTAGAAATGCTGTGCTGGAGGAGGAAGCCGGCCCAACTCGCTCCAGGATAAAAACTCCAGCAAAAATATTGTGTATCTCAACTTCATATCTTTAATTGGATCACCATTTTGTTTTTTTCTGTCTGTAGCTGTTCTTACTCTAACTTTGACAGTCCAGTGGTATGTTAGAAGACAAAGGAGAAGATGGAAAGAAAATATTATTGATTGGACATCTCTCAATAGTTTAACATTTAATATCCATCAACCAACTTGGCCTGGATTGGAAGGAATGGCGAAAAATAAATAATGTGGGTTCGTGATCCACACCAAGCAGAAGATACGACTCCTAATGAGCTGTTCTTAATATTAGTTTATCATAATTCTGCAAACCATTATCTCTGGCTTGGTTGGTTTGTTGCATCATAAATTCTTAGGAATCTTCCGTTTCCAGGTTTGTTATGACAAGATGCTCACAGCCAACCTTACAGTCTTTCATGAACTGCTAATTGCTGTTTCCAAAAGCCCCCCCCCTCACCTACCACATTTTTTGTTTAACCAATCAGAGCCTTTGGTTATCTTTGCATTCCCTCAACCCCTACACACACACACACACACATCCTCTTACTAAATCTATTATTATACTAAAGCTGAGTCAATCAACGTTTGCTTCCTTTACATTTTAACCATGCAAAATATGTTAACAAAATAGTCTTTGGGATTGAGTTATATTTTTAACTGTTTTAATTAGTTGTCCTTTGCAATTTGAGAAAAAAATAATTTTGGATTTTTTTATTTACTTACTAGCAGACCGCCCAGCGTTTCCCGGTATTAAAATACACACAAATATTAAATTCTAATTAATGCAGAATTCTTATTTTAAACAGAAAAGCCGTTGGCATTAAGTGTAACATTAAATTCCTTTAAAAAAAAAAAAAAAAAATGAAGTAAAAAGAAAAAAAAAACCCAGAAAGAAACTGAGACATGTGCATGTAAGTATTGTTTTTTCTAAACAGTTCACTTCTTGTAAGTAAAAAAGTTTTTTTTAAATACTCAAGCTGAGGTCGAAACCAAAACCTAAAGACAGTGAGTCAAGTACAATAACCATTAAGCCAGCTTGACATTTTTAAAAAGTGTTTTCAAACCTACTTATCCTTAACATTAAGTAATCTGTCATGTGAACGAGTCATGTATGCACATTCGTGAAACTGTTGACAAACAGATAAACATCTGATGACCCCCAAGTACCAATTTTTCAATTTTGACTCCTTAGCAGCCCCTTTTTTCCAGATGAAAACCGATTAAAAAAATTTTCCACGTGTTTGAATACTCTATATACCAAGTTTCAAGTCTGTAGATTAAAGATTCGTTGAGTATATAGGTTGAGAAGTGTCCTCTCAACACACACGTTCTCACTTTAAAGATATAGATTTTATTTAACTGGCTTTGCAAACTCAACACCTCATTGAATGAAACATTCCAACCCAAGCTGAAGGTCATTTTTTTCTAATAGCATACCCATGAAACCTGGTCAGTGAGGGTTGAGGATATACGTTGCATGGAGAGAAATGATATGAGAATGATATGATGGATTTGTGTAATGTGAGTCTTAGATCTGAGGGTCTCAGAGGAAGATTAAATTTGGTCAGCGTAGGCAGATATGTGCAGAAGAGGAGACTTTGTATTGCCATATTGAAAGAATGGATGGAAGTTTTAATGCTTCTCCCCCCCCCTTTTTTTTTTCAAATATCCAAAGTTGACTTTTGGTTTTCATTCAAAGTCTACCAAAAGTTTAAGCCAGATTTCATTTCCACACACGTCTTAATCATAAAACAAAGCGTTCCAGAGTTTAAATATCTTGTTAGAGATAAAAGATTTGTTGGTGGACGGCTTTTCATAGAGATTAGTTTCAGATACAAAAGGTAATATTTGTAACTTGTGCTCGTATATACAGGCTGGAACAATAAAATTGTCGCCGTAGAAAAGACGACATAATTCCATTTCCGTTTGACGAAAACCAGTGTTTTTTTTTTGTTGCAGACCATCTACTAGTTGGCCAGTTGTGTACAAATCCTAAGAGTGATAGAAGCCTTTTATCATCTCTGAAAGTGACACAATGTTCAATGAGTGAAATCGGAGATGCGCTACCAATCCAAGTTATGACAACAGGACCATTGCCAGCGCCTTCAAAATGCAAATCCGGATAATAGGGACATGCCCAGAGTGATGAAAACAAAAGTTTCCAGCCATTCATTCATGGACAACATAAATTGAGGACATTGCCAAGGCTGCTGCAAAGAAGGTGGGCTTTCTCTACAGTGCTAGAAAATTACTCATATCTGAGAGTATCTGTAAATTTACAAAGCCATCATTCACCAATGCACAGAGTATTGGAAACGGCACTTATCCTATGTGGGTTTAACCGGCTTCCTCCAAAGGAAGAAGTACGATGGGAGTATAAAATTTACAAGCAGTTTCCAATCACATGTATATCCTGGTTAAGGGAGATGACGATATTAAGTTTTTACAGCTCATGAAGGGAGGTGTCGTCTTCCTTATAGCGCCAGGAATTCCTAAATTGGTCACCCATTTTATTAATGACCAGGCTCAATGTTGCTTAACCTCGATGATCTAACGAGAACCTGTGTGTCAACGTAATTATACCGTATACATGGTGTATTGTTGCTACATATATAGGCTGGTGCAGATAACACTAGTCTCTTACTTTTAGACAGAGTCCAAAAAAACAAGAATTTTAATGGAATGTGTTCCGATGAACTATAAGCACTTATACCCCCCTTGACATAAATACACCTGACAAGCATCAAAATTCCACCCCTAAACCAGGAAACCTACTTAATTAGTTTCTTTTCTCAAACTGAAAGATTTTGCAATTCCCTCCTGGTTCCCTGCTTTCCTGACATGCAGTTTAAATGTAAAGTGAACAGACATCTTGCTGCTCAACTCCCTACATAGTGGCCTTGTATATTTGGTCCCAAATAATAGCCCTTACATCAAAGTGGCGCTGTTCATTGTTTGGGATGAAAAAAAAAAAAAAAAAATGTCTTTAAACACAGAAAATATTCTCTTTACCCTTTATGACCAGAATTATGATGTAGATGGTCAAAAGAATATTTATTGTTAATTTTAGATGATGGCATACTGAATGTAATTAATGGACAGTTGCAATCTGGAAGCATCTGACATCTACCCAGATACTGAACTAATACGTACAAGGTGTGTTTAAATCAATTCCCACTGTATTTGTTATATGCATTTATTTATGACTGAACGAATTAGTTCAGCCAGGTTATAATGGGTTAATATTTTTTGTGACTAAAATAAGAATCTATGGTCACACTGAGAAAAGGGTGGACTAAATTTTTTTTTTTTTTTTTTGACTTTTACAGTAAAATTTATCTTGCGTGCAACAGCAGCAGGCAATCAATCGTTATTGATAAGAATAAAGTACATCCCTCCGGGCAACGCTGGATTGCCCTGCTAGTTTAAAATTAAAAAAAAAAATTTTTAATTGCAAAAAAAAAGAAAAGAAAAACAAGACAAATTTCATTCAAGGTAAGATTTTTTTTTTTTTTTTTAAAATCTTTTTTCAGTTTTTATTCAATTGCATTCAACCCTTTTTCTTTCTTTTTTTTTTTTAATTGCTTGGAAGTTGGCTTCTCACAGTACAGATTTACATTTTTTTTTCTTCAACAAAGCCATTGTGACTAGAAAGCGGACAACCAACCATAAAAGATGCAGAAATCCCAGTTTGTTGGTCGATGAACATGCATTTACAAGCCCACATTTGAAAACTAACAAGGCACTAATGGTCATGTGGACAACCTGAGGAGTGGCAGCTATTGAGGAATAGATTAAAAGGAACTGGAATCGGGCAGAGCTCGTTTTTATTAACCCATTACCACCGAATTGAACTTCCAAGTCGCCTTTCAAAAAAACAATATTTCTTACTCTTATGACTTGTCAGCTCAACTGATCTTCAAAGTACAAATCTATGCCTGGCTCAACAAGTGAACGAGGGTTTTTTATATTCGTGCATCAGGTGCATGCTAACTTCTGTCATGTGTGGATTTCATGGTTAAAAAAATTTATTGCATGAAAAATCTGGCAGTAAAGGGTGGATCAAGATTGGCCTTTTGGCTAGGATCAAAGTGTAGTATCTGTTCTGATACTACACTTCATCTGTTCTGTCCTTGCTCAGTGAGGGAGAAATTCTTTCAGATTAAAGCAGTTCTTATTTTTGTCTTGATCTAGCGCATCCCCCTTTTGGAGAGCTGGACTTTCCCCACATTAAAAACTAACAATGTGTCTAACTCTGCCCTCGTAGGGAGGCAAGTAAATAGGGACTATTAATGATGTGCTACAGAAAGAGGAGTGTGTCTATCTGGTGGTGCCAAACTGGGTGATAGCTTAACTTGTTCCTGCACAACAGCATCTAATGTGTGGTTACTAAGGTGGAGGTGGGGGGAGGGGTCAGCAACTGCTGTAATAAGCACCAACAACAGAAATGCTTTCTCCAAATTTTCTTGGCCAATCAGAAATTGTTTTGCACATCCTCTCTGTTGAGAAAAGCAACCTTAATAAATCAAGAAATCCAAGCTTATTTTTCATAAATTGTCATTTCTAAGAACAGATATATTTAAAATAAAAATTTTAATACAAGAAATAATAATTTACGGTGCTTATCTTGCCTTTGATAACATTTGGTACTTGTACAGTTTAGTCAAGACATTAAAAAATGAAAATATCGAAAAAAAAGTTTAAATTGTATGTATCCGTTATAGAACTAAGTTCTCCGAAAAAAAAATTTCACTTAATTTCATCAAGTAGTTTTTTTTTTTTTTTTTTTTTACAGTGGGAAACCACGTTTTTATGAGAAGCGTTGAAGGCGGCCATCTTGGATTTAAAAAAATAAAAATTTGTTTGAATTTTAGAAATGACAAAGGGAAATGACTCCAATTAAAGCGCTAACACCCCTTCCCATCTTTAATACTAGCTGTTCTTTCTAAAAGTTGAACATTTTGCTCGGTATCATAACAAATTGTTTTTTCGCTGTAAAAAAAAACTACTTGATGAAATTAAGTGAAATTTTTTTTCAGAGAACTTCATCCCATAACGGATACATACAATTTAAACTTTTTTCGATATTTTCATTTTTTAATGTCTTGACTAAACTGTACAAGTACCTAATTTACAAGTAAAAACTTTCTCGTAAACCAAATCTAACTATTTATATACTTATTTTACAAGTTTAAGTTAGTAGAATTACCTCCCTTGATTTCCTCACAGCAGTTTTATTTCATTTTTTTCTTCTTCTTCCATTGCTTTTCGAAGTTATCCAAACGTAAAAATTTTAGTTTGAAATCCTAAAACAAAGGCGTCATTTCCTTTTTAGTTTTATCATGAGCCTAAAACATAACCTCCAATTTTTTTTTGCTGTTTCGTTTCAACAAAAATAATTTGTAATTTTAATATACTGAATTAATACTCAGGCTACTATTTTTATACTGGTTATTTCTTTTTGTGTGCTTGTTAACATAGTCGATATATCTATTTAAAAAAAAAAATACATAGTTTTAAGCAAAAACAATATTACATACTAAATTGTCATGTCGAAAATAGTAATAGCTCCAATCTATGGTCCCCCCTCACAAAAATTTCACAAGAAACACACGTCTAGCTGAAAATACTATCAATAATTTCCCCCACTCTTTATCTGTGCCTAAACCTAAACATAGATTCCATGAACAAAGTTTCTTTCTTAGAACTTCACGCCTGTGGAACTGTCTTCCGTTTGCCTGCTTTCCAGCTGACTACAATATGGTTGTCTTCAAGTTCAATGTAAACAAGTTCTTTATGAGCCGTTCCACTTAAGTTAACAAAATTACTGAATTTCCATTACGATCGATTACTATATTGTCCAATTGACTACTGTACACAGTTTAACCGTTTATCCTCGAGTGGCCTCTGGGCCTTGATAAGTGGTGATACCTATGTAAAAAAAAAAATCACATAAAAAATCGAGTAGAAAGTTATTTATAATTTAAAGTAATTTTTATGGAAAATTGGGTAAAATTGCATTTTTCTTAATGTTTGTTATAGAGTACACACACAGGGGACATAACTATGAAACGAATATTTTAAATTACTTGTTCGTGTCTGCAATATTTGTTGTTGCTGCTGCGATAAAAAATTTTTTTTTTTTATAAAAACACAAAAGCGGTTGTTCTGCTCAATAACTTTTCGTAATTTTTGGATATATTACTATTTTCAACAATTTAGTACGTAATATTGTTTTTGCTTAAAATGATATATTTCAAAAATTGATTTGTCGACTATATCTTAACAAGCAAAATTTTTTTTTATATATATTTTTTTTTCACGTTTAGATCGATGTAAACTCGAGACTTTCTTCAGGTGCATTTTCCATTTGGTAATCTTTCTGACGGACCAGGGAACCTATACTGTGCGACAGGTCATTGTGGACATCTCCAGCATGGTCTTACTATGAGTAATAATAACTAAGAATAACATAGCACTTGTTACCGGTCATGACTGATGGAACAAGAACAATTTACCTCCTTTGACTAATCGTGAAAATTGAAATTTGTTTTCTGTTCTTTTTAAAATGTACCTTTTTTTTGTGTGGAAGAGGAGCACAAATTCAGTTTACTAATTTTTTTTATTTTGTGTTGTTTGTCAATTTGGTAATTTTAGGCGAGGTTACATTTAGTGAGATTGAGATGAACTATCACATGACTTAAATTTTTCCATAACCAGAAATTTGAGACTGCTCAACTAGATGAACTAATAATATGCCACCTGAAAACTATGTTTAAACTCCTCAGCTTCACATTCAATAAGAGATTCAGCATCGAGGTTGCATGTGGCTTTCCAAATTTAACTATTAGATTCTAAAGTAAAAAAAAAAAAAAAAAAATGCACCTGGAGAAAGTCTGAAGTTACATGAAAATACGAATCCAGATGAGAATAGTAGTTTAAATAATAGAAATTATCAATCCTCATCTAAAAAAAATTCTTGAAAAAAAAAAATAGATAAATAAATTTTGAAAAAAAAAAAAAAAATTATTGAAAAAAAAAAATTTTTTTTTTTTTTTTTTTAATTAGATAAATAGTTTTCATATTATCGTTATTTTGAAAATAAAATAGTCCAGCAAGAATTTATTTAATTTTAAATTGTTACAATGACAAGGTTTGACTTCTCGTATTGTTTAAAAATTGTGACCATTTTAAAAATAACAAAAATTAAAACGTTTCTAAAATGTGTAGACAATGATACCTCACCTTGGAAATGTTAAGTTCAATTTTATTAACAACTAGACAGTTTTTATATATAAAAAAAATTTTTTTTCCATTTTTGAATAGAACCTTTTGCTAAAAACATACAAATATTTATTTACAAAAATTGACATAATTTTACTTGGCTCTCTTAAGTTTTTTGTGGATAAAACATCAGAAAGTTTATGATTTTTAAAGTCTGAAATATGAAGAACTTAAAAAAAAAAAAGATGCAGACACTTCTATTATTGGCTCTGTCTGTTGGTTCCATTTGACCTTGACTGTTAAAAAAATAAGTTTTTAAGTTACGAAGGAGTACAACTGAATTTAGAAAATGATTTTTTTTTTTTGATTTTTAAATACTAAGCGTATGAAAGAAAAGTTTTAAAAAATTGCATGATTTAAATATTCTATTTACAAAAAACGTTTTTATAAAAAAAATATTAATTATGGCAGACAGATGCTAATTATCTGCTTTGTCATTTTAATGAAATTGTCTCAATGAAGATAATACTATTTCCCAAGTATCCGACTTAAAATTATTATTTCCATTTTCTCTTAATCAATTTTTTTTATTCAACTTTCGGTTGTCCAAAATTTCACTTAATTTTAAAAAATATAAAATACAGAAAAATCTTTATGATGTACATATCCTCCGTCACAGAATGAAAATGCCATATTCCAAAAATCATATAACTTGATCAAATATTTTTTTTTTTTTTTTAATTTTTAGCAATTTTAATTGTAAATCGTAGTCACTACAAGACTGATTTTGATCTCTGTAGTTCGAATTAAGTTGTCTTCCTTTATTTATTAAACATGGCAGATTATAACACAAGCTTCCACTTATTCATAAAAATTTGATTTTTTTCTTTAGTTAAATTGATCAATTAGTTTTTTTTATTTTTAATGTGGTTTTGGAATATATTTTCGTTCGGTGATGATTGCATACATAATCATAAATATGGCAGCAAATAAAAATGGCAGCTCTGCATTGTGTGTGATTAAAATTGTGGCTTCTTTTTTATGTTGTTATATGATAACGTTTATAAAAGAATTTTGGAATAGGAGTTACACCAGTGTGTTAATGAATTACCCTATCACAAACACACACACTATATATATATAGAAGTAAGTTATGAAAAAAAAAAATATATATATACATATGAAAATTAAGCTACACAGAATTGAAACACGGAATATTCTGTGTAGCTTAATTGATATATATATTCATAACTATGTATTGAACACTGTTGAAGTAAATACTGAAAAATTTACGCATAAAATATCTTTGCTTCATTCAATCACATAAATTAATATACAATCATATATATATATATATATATATATATATATATGCACACACAGAGCTCTACGGACAAATGTATCTTTAGCTGACCTTTGACAACGAAATATTTTCGTTTTTTATAGCCAAATAGTAAAGTTACTAGCCAAACCCACATGATTTTTTGGAATATATTTTCGTTCGGTGACGAGTAGGTACACCGTAAAGATTTTTCTGTATTTTTGTTTTTTAATTAGGCAGAATTCTGAAGAAGCACCAAACTTTCAAACTAGATGCATCTTTTAAAAAATGTAATGGTTTTGTTTCGATAACAGTTCTACTAAAAGTTGCATGGCATTTCAGAAAAATTTTAAGTTACAATTTTTTTTTTTTTTTTAATGGCAGATCAACCTGATTCATTTTTTTTCTTATTGCCATATGAACACGCAGAGGTGAGGGTGGGGTACTTTGTTGAACATTTTTCAATTGTATTTGAATATGTTTTTTTGTTTCTTTTCTAAGTTATAAAACACAGGTACAAAAGATAAAAAAATGGCAGTGCGGATAGAGGTGGGCATTTGTTCATTATTTTTTATTTTGCTTCTTTTTTTTTTTAAATGGGATAACATGATTTCTGCAAAGGTGAATGCAATTGTCTATATATATATATATTTTTTTTTTTAATCTCTTCTAACGAAGGCATTTTCCTTGGTGTACAATTTGGCACTTTGTGTATAAAAAGGTGAGGGAGGGAGGGGGGGAGACAAAGAAATGAAGAATTCTTTGATTTGGTTTTGGAGACGAAAAAAAAAAAAGACAAAAAGAAAGCATGCAAAGAAACGGAAGGAAAATGGTAAAATAATGCTGGACGGATCATTTTTGGTTTTTAAAGTGTTTGCTTTTACAAAAAAAAAAAAAGAAAAAACACTCGTATTTCTGCTGCTTCCAAAAATAGCAAAAGGTTGCTAACCTGCTGGCATTTTGATCTAAATGCTGTATTCTCTATTTTCCAGATTTTACAATGTGATAAAAATCTGCTGAAGAGGAACGTATATTTGTTGGTGTCGTCATCCTGATCAGTTTAATGCCCGTTTCGCATGCTGGATTTTAAGTTTTATTGAAAACAAATTATTTATTTAAGGATTTTTGAACTGACAAGGTTTGCCTTGAATGGGCATATTTAAAACCTTTCTTTTGGTATTTACACAAGATAAGGAGGCCCTGTCGGTGGGGCATTAGAATATGCCGACTGCCCCCCTGCAGAGGATAAAAGTCCCTCAATGGGGGTCCTGGATATGACCTTAAACTATATCCAGTGGTGAGGCCCCAGCTTGCGGGCTTTGGGGAGTGTAAAGCCACCCTTTAATTACCATTGCTCCCAGGTCCACTCTGACCCGGAGTGGTAGTACCTGTTAGGGTCCCAACTATGGGTTAAATAGAAACCGATGTGAAAACAACAAATATATTCTATTAAAAAAAATTTTTCTTCAAAATCTTTGGATTTGGCATTAAATAACCCGAAAAGGGTTGATATGCCGTAAAACAAAAACAACCAACAAGATAAGAACTATGTTATTGTCGTCATAAGGAATCTTATATGACTGCTTCTCGCATGCGCATTCGTGAAACAGTTGAGAAACACATAAAAATCTAATCACCCCCCCCACACGTACTAATTTTTCAAGTTTGACCCCTTAGCAGCCCTTTTTCTGGATAAAAACCGATTAAAAAGTTTTCTTTACTTATTTACTCTTTCTTTTATTTTTGCCATACGAGCACTAGGGAATGGGGTATTTTGTTAAAATAAAATCTTAACTTTTGTCCAAGTTTTGTTAACTTGCCTCGAACATGCTGACGATAGCGAGATTCCTGTTCTGCACAAATACCAAATTTTAACTTTAAATAAGCTATCAAGGAAGATAACTCAATGACATCAAACTTTTTGGCTAAAAGCAAAGGGTAGTATCTGTTCAAATATTATACTTAAACGTTCAATTAGGAGAAATCCTTGTAGACTGTATTGAGACGAATAAAATAAAAAAAAAAATCAAAGTGCTTCTTTTTCGGAGCTGGATTTTACCCACATTTAAAACAGATCTTCTGTTTGCCCTCGTGGGGAGGAAAATAAATAGGGATGACTCGATCTGATTAAATCAGGATTTTTAGTTCAAGACAGTTATCTTAAGAAGTATCGACATTGTTTTTCTTTCCCACCAAAACATAAACAAATTTGATCATTCATTGTTTTTGAAAATACTTGACGATAAAACTGTCTTTGATTAAAGTTCATGATTTAGTTAGAATTGAATTTTTCTTACTATCTATTTCAGTAAAAATGACCATTGGAATCATTCAATTCTAAACTATATGCAGAAATTTAATGTAATGTGAACAAACATCTTGTTACTCAATTCCCCAGTTAGAATGCTCCTATAAATCTGACCCACCCCAACCCCAATTCACAGTAACCCATTATCACTCATTAGCAATATGCCTTGTTTGAGATTCGAAAAATTTTCTTTTTAGTACGTATGCCGCAGAAGGACTGTTATTGTCGTCATATGCTGGAAGGTGCCAAAACACTCAGCCAAAGAAATCATAGTTGCCAACAATTTGTAAACAGTATTTTTTGTTTATTAAATTGTTAGGTGAAAGAACAGAATAGTTAACAATGACTCTCCCCCTCTCCTGCCTACGTTAAACCTTTATCCTGCCAACGATGGAATTTACTTTTCGATTTAATTTCTTTTTAAATATAATATATACTATTGTAAACTAGACAAATAATTTTTTAAATTTATGTGAAAGCAATATACATGAACGAAAGAAACCAAGTTTAGTGCAAGTCTATTATATCTTTAAAAAGGGAAAATGTGTGCTTGAGGACACTTCTTAACCTATATACTCCACGAATTTTTAATGTACAGACTTGAAATTTGGTATATAAGATATTCAGACATGTAGAAAACTTTTATATCCATTTTCATCTGAAAAAATAAGGCTGCTAAAGGGTTAAAAATGGAAAAATTGCTATGTGGGAATCATTGGATTTTTATTATTTCTACCTGTTTAATGAATGCGCATGCATGAATAGTTCATATTAGAGATTACTTATGTTAAGAAAAAATAGTTTGAAAACGCCTTTTAAATCCGTGTCACGCTAGTCTAATGGTTATCGTACTTGATTTTAAGTTTTGGTTTCAACTTTAGTATTTTTTTTTTTTTACTTACAAGGAGTGAATAGTTTAGAGAAAAAAACCTAATACTCACATGCACATGTCTCAGTTTCTGTATTAATTAAAATATAATATTTATGTGTATTTTACAACTGGGCAAAGAATTTGAAATAAAAATTATGAATTCTCCACATCTCCCATTTGAAGTAGTAGGAAAATGGTAGGAAAAAGTTAAGGATGGTTTTCTAAACATTATTCTAGCACGATCTATAAATTACCATTGGATTCTATTATAATTTTTTTTTTTTTTTTTACTTAAAAATTAAGTGCTTGTTAGCATTTAAACATTGGCCATCGTTTTTGGTAAAGAAAAATAAAACACGATTTCGGTAATCTGCCCTGAATATGCCGACGATAAGATTTAAGAAAAGAAATTATTTTCATTTCTTTTTCCAAAAAGGAATGACAATTGTACTGATCCTACATCCAGTTCCTATTTACAATGCCTCCCCACGGGACAGAGTTAGACACCAGGGTCCTTTTTTAATGTGGAGAAAAGGAACAAAAATAAAAATTGTCTCGGTCGTGAAGGATTTCTATCCACTGTCAGAGAACAAGAAATTGAAGTGCAGCATCTGAAGAACAGATGGTATTTATTTGCTCCCCCACTGAGCAAATTAGGCACAAGGCCGTTTTTAATGTGAGGTAAAAACCAGCTCCCCTAAAAGTAGGCAAAAAGGGGGCACTCTGGTTACCAAAAATAATAATTGTCCCAGTATAGAGGGTTTCCCCTCCATTGACTGGTACAAATTATCTTAAGTGCAGCATCTGCCGGAACAGATGGTGTTTATTTGCTCCCCCACTGAGCAAATTAGGCACAAGGCCGTTTTTAATGTGAGGTAAAAACCAGCTCCCCTAAAAGGGGTCACTCTGGTTACCAAAAATAATAATTGTCCCAGTATAGAGGGTTTCCCCTCCATTGACTGGTACAAATTATCTTAAGTGCAGTATCTGCCGGAACAGATACTACACTTTGATCTTGGCCAAAGGCCAACTGATCCAACATCCAGTTTCATTGAAGCACAGATTTTTGTTTTTATTCGTATTTAAATGTGTAAACATGTAAGGGGAAGACTCTTTCTGATCTCCTGCAGGACATCATTGAAGAGTTCTGTTATAATAAACAAATCTGACTACAAGGGAGACAATCTATAATATTACAATTACTATGTCAGGACAGTGAATGCAGACCAAACTCGTCCATCTCTGCGACAATCCTAATACTAAGTTTAACAAAAGAAGGACAACTACTAAACCCAACAATTATATTAAACTTTTAAAAAGAATACTTTAAAGAGGTGAAAAAAATTTTTTTGTGTAATTTTATTTACTTTACTCTTATTCACCCCGAATGAGTCATATTGTCACTTGGATGTAAGGGGCTACTATTTGTGATCGTGCATACAGGGGCACTTTGTAGGGAGTTGAGCAGCGAGATATCTGTTTGTATTACATTTGAATTTCTGTATATTAGTAGAAACTGGGAAGGAATTCCAGTGTCTATTAATTTGAGAGAAGAAACTATTAGATTAGAAGGCTTCCTGGCATATATGACGGATATCTACAGTGAAAAGGGTGGGATTTTGCTGTTTGTTGGGGGTATTTATTTATTTATTTTTTTTGATTGACGTTTCACCCCAAACAAGGCACAGGGCCACTTAGTCATGAAGGGCTACTATTTGGGACCAGATTTGCAGGGATACTATTTATGGAGTTCAGCAGTGAGATGTCTATTCACATTACATTTGAATTTCAGCATGTCAGTTCAGTCAGGGAAACAGGGGTCTGGGAGGGAATTCCAAAGTTCAGCAGTCCAAGGGAAAAAGCTATTTGAGTAGAAGGTTTTACGGATCAAGGCATTTCTACAGTGTAGGGGTGGGATTTTGCTGCTTGTCAAGGGTGTTGTCGTCAGGGGTACTAGTGCTCAGAGTTCGTCAGAGTACTTGCCATTGAAATACTTGTAAAACAGGCACAAGGATGCCATGTTTTGGCGATGGGACTGAAGTTGGAATTTAGTTGATAGTTCAGGACCTATCAGGTTGATGACTCTTTTCCGAACCCCATTTAGGAGCGAAAGATTTGTAGCAAATGCACCAGCCCACATTTGGCAACAATACTTCATGCCTGGCCGAACTGTGGCCTTGTAGAGATAAGGATGCTCTCAGGTGCGAGTAGCCTTTTATTATGGTAGAGGGAGTTCACCTTCCTAGTAGCAGCCTTAACAATTGTCTCAATGTGTTTGCTCCAATTCATGTTGTCTGTGAACGTTAATCCTAGAAGCTTGAAGGAAGTACTTTAAGGCAGTTTATCATTAGCAATGGCAATCCGTTGTTGAGAAGGTTTCTTGTAACTTTTAAACGAAATAACTTTAGTCTTGGCAGCATTGAACGTTACCAATCAGTTACGGCCCGATTCCACTGCAAACTGGAGATCTTCTAGAGTTTTAGCAATTTCCTTTGATACCTTAGCTTTACCCTCGTGTCTGTTATAGAGCGTGGTGTCATCAGCAAATAAAATTTTCTCTGAGATGGTGATATTATCAAGGAGTTCATTTATGAATATCAGGAATAATAAAGGTCCAAAGATTTATCCCTGTGGCACATGTGCATTTTTTTATCATGTTTATTGTATCAGGTTTTTTTTATGTCGAGGGGGCACAACTGCTACAAGTTTGTCAGAGCGCATTCCATTAAAGTAGTTCTAAAATAGGCACAGTGATGCAAAAAAAATAAAATAAAAAAATAAACAAATTATTTTTTAAAAATATAAAAAAGACATGGGTTTCTTACGTTGAAAAAACTTCAATAAAAAAAAAATAAAAAAAAAAGCTTTAAAATAAAAACACCCCCCCCCCCCTCCCATAAATTTTTTTTTTCCAAGCAGTGTTATTCAACCTTTTACGTAGAAGCAGGACTTTCAGAACTGTTAACAGATTTTAAAAAAATGAAGGCAGTGATGAGGAGAAGAGTGGGGGGGGGGGGGGGAGTGAGAGGTGGGGGGGGGGTCACGGGACTTGCAGAACACAAGGGGAGAATAAGACAAGTTTGACCAAATATATAGCTGTATTTTTTCTGCAGTTTTTGCAATGGTCAGCAGAATATGTCCACTGACTAGACTGACCACAGCCTCAATTTCTGCAGCCACATTTGTAGCCACTGTCATGTCTGTATGCGTACTTTTTGTGTTTTCAATCTGTTTTTTTGTTAACATAAAAATCTAATAAAACCAAGTCTTATTTTAACATATATAAATCTAATAAAACCAAGGCTCATTTTAGTAAACTGTCTCTGTAGAACCTTTTCTTTTTTTTTTTTAAGACTAACATAAATTGAAGGGGGAAACCTTTGAACTAACATGGAAGTGAACCGGATAGAAAAAGTCAGATAGCAAGTCAGACATCCCCCCTCACCATCTAAAATGATTTGGGGGGGGGGGAAAAAAATCTGATTATTGTCCAGAATTCCCACCATATTTGAAAACAAACGAAAAAAAAAAGAAAAATCTGTATCATGTAAATATCATATTCCAAAAATCACATAAATTGATCAAGTACTTTTTTTTTATATATAAAGAAAATCATTTTTAAGCGGTTAGTAAGAATTTCTAAGCATTAAAATGTGAATCTAGTATGTATGAATTATTGTCGAGTTATCTCCCCTTTATTTCTTGAGATATTTTTCAAGATGCCAGGTGAGGGAATTACTTCTCGGATACTCATAAAATTTGATTTTCTTATATAAAAATAAAACTACTTGAACAAATTACGTGATTTTTGGGGTATGATGTTTTTGTTTCCTCATTGTTATGCATATCATTTTTCTTTATTTTTTGGTTTTTAATAAAGGGAAAATTCTGGGCAAGAACCAAAAGTCCTCCATCCTGCAAAAAAAAAAAAAAGTCAGCACTGAGTATATCTTTTCTTTAAGTCAATAAAAATAATAGATATTTATATAAATATATTTCTGTAGAAATATATTTTCTTATAATATATATTAATCCTTATTTAAGAAGCTCAATGTAATTACAGAGCAATATAGAGAATAAATGACAAAATATTTGCAGCTTCTCTTCCAATTTTCGGATTTTAATCATGTCAAATCACACTTCATTTCCTTTTGACGGATTAATTGTTGCTATTTCTTCTGATGAGTTAAGGGCATAATAGATTCAGTGAGTGATATAATAATTAAGTGATTGATTTTGCACTACGAAACAGATAGTCAAGAATTGTATAAGGCAACTGAATTAAAGGAATAAATTATAAGATGGTCAATATCATGAATTTTGGAATATAACATTCTGTCATTTATTCTCTCTCTCTTTTATATATATATTTATATATAAAATTACATTACCCATCCTAGGGAAGGTAAAAATATTTCATATACATAGTGTAAAGTACCTGTTCTACAGAGGGTACAATTATTTCATATATGTGTTGTCTAATACCTGTCCTAGGCTAAGTAGAATATTCTTTTGCTCAGGATAGCAAATGATACTTAAACATCAAAAATTCTTCAATATCCAAAAAATAACAAGTATGTTCAAACGCAAATTCATTTTTCTCTTTGTTTTATAAGGTCCCGAGCAACGCCGGGTAGCTCTGCTAGTCTATATATAAAAACTTAAATTACTGACATAATTTTACATGAATATAAACACTGAAAACACTGGTAAAACATAATCTCATTCTCGTAATTTTTGATTTCAGTTGATTACATTCTGCTAACATTCACTTAAAGTCTTGCATAGCTTCAAAGATCTTTTTCAAACGTTAGTTTAAAAGAAGAGACAGTTTATGAAAAATTAACCCGTTTTTATTGGCCGTCTAAAACTTTTGTACCCATCAAATATGTTAAAATAAATGTTTGTTTTTGTTTTTGACACTTGTTCAGAACTTCCAACGAAAAACAAACATAAATAAAAACTTGTATGATGAACGTACCTGTAACAGGGAAAAAATATCGTATTCCAAAAATCATATAAATTAATCAAGTAGTTTTATTTTTATAAAGAAAATGATTTTTAAGCTAATTTGAGTTTTTTCTAATGCCCTCCCTCCCATGTTAAGAATAGCTTTCTAAAATCTCACAAAGAGTTTATTTGGAGTTATCTCTCTTGTACCTTCAGACTATTTTCAAGAAGGTATCATGAGATCACTGCTTAACCATAAAATTGGATTTCTTATTCAAAAATAAAACTGCTTGATTAATTTGTGATTTTTGGTGTATGATATTTTTTTCTGTCGCAGGCGCATAGATCATGCAGATTTTTTTTATTTTCGTTTTTTGTCATGGCGGAGAGGGAGTTTTGAGTCAAGCACCTTTTCTTTTAAGAAAAAAATGTATATAAATGTATGTGTGCGATGCAATTATTTTGGTTTTGCCGTCTGCAGATGTTCTGTGTATTGACATGAACACTACCAGAACTCTACCATCGTCCACTTAGACTACCCATATCCACTCGCGGATTGTCCATCCATGATGTAGCCTCGTTTGCCGGAAACGAGTTGTTCGTAGTAATGGTTGCTGTTGCTGCCACAGCCGTTGTCGTGGTGGTGGGTTGTGATTTTTGGTGATTGAGGTCTGAAACAAAAAAAAAAAACACTCGATGATAAGTATATGTTAATATACAAAAATGCATATGACACCAATACTTCATGGGAGGCTAAGTGATTAATGACACAGACTGCTGACCTCAGCGTCCAAAGTTTGTACAGTTGGTTTCACAATAACACTTTTACTTACGACTAGTGAGGGGTACCTGGCGTTGCCCGGGTGTTTTTCGGGGTATGTGAAAAAAACCCGAAGCGTTGAGGACGCGCAGTTGGAAAATAGTAAAGTGTTTTAATAAAAACAGGTGCGCGTTTTTGATTGACGTGACGGCGATAGGTATTCAGCAGTTATTTTGTGCGGGACAGTTTTGAATAAATGGGTTTGTTTGTTTTTAAAAAGACACTCCCTGTTTATTAGGAGGAGCGAAGACGTAGTCGACATTGACCAAACTGGCTCTGGGTCTGTGATTAGAGTCGAGGTTCGCTTTTTTTGTGCCGATGCGGGAAATGTGGCATAATTAACATTTGAAAGTCAATAAAATTAAATAGAGAGGCGAGCTCCGTGGATAATTCGTAGATATTACAATTTATAGATGATATAAAAAGTTTTAAAAAATTGTGAAGCGAGCAAGCGCTTCTTTGAAAGAAGTCTTTCATGGACATCGAGGAAAAGCGAACATACATACATACATACATTTTCGCTTTTATATTTATAGATGTTCGCAACTTCTGTGTACGGAGTTCATACAGATTTTCAATGTCTCAAGGACTTTTTAAGGCTTTTCAAAGTTTTCAAGGCTTTCTCCAGACAAAATTTCATATATACGATGATATAATAAACGAGAAAAAATTAATAATTCACAACAGAAAAGTCAATTCCATGAAGTAATTTTAAAAGATCACACAGTTATTTACATGAAGTTCTCAAGGACTTTTTAAGGCTTTTCAAAGTTTTCTCCAGACAAAATTTCATATATACGATGATATAATAAACGAGAAAAAATTAATAATTCACAACAGAAAAGTCAATTCCATGAAGTAATTTTAAAAGATCACACAGTTATTTACATGAAGTTCTCAAGGACTTTTTAAGGCTTTTCAAAGTTTTCTCCAGACAAAATTTCATATATACGATGATATAATAAACGAGAAAAAATTAATAATTCACAACAGAAAAGTCAATTCCATGAAGTAATTTTAAAAGATCACACAGTTATTTACATGAAGTTCTCAAGGACTTTTTAAGGCTTTTCAAAGTTTTCAAGGCTTTCTCCAGACAAAATTTCATATATACGATGATATAATAAACGAGAAAAAATTAATAATTCACAACAGAAAAGTCAATTCCATGAAGTAATTTTAAAAGATCACACAGTTATTTACATGAAGTTCTCAAGGACTTTTTAAGGCTTTTCAAAGTTTTCAAGGCTTTCTCCAGACAAAATTTCATATATACGATGATATAATAAACGAGAAAAAATTAATAATTCACAACAGAAAAGTCAATTCCATGAAGTAATTTTAAAAGATCACACAGTTATTTACATGAAGTTCTCAAGGACTTTTTAAGGCTTTTCAAAGTTTTCTCCAGACAAAATTTCATATATACGATGATATAATAAACGAGAAAAAATTAATAATTCACAACAGAAAAGTCAATTCCATGAAGTAATTTTAAAAGATCACACAGTTATTTACATGAAGTTCTCAAGGACTTTTTAAGGCTTTTCAAAGTTTTCAAGGCTTTCTCCAGACAAAATTTCATATATACGATGATATAATAAACGAGAAAAAATTAATAATTCACAACAGAAAAGTCAATTCCATGAAGTAATTTTAAAAGATCACACAGTTATTTACATGAAGTTCTCAAGGACTTTTTAAGGCTTTTCAAAGTTTTCAAGGCTTTCTCCAGACAAAATTTCATATATACGATGATATAATAAACGAGAAAAAATTAATAATTCACAACAGAAAAGTCAATTCCATGAAGTAATTTTAAAAGATCACACAGTTATTTACATGAAGTTCTCAAGGACTTTTTAAGGCTTTTCAAAGTTTTCAAGGCTTTCTCCAGACAAAATTTCATATATACGATGATATAATAAACGAGAAAAAATTAATAATTCACAACAGAAAAGTCAATTCCATGAAGTAATTTTAAAAGATCACACAGTTATTTACATGAAGTTCTCAAGGACTTTTTAAGGCTTTTCAAAGTTTTCTCCAGACAAAATTTCATATATACGATGATATAATAAACGAGAAAAAATTAATAATTCACAACAGAAAAGTCAATTCCATGAAGTAATTTTAAAAGATCACACAGTTATTTACATGAAGTTCTCAAGGACTTTTTAAGGCTTTTCAAAGTTTTCAAGGCTTTCTCCAGACAAAATTTCATATATACGATGATATAATAAACGAGAAAAAATTAATAATTCACAACAGAAAAGTCAATTCCATGAAGTAATTTTAAAAGATCACACAGTTATTTACATGAAGTTCTCAAGGACTTTTTAAGGCTTTTCAAAGTTTTCAAGGCTTTCTCCAGACAAAATTTCATATATACGATGATATAATAAACGAGAAAAAATTAATAATTCACAACAGAAAAGTCAATTCCATGAAGTAATTTTAAAAGATCACACAGTTATTTACATGAAGTTCTCAAGGACTTTTTAAGGCTTTTCAAAGTTTTCAAGGCTTTCTCCAGACAAAATTTCATATATACGATGATATAATAAACGAGAAAAAATTAATAATTCACAACAGAAAAGTCAATTCCATGAAGTAATTTTAAAAGATCACACAGTTATTTACATGAAGTTCTCAAGGACTTTTTAAGGCTTTTCAAAGTTTTCTCCAGACAAAATTTCATATATACGATGATATAATAAACGAGAAAAAATTAATAATTCACAACAGAAAAGTCAATTCCATGAAGTAATTTTAAAAGATCACACAGTTATTTACATGAAGTTCTCAAGGACTTTTTAAGGCTTTTCAAAGTTTTCAAGGCTTTCTCCAGACAAAATTTCATATATACGATGATATAATAAACGAGAAAAAATTAATAATTCACAACAGAAAAGTCAATTCCATGAAGTAATTTTAAAAGGTCACACAGTTATTTACATAAAGTTTTCAAGGCTTTCTCCAGACAAAATTTCATATATACGATGATATAATAAACGAGAAAAAATTAATAATTCACAACAGAAAAGTCAATTCCATGAAGTAATTTTAAAAGATCACACAGTTATTTACATGAAGTTCTCAAGGACTTTTTAAGGCTTTTCAAAGTTTTCAAGGCTTTCTCCAGACAAAATTTCATATATACGATGATATAATAAACGAGAAAAAATTAATAATTCACAACAGAAAAGTCAATTCCATGAAGTAATTTTAAAAGATCACACAGTTATTTACATGAAGTTCTCAAGGACTTTTTAAGGCTTTTCAAAGTTTTCAAGGCTTTCTCCAGACAAAATTTCATATATACGATGATATAATAAACGAGAAAAAATTAATAATTCACAACAGAAAAGTCAATTCCATGAAGTAATTTTAAAAGATCACACAGTTATTTACATGAAGTTCTCAAGGACTTTTTAAGGCTTTTCAAAGTTTTCTCCAGACAAAATTTCATATATACGATGATATAATAAACGAGAAAAAATTAATAATTCACAACAGAAAAGTCAATTCCATGAAGTAATTTTAAAAGATCACACAGTTATTTACATGAAGTTCTCAAGGACTTTTTAAGGCTTTTCAAAGTTTTCAAGGCTTTCTCCAGACAAAATTTCATATATACGATGATATAATAAACGAGAAAAAATTAATAATTCACAACAGAAAAGTCAATTCCATGAAGTAATTTTAAAAGGTCACACAGTTATTTACATAAAGTTTTCAAGGCTTTCTCCAGACAAAATTTCATATATACGATGATATAATAAACGAGAAAAAATTAATAATTCACAACAGAAAAGTCAATTCCATGAAGTAATTTTAAAAGATCACACAGTTATTTACATGAAGTTCTCAAGGACTTTTTAAGGCTTTTCAAAGTTTTCAAGGCTTTCTCCAGACAAAATTTCATATATACGATGATATAATAAACGAGAAAAAATTAATAATTCACAACAGAAAAGTCAATTCCATGAAGTAATTTTAAAAGATCACACAGTTATTTACATGAAGTTCTCAAGGACTTTTTAAGGCTTTTCAAAGTTTTCTCCAGACAAAATTTCATATATACGATGATATAATAAACGAGAAAAAATTAATAATTCACAACAGAAAAGTCAATTCCATGGAGTAATTTTAAAAGATCACACAGTTATTTACATGAAGTTCTCAAGGACTTTTTAAGGCTTTTCAAAGTTTTCTCCAGACAAAATTTCATATATACGATGATATAATAAACGAGAAAAAATTAATAATTCACAACAGAAAAGTCAATTCCATGAAGTAATTTTAAAAGATCACACAGTTATTTACATGAAGTTCTCAAGGACTTTTTAAGGCTTTTCAAAGTTTTCTCCAGACAAAATTTCATATATACGATGATATAATAAACGAGAAAAAATTAATAATTCACAACAGAAAAGTCAATTCCATGAAGTAATTTTAAAAGGTCACACAGTTATTTACATGAAGTTCTCAAGGACTTTTTAAGGCTTTTCAAAGTTTTCTCCAGACAAAATTTCATATATACGATGATATAATAAACGAGAAAAAATTAATAATTCACAACAGAAAAGTCAATTCCATGAAGTAATTTTAAAAGGTCACACAGTTATTTACATGAAGTTCTCAAGGACTTTTTAAGGCTTTTCAAAGTTTTCTCCAGACAAAATTTCATATATACGATGATATAATAAACGAGAAAAAATTAATAATTCACAACAGAAAAGTCAATTCCATGAAGTAATTTTAAAAGGTCACACAGTTATTTACATGAAGTTCTCAAGGACTTTTTAAGGCTTTTCAAAGTTTTCTCCAGACAAAATTTCATATATACGATGATATAATAAACGAGAAAAAATTAATAATTCACAACAGAAAAGTCAATTCCATGAAGTAATTTTAAAAGATCACACAGTTATTTACATGAAGTTCTCAAGGACTTTTTAAGGCTTTTCAAAGTTTTCAAGGCTTTCTCCAGACAAAATTTCATATATACGATGATATAATAAACGAGAAAAAATCAATAATTCACAACAGAAAAGTCAATTCCATGAAGTAATTTTAAAAGATCACACAGTTATTTACATGAAGTTCTCAAGGACTTTTTAAGGCTTTTCAAAGTTTTCAAGGCTTTCTCCAGACAAAATTTCATATATACGATGATATAATAAACGAGAAAAAATTAATAATTCACAACAGAAAAGTCAATTCCATGAAGTAATTTTAAAAGATCACACAGTTATTTACATGAAGTTCTCAAGGACTTTTTAAGGCTTTTCAAAGTTTTCAAGGCTTTCTCCAGACAAAATTTCATATATACGATGATATAATAAACGAGAAAAAATTAATAATTCACAACAGAAAAGTCAATTCCATGAAGTAATTTTAAAAGATCACACAGTTATTTACATGAAGTTCTCAAGGACTTTTTAAGGCTTTTCAAAGTTTTCTCCAGACAAAATTTCATATATACGATGATATAATAAACGAGAAAAAATTAATAATTCACAACAGAAAAGTCAATTCCATGAAGTAATTTTAAAAGATCACACAGTTATTTACATGAAGTTCTCAAGGACTTTTTAAGGCTTTTCAAAGTTTTCAAGGCTTTCTCCAGACAAAATTTCATATATACGATGATATAATAAACGAGAAAAAATTAATAATTCACAACAGAAAAGTCAATTCCATGAAGTAATTTTAAAAGGTCACACAGTTATTTACATAAAGTTTTCAAGGCTTTCTCCAGACAAAATTTCATATATACGATGATATAATAAACGAGAAAAAATTAATAATTCACAACAGAAAAGTCAATTCCATGAAGTAATTTTAAAAGATCACACAGTTATTTACATGAAGTTCTCAAGGACTTTTTAAGGCTTTTCAAAGTTTTCAAAGTTTTCTCCAGACAAAATTTCATATATACGATGATATAATAAACGAGAAAAAATTAATAATTCACAACAGAAAAGTCAATTCCATGGAGTAATTTTAAAAGATCACACAGTTATTTACATGAAGTTCTCAAGGACTTTTTAAGGCTTTTCAAAGTTTTCTCCAGACAAAATTTCATATATACGATGATATAATAAACGAGAAAAAATTAATAATTCACAACAGAAAAGTCAATTCCATGAAGTAATTTTAAAAGATCACACAGTTATTTACATGAAGTTCTCAAGGACTTTTTAAGGCTTTTCAAAGTTTTCTCCAGACAAAATTTCATATATACGATGATATAATAAACGAGAAAAAATTAATAATTCACAACAGAAAAGTCAATTCCATGAAGTAATTTTAAAAGATCACACAGTTATTTACATGAAGTTCTCAAGGACTTTTTAAGGCTTTTCAAAGTTTTCTCCAGACAAAATTTCATATATACGATGATATAATAAACGAGAAAAAATTAATAATTCACAACAGAAAAGTCAATTCCATGAAGTAATTTTAAAAGGTCACACAGTTATTTACATGAAGTTCTCAAGGACTTTTTAAGGCTTTTCAAAGTTTTCTCCAGACAAAATTTCATATATACGATGATATAATAAACGAGAAAAAATTAATAATTCACAACAGAAAAGTCAATTCCATGAAGTAATTTTAAAAGGTCACACAGTTATTTACATGAAGTTCTCTAACGCACAACAAAACTAATCATTTACAGTTTTCATTTTTGTGTTTAATACCAACCATGTGCGATTTCAAGGCACTTTCACTCATTTTGCTCAAAACAAATGTCTTTTTACACAACAATATGTTTTAGATTTGGTTATTATTTTCCCCATTGTAGATTGATCTACGCTGTGTTCATTTTTACTTTCAAATTTTGAATTTCTGGTTTTGTGGATACAAGAATTACGTTCCTTTATCCAGAAACTATCAGGAGCTAGTTTCATGACAATCCACAATAATACAACACAATTTCAGAAAAATATTTTTATTAATACTTAAAAAATAATTTATTTCAATTTTACTTTTAATATTTTGATACAAATTTTTACTGGACATAAAGAATACGATTTTCAAGACATTTTTCATATTTTCAATAATTTTTCAAGGTAATAATAGAAATTTCAAGGCAAAAATTAAAATTCAAGGACTTTTCAAGACTTGGCAAACCCTGATGTATATCGTTGAATCATCACAGAATTTTCAACTGAATCTTTTATTAAATCCAAGTTGATATCACACTCTCGTTCCATCAGCTAATGAAGTCGCAATTGTTTTTTAATATTACCCGATCTGAGGATTGAACCCTGAACCTTCAGAATGTGACTTATATTTAAATTTTACCTCGTACTCTATTCTTTAGGGCATGAGTTCTGGCTAACAGAATGAGAACATGCTACCATCGTGGATTAACTAAATGGTTCTGTTCGAGTTTGAGTACAGATTCCCGAAGAAGGTCGAAGGTTACATCAGACGAAACATTGTGAAAATAACACGAGAACAATAATCTAAATAATCGGAAAAAAAAATTACAATGCGTTCCATAAATGTGAGATTATCGAGAAAAGCTTGCGATGAATTTTTTAAAGGAAATGAAAGGCCTACATATATGCTTTTAAATATTTAATCATTTTGGTGTGAAATCTTTTCCTAATATTACCACTAGTAGGGCTACCTGATGTTGCTCGGAACCATATAATATTAAATAGAACTTAAATAATGTAACATCTTATTTTAAAATTTCTATCTCCTCCAGCTGTCTTTGTTTCTTTCTTTTTCCCTATCCTCCTCTTATCTTTTCCGTAACTTTTTACCTTTCACTCCTCTCACTTATTTGTGATAAAATGTCATTCAGCATTCCAGCAGCTTCATCACTTTTATAGTTCCTTGGTCTAAGATCCGGTATTTTCATGAGGATAAAAGTGTAGTATCTGTGTATATTTATGATCTGGTATTTTAGTGACAATCAAAGTGCATTATCTCTGTATATATTTTTGATTCAATAAAACAATTTTCAAATTTTGGTTTATCTTAAGTAGGGTAGCCCCTGGAGTGAATGTGGTATTGTGGTAACTGAGATGGTTTTAGTTAAGAGTAAGATAGACAATTTTAAGTATTTGTGACTCATGGGTTAAAACAATATATTTGCTAAGTTGGAGAAAGAAAGGATTAGGGTGAAAATTCCTATCCAACAATTTACACAGTTCTAACTAGATCTGTGTAAATTGAACATATGATCATTTTGAAATTATCTAAATTTATATTTAAACAATGCAAGACTCCAAAATATTGTATTTTTTTTTCATTTTGTTGTGATAAAAAAAAAACAGTTTAGGAATCAAGATAATCTTTCTTCAAAAAAGTTTAAGAAAAATTGTTGAATAAAGGAATTTGGATATTTTGCACACACACGTTCCAGGTTAGCAAAGAACAAAGAAAATACCAGGTCAGACTTTGTACACACACATTGACCTCTGATGGAACAAAGGAAGAAATTGTCCATAAAAGCAAGCGATTTGATAAACACAGAGAGAGACGCATGATTGTTACATCATTAGCTCATCAATCCCAACCTCCAACCTCCAACCCTTGCTCTACAACCGCTGACAAGCAAACTAATAAATAAATAAATACAGTTTTGCTATGAAACCATCTTGAGTGTATATACTTACTAGCAGCACACATTTTTGTAGAAATGCAACAAACATGATTATGTATACGTGACGGCAATAAACACATATTGTTACAGAGAGAACCGACAACAAAAGATGTACACACCTACACAGACAGAAAAATAAGTCATGTTATAGTTTCAAAGAAAGTCCGGTGCTTCTACAAAATTAGGACGAGATTTTGTAGTCAATAAATGGAGTTTTTAGATAAAAAACAACGGTTTCAACTGATTCTTTTTTTTTTTTTTTTTTTTTGTCAATTCTAATAAATTTCAATGGTAGCTTCCAAATTATGCAGTCGAAATTACCTGAATTTTACTGAATTATTAAAGAAATAACTCTTTTAATCGTGTTAGCAGGTGAAAAATTGCCGCCATCTTGTTTTTATAAAATGAAGCGAAATGAAACCATAAACAAGGGAAGTAACTAAATTTTTAATATGACCAACGCAAAACAAATAACAAAATAAACATAACATTTATACAGTGTTTCTGAGTCTGGTTTTCATTTAAGATTTTTTCATAATTGTTTAATATAAAAATAACTGTCCGCGTAAAAATTAAATAACGTAAAAATAACATAGATACAAATTTTTTGCAATTATTGAATTGCATTCCTTGTGACTCTCCTGTGTCTTACATAAGTATACACGATTGTGTTCTTCAAATTCGATTTTTTTTAATAAAAAAATTTTCTACCTTATTGCTTTTTGTAATTTTGGGATATAATCATCTTAAAAATACGGGGAATACGTAGATACCATTGTTTTCATGTGAAATTCAGTTTTACGATTTCTGAAATCTTGTCCCAATAGTGTAGAAGTACAAAATGTCCTTTTTAGATCCAGCTTATCCTCCAAAGATTTAAGAAAAAAAATGTTGAAGAAAGAAATGCAGGTATTTAACGCATTCCTATTCCGATTCTTTATACAAAAAAAGTTTCTTTACCTGTAATTGCTAGCAACATTTTTCTTCGTGCGCCAAATGTTGAGATGCCTAACATTCGCAAGTCATTGTCATTCATAGTCATAAAAGTTGGAAGGTCAATCTGAAAATTTTAAGAAAAAAATGAAAATAAAAAAATGCATACTTGTACAGAAAAAAAAAATCTGTGTGATATATGTACCACATACATAAAGAAAACATTGTACACCAAAAATCGTGTAAATTTATCAAATTATTTAAGAAAGTCAAATTTTACGGCTCAACGACAAGCAACGATCTCGTGATGCCATCTTGAAAACAGTCTAAAAGAATAAAGATCTTTCTTTTTCTTTTTCATGAGAGGAGTCATAGATTGCACCAAAAAATAAATTCAACAAAAACGAACAACAGTACTCGCAAGTTCAAGTCCTTGTGTCCTACATCTCTTATCTATCCATGGATAAAATAGGTTGGTTGGTTGTTTTTGTTTTACGGCATATCAACCCTTTTCGGGTTATTTAATGCCGAATCCAAAGATTTTGAAGAAAAAATTTTTAATAGAATATATTTGTTGTTTTCAAGTCGGTTTCTATTTAACCCATAGTTGCAACCCTAACAGGTACTACCACTCCGGGTCAGAGTGGACCTGGGAGCAATGGTAATTAAAGGGTGGCTCCACACTCTCCAAAGCTCGCAAGCTAGGACCTCACAACTGGATATAGTTTAAGGTCATATCCAGGACCCCCATTGACGGACTTTTACCCTCTGCAGGGAGGCAGTCGGTGTATTCTAATGCCCCACCGACAGGGCCGGATAAAATAGGATATACTAGACGTTCTTTCTGGCTTTGGTAGGAAGGAAAAATCTAGAAGAGCTACCTAGAAGTGAAAGTTACAAATAAGATGCTGTACTGGTTTTCAGGTTCTGTCTGTTTGTTTGTCTCGGAAAAAACAAAATTGAAAATTCAGCAAAAAGTCAAATCTGCAGGCTAAAACATAGCCGTCTTAAACTGTCCCCCATAATAAAATTTTGTACATTTCATTAATCATTTTTAAATTCTTTATTTTTAATGCAATCACTAACTCACAGATGTAATGTTGCTAGTCTCAGTCTTTTTTTATGGCATGTGTTCTTCTGAATTGTCTGATATATTTCCTGCTTCCTTTATCTCAGCTCATTTCTCATTGATCTAGTGGTCTTCTATTAATTTGCTGTTTTGATACCTCAGTGTAATACAGCTTCTTATTCTAAGAACTTATTTCCAACAACTGCAGGCTTGTGGAACTCTCTTCCTGCTAACTGTTTTCCTCCCATCTAGAGCTGGTTCTTTCAAGACTAAGGTCAATAGGCATCCCCTGTCTATGTGATAATCGTCTTTCGTTTTTGTTAGATTTGCTTCTACAGAGAGGAAAATGAGTGTGTAGGAAAGAAATTTCTAACAATATATAAACATGAGGGTTGGTCATAAGGACTATTTATATAAAAAAAACAAAAACATTTTAATTGAATAATAGATGAAACTGATCTTATGCTTGTGCTCTAGACATTTTCATATTTTATACTGAAAACAGAGACATCAATGTTGGCAATATACATCAATGTAATATGTGAAAGACACTACAATCTTTTTGATTAACAAAATCTCTGAAGAAAACAGATGTGGTTGAGATATGGTGAATTATCTAGTTCTAATGTTTCACACTCGTTCAGTTTTACTTTAATTTAAAAAAATCTTTTTTTGGTACTTGTACAGTTTAGTCAAGACATTAAAAAATGAAAATACCAAAAAAAGTTTGAATTGTACGTATCCGTTATGGGACGAAGTTCTCTGAAAAAAAATTTCACTTAATTTCATCAAGTAGTTTGGTTTGTTGTTTTACAGCGAAAAAAAATTTATTATGATACCGAGCAAAATGTTCGATTTTTAGGAAGAAAAGCTAGTATTTAGAGATGGAGGGGTGTCAGCGCTTTAACTGGAGTTATCTCCCTTTGTCATTTCTAAAATTCAAACAATTTTTTTTTTAAATCCAATATGACTGCCTTCAATGCGCTGGCATAAAAACGGGTTTTTCCGCTGTAAAAAAAAAATACTTGATAAAATTAAGTGAATTTTTTTTTGGTGAACTTTGTTCTATAACGGATACGTACAATTTAAACTTTTCGATATTTTCATTTTTTAATGTCTTGACTAAACTCTACAAGTACCAAAAATTGTTGCCCAAAAACTTTACATGCGTATATGTAAGGTTAGAATATGTTTGTACACCAAAATTTATGCAAATTTATCCAGTATTATTATGATGAATGTGTGTTGAATTATGTCACTTGGCTGACTTGTAAGCAAAAAATGGTGGGTTAGGGTTAGGGTTAGGGTTAGGTTTCAATGTTCAAATGTGCTTGTTGTTGTTTTTTTTTGGGGGGGGGAAATATACTTGATGCATTTGAATAATTTTTGGGGTATTGTCTTTTTTTAAACTAAACACAAAAGTACATGATAAAATTTGTGTGCCATTTTGACTTTCTTTTTACGAATAAGCGCCATTTATTTCTAAACATAAATTTCTCCAGAGTTTATTTATTTTATTTTTTAATTAAAGAAAAGTTGGGGGTTTTTGTTGTCTATAATTACCTCTATATTAAAAAACAAAAAAAAAAAAAAAAATTTGGTGTACCGATGAAGAAACAAAAATATCATATTCAAAAATTATGTAAATTAATTAAGTAGTTTTATATTTTATAAAGAAAACCATTTTTAAGTGATTAATGGAAATTCATAGGCATTACAACTTAAATCTCAGAAATATGAATTGTTCAGTTATCTCTCTTTGTTTTTGTCTGATGCTTTTTTTTTTTTTTTTTTTTACATAGGCTTTGTCTGATGCTTATTTCCAGACAAGACGGACGCTTTTTCAGCTCTTCATAAAATTTGATTTTTTTATTCAAATTATGTAATTTTTAGAATATGGTATTTTTGATTTGTCGCAGGCAGGTACATCATACAGATTTTCCCTTTATTTTTTCATATTGATGGAATTCAGGACAAGAACATTTTTGTTTAATTTTTTAATATAAATATAAAATATTTGAAAGTAAAGTATCGGGTGGAACGATAAATTTGTTGCCCTAAAAAAAAAACAATATTACAGCTTTATTTTAAAACTTTTATTGAAAAAATCAATCCAGGTAACTTGATTATGTAGTAGAGCTGACATCTATTTAATGTAGCCGCCTTCAGCCTCAATCACCGCCTCTATACTGGTCCGGAACTGGGAGCATGCCTTTTTCACAAGTGACAGCAGAAGCTTGGCAGATGGCGGTGATCAGGTTGGATTTGGTGTTGTAGGAGGTTATGTTGGTGATGTTCTTCACATATAACCAAACGAAGTAGTCCAGCGAGTTCAGGTCGGGGAGGAAGGGAGCCAGTGAGAGAAGAGTACAAAGTCATAGCTCACTTTCTGAAGCCAAGCCTGGATCTTTTTGGACTTGTGGGCTAGTGCAGAGTCCTGCTGCCACACCCAGGGTCTGCCAGCGGTCACCTGATTGCACCAGGGAATCACCACACTCTTCAGCACATCCAGGTTCACTTTGGTGTTGATTTTCAAGCTGACTTCAAAGATGTAAGATGGCATAATGTGACCCTTACTTGAAATCATACGAAAGATCATAACCGTGGCTGGAAACTTTGTTGAGCTGTGCACTCAAGCGTTGAACCATCCGGATTTGCATTTTGAGGGTGCTAGCAATGGTCCTGTTGTCATAATTTGGATCAGTAGAGAGCATGGGGTGTACAGTGGCGCATCTCCAATCTCGCTCGTTGAACATAATGTCATTTTCAGACATAATAGAAGGCTCCTATCGCTCTGGGGATTTGTACACAACTCGCCAACTAGTAGATGGTCTGCAACAAAATAAAAGAAAACTGGTTTTCATCAAACGGAAATGGAATCATGTCGTCTTTTCTGTGGCAACAATTTTATCGTTCCGTGTATAGAATTATTCATATTTGTTTGTCCATTATCATCTTTCACTCACACATGCATATATATATATACATACAATACATATATATATATATATATATATATATATATATATATATATATATATATATATATATGTATGTATGTAAATTAAATAATAAAATAAATATTTTACTTCTTGTTGTTGGAAGACATCTGTGTATTTGCCAAGGCCAAGTTTACTAAATAATTCGGCCAGGTCAGTCTCGGATGACCAGACCAGCGTCTTGGTGGGGAGGGTGCCGCTGTCCGCGTGGTTACTATTGCTTAAACCAAACTCAACTGAAAAGATAAAAACAGAAAAATTAATTGTATGTTAGTAGAGGTCACTTAATAATAGAAGGTCAAGGAAAATTGAGATAGCAATTGGGATGAAATGATAAGAGTTGAACCATACTCCTCATCCTGTTTGATTTAATGCCTGTTTTATATGCTAGTGTGTGTTAGGAAGATTTTAGAAATTGACTGTCAAACTCAAAATCTACACTTATCATGTATTCCTTGGCCTTCCCTGCCAATTCAACTGTTCTACCTGTAATACTAAGCCAAAGACTCTCTTTTGATGCTATCAGACCAATTTGTGTGAAGATACTGGATTTGTGGCCTAAAATGCACCAAACATTAACATTATTTTTATTTCATCACCTTTGCAAAACTCAATCATGTTCTGCAAAGTAAAATTTCCCGATATAAAAATAAAAGCAAACCAAACACCATGAATAAATATTTGAAGATATACAAAACTATTTTTCCATTACATTTGCCATTAAATAACCAGAAAATGTTTGATATGCCATTAAATAACCAGAAAATGTTTGATATGCCATTAAATAACCAGAAAATGTTTGATATGCCATTAAATAAAACAAACTAGCTCCATTATAATAAGATGAAAAATGCAATTCATTTTTGAATTTTGCCGAATCTATTATGTTTTCATGCTTGTTTGTAAAATTAAAACTTTAATGACATAAACGTCTGGCAGATAAGCATCTTTCCACATGCTGCCATCTTTATTTACCTTTTTTTCTTCTTCCAGTACTTGTTCATGAAATATCATGTACCCTCTAATGTTTGGTCAAGAAAAATAAAGATATTAGATATTCTTTCCTTTTTGCTAGTATAACTCCTCCAAAAATGAAAACAAAAAATACTTCCAGTGAGCTAAAGTTCACTTGTGTCTTTCTTTCCCTGCAACATACCTCCCTTATCACAATGAGTACACATGTTTGATCGACTCTTCCCGTGATCGACAGAATATCACAAAATTTGATGCAATCATTATTTTGCTATTACAACAAAATTGTTAACACCAATGACAAATCCTCAAATTCCTACATAAAATGAATAAATAATGCTCATAATAATAAATAATAATAAATAAATAATGTTCATATAATTTATGATAACAAATGACTTACATCTTTTACGTGAACTTGGATATTCCCACATAGGAGAAGGTGATGGCACTGTGGAGTTGACGGGTTTAGAGTCCTTCCAGAGGTCCCGGTTAATGTCTGGGAAATCAGACACTGGTTGCTGGAAAAAATTTAAAGAAAAAAAAAAGTTTCTTATAGTATAAGCAAATAAATATCTATCTAGCTATCTATCTATCTATCTACCTAGCTAGCTATTTATCTTTCTACACACACACACACACATATATATATATATACACATACATATGTGTGTGTGTGTTTGATTATAGAAAAATATATTTTTAATGTATATGTTCAATAAATATTTCTCCAAATTGCCACAATTAAGCTCAATAAAAATGAATTTACTATTTCAGTGCATATATATCGGAATTAAATATTCCAAATTAAAGATAACTCATATTACTTTATTAGTAGTATAATTCATCTTACACATGTTTCATTTGGAATGTTTACTTCCGATATATATGTATGTGTTATAGAAGGGCAGAAAAATATTGGTACTGCCAATTTCAAATCAGAACAAAGGAGATCAATATCTGGTTGCGAATGTCGGACTCTCTTTAGCCGTTTGTTTGGATTTGAAACTGATGGTACCAATATCATTCTGATATTCTGTAGCCCATATACGAATAAAACTGCTTTTATTTTTTAATTTTTCTTAATAATCAAGCAATCTGATGGAATTCTCTCCCACTAAACTTATATATATATATATATATATATATATATATATATATTTGTTACTTATGAGTCATCACTGATTAACACTAGAAGGCCACTCGAGGATAAGGGTTAATGATTATAAGGTGGTATTGTAATAATTGTTGATGGTGTAAATTCAATAGAATTTGATTATTTATGAGGACGGCTCAACAAGAACTTATTTACATTGGACTTGAAGGCTACCATGTTGTATTCAACCAGGAAGCAAACCAGCAGAACAGTGTTCCACAGGCAGGTAGTTCTGGGAAAGAAACTTTGTTCATAGAATCTGTGTTTAGATTTAGGTCACAGTTAGAGAGTGGGGTAAATCATATATAGTGGTTGTAGCTAGTGAAGCAGTTTTTGTGAAAGTTTGGCAAAGAAGAACCATAGGTTGGAGTTCAGTTAAGCACTTGCCATGAAAATAATGATATATAATATTATTATCTATATATCTATAAAAGTGAGAATGTGCGTATGCAAGGACACTTCTCAACCTATATACTCAACAAATTTTTGATCTACAGACTTGAAATTTGGTATATAGGATATTCAGACATGTGAAAACTTTTTAATTGGTTTTCATCCGGAATAAAAGGGCTGCTAAGAGGTCAAAAGTTAAAAGAATGAAAAGAATATTCTGTTGTCACAGCCCAAGTGATTATGCATATTTTCCTCTCTTCGTGTCAAAATATAATTAAAGACAGATAGTCTCTTGTTTGTGTGCGTGTTAAAACTAAAACATTTTATGTGTTAATTAATTTCTCTTTTTTCAACATCAATATGACTTGACATGTGAAACTTATTTAAAACAAACAAGGTATGTTTTTATTTGATTCCTAGTTTAATACTTAACTATTCATAATTAACCAGAAAACAAGGAGATATTTTTTCAATGGAATCTCATAAACCATAATTCAATTGAGTAATTAATCATTTTTAACTTTTTGACAAAAGATATAAAACAAAAAATTGATTTCTTTACCTCATATGGCATAATAAGATTATACTCATTATAGCTAGACGAGCGGTTTGATACGTTCTGTCCAAGACGATTCCGAATAGCCGACTCTGGCATTGACTTTGAGAATCCCATTCCTGACCAAGTGTTTGTAGGAACTCGAGATTCACCAACGGGCTTCTTTTGCATGGCTGAAAAAAAAAATAAATAAAATACCATTACATAGTAAAAATCTTAGAGAAATTTTGTGATTGCCATCCAGAAGTCCCCTTATATTAAAAAATAAAAAGTAAAGAAAAATCTGTATGATGTATGTACCCATAACGAAATGAAAATATAATATTCCCCCAAAAAAATTATGTGATCAAGTAGTTTTATTTTTAAATAAGATATCAAATTTTATGAGCATCGGATGAGTGATTGTCTTTCTTGCCATTTTGAAAAAAATGGCAAGAAAGACAATCACTCATCTGATGCTCATAAAAGAGTAAAGTCGCTAAAGACTCCAATTTTTACTTTAGTTACAAAGACCCTGCAACACTCCCCTCCCCAGATCTTATAGGGCCTTGTGCCTAAATTTGTTTTGTCTTTTGGAGATTTTACTTTTTTAAATTTTTTAATTTTATATTGGAATTTTTTTTATTGGAATTTTTTCTTTAAACGAAATAAATTAAATATAAAGATCAAAGTGTAGTATCTGTTCTGGCAGATACTGCAAGCAAAGACCATATGTGGGGTTTCCCCCACATATAAGACCTTGGTCAATGAAGGGGCAACCCTTCATACCAATTATCACTATCCAGCTCCCCTACTCCCTGGGGAGCTGGTCCCCATTTCCCCTTCACTCCTCACATTAAAAATCGACCTTGTGCCCAATTTGCTCGGTGGGGGAGCAAATAAATACAGCTTTTCTTGGCCTTTAGCAAGATCAAAGTGTAATATCTGTTCCGGCAGATACTGCAAGCAAAGACCATATGTGGGGGAAACCCTACATATATAAGACCTTGGTCAATGAAGGGGCAACCCTTCATACCAATTGTCACTATCCAGCTCCCCCACTCCCCGGGGAGTTGGTTCCCATTTCCCCTTCACTCCTCACATAAAAAATCGGCCTTGTGCCTAATTTGCTCGGTGGGGGAGCAAATAAATACCCTTTTCTCAGCCTTTTGGCCAAGATCAAAGTGTAGTATCTGTTTTTACTACATGCTGTACTTATGTTTGTAACTTTGTGATATAAAGTGGGGGATCACTTTTCTGTATTAATTTAATGTAAAATGATCACCCACTTTACAACCAGTTAGTCTCAAAGCCATTCAAGTCATTCTCCAGATTATTCAAGTTGTTTTTGAAGTTATCCAGTTATTTTTTAAGCATTCAAGTAATTCTTAAGGTAATTCAATTCATCCTTAAGTTTATTAAAGTCATTCTAAGTCATTTACTTTTTATTTATTTAAGTAATTTCAGCTCATTTTTCGGTCATTTTTATCTTTAAGAATTTCATGTCAATCCTACATTCATGCATTAATTCATTACACAAAAGCACGTGACAAATGGCTATCAACCTTGTTTTTATTTGAATTTGTTTTACCGCAAAATCTTCCACTGCTGTAATGATAAAATAAATATTTATTGATTTTAAATGACCAGTAAAACTAAAATCCCTTACAAGTGCTTTTTTGCGCTTTAGAAAATATCTGCACATTTAACGTGTTCTTATGGTAATTGGGAAAAATAACAACTTTATAGTTAAATATTTAGAGATGGGTGACCATTTGCGACTTTCAGGTGTGCTCTCCGCATTGTTTCCAGTCGTCCTGGTCTTTTCCGAACAGTGCCGATTCAGGAGAGGTGTGGTTGGAGATTGTGCAACCCTTGCCTCACAATTACACGCGCTACTGCCCCTACAGGTGGTATCCTTTGTCTTTCAAGACTGAACGGAAGCATGGAAATTTAGAGATTTATAAAGAATCAGAATTGAAATCAGGAATCATATCAGAATCACGAACAATATTGGAACCGTCCCATCACTAGTTGACTCACCTAACAAACTCGTTAACTTTTATTCTCAAGTAACTTTTCGGCCTTGATAAACAGTAAGTACATAAAAAACATTAAAAAAAAACTTACCTTTAGTGGCCAGCAATTTCCTCCGTTCATAGTCAACATCCGCCGATTGCTGAATGTTGTTGGGAAAGAAATTGTTGTTGCAACTGTTGTTGTGGCTGTTGTTGGCCGACCCCTTTTTCCGCTCACTACCTGGCGCCCGCTTATTCGACCCATCAGAATCATTCAACGAGTCAGTCGAACATTCATTGCTGAAAAGAAAACGCGCTCAAATTAGAAAGTGAAAAGATTGACACCCACCTTCCCTCCCCTTCAATGTACAAAAAAAAATGGAGGAAAACAAATAACGAATTACATCACCTTAGACTCTTAAAATTGATTCACAAAAATTAACATTAACCAACATTTTTTTTTTCTTTTTTGAGATGTTGATTATTTGTATTATTTGGATTCTTCAGACTACTGTTTTCATCTTGAGTGTTATTTTCACAACGTTTTGGTAGATGTAACCTTCGACCTTCTTCAGGTGTATTTTGTCAGAGAACACTGATGGAGAGTAAGAATACTCAAAGATATATATATGACTACTTCATTTAATCACATAAATATATGAAAGTATAATTTTATGCATAAACTTTAAGTATTTACTTCAACAATGCTCAATACATAGTAGAGCTAAGTAGTAAGTTATAAAAATATATATGACAATTAAGCTACACAGAATATTCCGCATTTCATCCACGTTAGGATTGGATTGGATTGAATGGGTTTAACAACTTTTTCAGCCTTTTTTTTGGGGAGGGGGGGCATTAAAAGTCGGAAGAATTTTTCAAGAGAGATTAGTTGTATGCATATTTCAGATGTTGTATTTATCGTTGAATATGTATATATGGATGTCTTTAGGTTTTCTTAGATTTTCATATATAGATTTATTTTTTTTAGGTATGAGAGGATATTCATTGGGTTGACTTTTTCAAAAAGGTCCTCCATATTGTTTTCCACATAGTATAGTTTTCTGGTTGGGGCAAGGTCAGTAAATTGTACTAGGATATGTTCCACTGTGAACCTCTCTTGGCATGGGATGTATTCTGGTGCTGATTCTTCATTGAGTATATATGAGTGGGTTATATTGGTGTGTCCTATGCGTAGTCGAGTCAGTATTATGTCTTCTCGGTGTGATCTTTTGGTGTTTGGACATCGTTCCTTAAGTTTAGGTTTTATAGAGTATAGTTTGCTGCTTTCATATTGATTCCATCGTAGTTGCCATTTTCTTTGAATGTGTGCTTTTATCTGGGGTCTAATGTCAGTATGAGGAATCTTATAATTGTCAGTTGGGAGATGTGAAGATTTTTTTGCAGCTGTATCTGCCCTGTCATTGCTTTTGATTCCCACATGACTGGCAATGATCCAGACAAAAATCATGTTTTTGGTGGTTGAGAGGGTATTGATTTTTTCTAGTAACTTTATTGGTAGTGGATTCTCTTGTTTTTGGTTTTGTATAGATAGTAAGACTGATAGAGAATCGGTGAGGATGATGAAGTTTTTGGTAGTTTCCTCTGAAATTATGTCAAGTGCTAGCTCAATAGCTATAGTCTCTGCAGTGAATATAGATGCTTTGTTTTAAGTTTTTTCTTCATTGTGGTATTATGGTAGGTTGCTGCACATCCGGTGTGATTATTGCTTTTGGATCCGTCTGTGTAGAGAAAGGTGTAGTCTGGATATTGTAATTTTAAATGTTGAAGTTCGTGATGGTATTCAATAGGGTTTGTGGTAAATTTAGTTTTTTTGCTTAGATGCAGTTTTATTTCTGCTTGTTTCATGGTCCATGGGGCGTTTTAGGTATGAAGTTTTGAATGCTGGAGATTGGTATTTTGGATTCTTCAATGCTTTCCTTCATTTGGAGACCAAAAGTTTTGATGGTTTTTCACCTCATGTTGAAGAGTTCTTCATATTTTGGATAGAAGGTGCATTGGTATGCTGGGTTGTTTGGGCAGGATTTGAGTTTAAGTAAGTATTGAAGAGCTAACTTTTCACGCCTTAGGTGTAGGGGGGGTTTGTGCGCTTCTGAGTATAGACTGTTCACAGGGGAGGTTCTGTATGCTCCTAGGGCCAATCTTAGGCCGGTATGGTGTATAGGGTCTAGGCTTTTTATATATAATGTTCGAGTTGATCCATATATGAAACAACCATAGTCTAACTTTGAGTGGACTAGTGCTCTGTAAAGTTTAAGGAGTGTTTCCCTGTCTGCACCTCAAATCAGTATGTGCTACGACTCTCAAAAGATTTAAAGCTTTGTTACATTTTTTTTTTTAAAGATAATTTATGTGTGGGATTAATGCCAACTTTTTATCAAAAAAAATCCCCAAAAATTTGTTACTGGTCAGTAACGGGTATAGGCGTTCCTTCCATGGTTAGGAAAAAAAGTTTTGGTAAGTTGGTAGGATCGAACCCGAAGCCCTGAGGCAAAGTTGGAAAATAAAATGTGAAAAAAACATGAACCATTCGCCCAGCCAGAATGAGTTACTGAAAGATGTTTGAATCTAAGTAAGAACAAAATTGACAGGTGCCCGCACGGAAGTCGTAGAGTTAAGATTTTGTGCGAGCGTTATGACGACGAGGACGTAAGCAGTAGCTATTCAGCAGTTGTTTTTAATAAGGTCAATGACCAGGTTTGTTTGTTATAATCAAAACATCGAAAAAAAAAACACAAAAAAACTAACGTAAGGCAAACGAACGATGTTAAATGTAAAAATCTGAAAAACAAAAACAAAAAAGAAAACAGAAAAATGAACGTTAAAAAAAACACGTGAAAAATGGCTTAAATAAGCCTGTTTCGATATTAAAATTTAAAAAATCAGTGGGTACCCAGGTGTTTTTGGATGTGTGGTCGGGGGTGGATAAGCGAAGTAAAAAAAAAAAAAACAGAAAACAGAACGTTACATGAAAAATGGCTTAAATAACACTGGTTCAATACTTAAATTTAAAAAATGGAAAAAAAAAAGAGGACATCTCACACCACGATTCGAACCCAAAACGTTTAGATAATGACCCAACGTGCTAACCAACTGAGCTAACACGACATACATGAAATTTAGTCAGTTCTTCAACTATTTAAAGTAAATCAGGTCATGACGTTAGATGACGCATGCGTAGAACAGTCGTCGTCATGAGAGGACCGTTTTTGTTGACCCCCCCCCCCAGAAAATTGTCGATTTCGGGGTGAAAAAATAAACGTTTTGGGCCAATTTTCCAATATTTTTCGGGCGAAGGATGGGGCTTCAATATGATACCAAGTTTGTGAATTTTTGTTCTGTGTGTCGAAAGTTTTTAGCGGACACACAAACACACATACATACATACATACTCGCTTTTATATATATAGACTAGCGGGGGGTATCCGGTGTGGTCCGGGTGTTTGTAGGTGTGTGTTGGGGGGGGGGGCAACCCTGTTTTTAAAAAAAAAAAAAAAACGTTGGCTGTGTATTTGTAGGTGTAAAAGAAAAAAAAAAGTTTTAGTAGGAAAGTAGGTATGAACCCCGTCAAGGTTAACACATGGAAATCCGAATAATAATATTAAGATGCTTTATAGAAAGAAAAAACCTGGATTCTTGGCAACATTCTCTGCTCTAACACGTTCAGTCCGATTCTTGAGAATTCGACTCAACTGCCGACCTCTTCACTGCCGGCCTTATATTCTCTCATTCTTATGTAAATTAAGATGCAATCGAACCTGATGATTTGTTGCCTTTTCGTGTCCCATTGGTCGGGTTTCGAGTTCGCACGTGCCACCCTTAGCAGCCCACCTCCCTGACTGCAGTCACACTTCAATTTTCCCTACAGATACAAAAAATGAATATGCAACAAAAAGATTCCACGTGCTTAGCATCAGGCAGAATTCCATGAACAGAGTTTCCTTCCAAGAATATAGAACTGATTCCCTGCAGACTCAACCTGGTCATCTTCAAAGTCAATGTTAATCAAAGAAAGAGATGGGGAAGAGTGCAAAGAGGAATGGGGAAGTGAGAAAAGAAGGATGGGGAGGTGAGAAAAGGATGGGGAGGTGAGAAAAGAAGGATGGGGAGGTGAGAAAAGGATGGGGAGGTGAGAAAAGAAGGATGGGGAGGTGAGAAAAGAAGGATGGGGAGGTGAGAAAAGAAGGATGGGGAGGTGAGAAAAGAAGGATGGGGAGGTGAGAAAAGAAGGATGGGGAGGTGAGAAAAGGATGGGGAGGTGAGGATAAAGAGACAAGGAAGAGAGAGAAGAGAGAAAAGAGAGAGGGGGAGGATGAGTCGAGAAATGTGAAGTTAGAAAAGAAAGGAGAGAAGGGGAATACAAAAAGAAGAAAGTAATATGAGACTGTGGAGGAAGAGGAGGGGGAAATTGTGGATGAAGATGGGGCAGACAAACGAGAAGACTATAAAGGGAGGGAGGGGGGGGGCGAAACATGTATATGCTCATCAAAAACCGTGCCCATAAGTAACCTTAGTTCATTCCATTCAATCTTCTCATAATATTCATCATCATTCAACTGACAATCCATCAAGCTTGTTAACCTTTATCTACTAATAGATTTTAGCCTTGATAAACGTAAATTCATAAGTAAAACAACAAGATGCAGTCAGCATCTTTACAAAAAAAAAAAAAAAAAAAAAAACTTACTGAATGGAAGAAGCCAATTCCCCATCCAGCATATTCGATTGAAGTTTGTTGATTGAAGTGCAGGGTTTACCAAGGTCAAGTAGGCCAAAGGTCAAATCGTTGTTGAATATGTCATTGAATTTACTGGAATATTGGAAATCAACTGAAGAGAAAGAAAAAACAAGCATTTTGAAAAATCAGAAAATTAATTTCAAAATTTAAAATATAAAAATAAACAGAATCGTTTGTATTTTATTATTTAATTTTTTTTTCTTTGATAAGAATTATTGGTTCTTGTCCAGAATTCCCCCTATAGTAAAAAACAAAAATGAAGAAAAGTCTGTGTGATGAAAAAACCCCCCCAAAAATATCATATTCCAAAATCCATGTAAATTGATTAAGTAAAGTAGTTTTACTTTGAAATAAGAAAATCATTTTTAAGCAATTAATGGGAATTCGTATGCATTACAATATAAACTTTGAAAGTTTTTTTTTTTTTTTACATAGCCATTACCACTTATCAAGGCCAAACGGCCATTCGAGGATAAGGGTTAAAGAGTGCACAGTAGAAATTGGACAATATAGTAATCGTTAGTAATGGAAATTCGGTAAATTTGTTAACAAGTGGAACGGCTCATCAGGAACTTGTTTACATTAGACTTGAAGACAACCATATTCTAGTCAGCTGGAAAGCAGGAAAACGGAAGACAATTCCACAGGCATGCAGTTCTAAGAAAGAAGCTTTGTTCATGGAATCTACGTTTAGGTTTAGGCACAGATAAAGAGTGGAGGGAATTATTGTTAGTGTTTTCAACTAGACGAGTGCTTCTTGTGAAAGTTTGGTGAGGAGGGACCATAGACTGAAGCTCAGTCGAACACTTTCCATGAAAATAACGATACAGCAGAGACAAACTCGCAACATCTCTTCTGTGAGATAGAGGTTGCAGGGAAGAGAAAAGGACATCTCCTACGAGACCATGAAGTCTATTTTGAACTCTATTAAGGCAGGACAAGTCCTTTCTAGCAGCTCCTGCCCAGATGTGGCAACAGTATTCCATCCTTGGATGTACCTGGCTCTTATATAGATAGAGAATTGCATCAGTAGTAAGATATCTACTAGAACGATAGAAGGATCCCACCATTTTTCCAGAGGCCTTGGCAACAGATTTGATGTACGTGTTCCATTTAAGATCAGGAGTAATGGTCAAGCCCAGAAGCCTGTCAAAACTTGAGGCCTCCTCAAGATGAGAGCCATTCATTTCAACTGATGTATTATTGCTGAATTATTTCCTTTGTTCTTTGAGATTTTATTTAAAATGGCGAGTGAAACAGTCACTTCCTCAATACTTACAAAATTTGATTTATTTATTTAAAAATAAAACTACTTGGATGAGTTTATGTGATTTTTGGAATATGACATCTTTGTTCCGTGATAAGTACATACATCATACAATTTTTTTTTTCTATACTTTTGTTTATTAAAATAGAAGGAATACAGGACAATAGCCAAAAAGACAAACATAAGCATCTCATAGATGTGAGGTCACATTTATGTGTCACATTTTGTAACAACAGCATCCACACTTTGATCCTTTGAAAATGTACATTAAGAAGACAAGGAGATTTAACAATATAAAAATAATATTCCAAACCAAATCCTATCTTTATTATACCTCAAAAATATCATATTCTAAAAATCACATAAATTGATTAAGTAGTTTTATTTTTATAAAGAAAATCATTTTTTAAGTGATTAATGGGAATTTGTAGGCATTACAGCATAAATCTCACAAGTTTGAATTATTGTCTAGTTATCTCCCTTTGTTATTTTTTAGATTGTTTTAATAACTGGCAGACACTCATAAAATTTGATTTACTTATTTAAAAATAAAACTACTTGATCAATTTATGTGATTTTTAGAATATAATATTTTTGTTTTGTCATGGGTATGTACATCATACAAATTTTTCCTTAGTTTTTGTTTTTCAATATAGGAGGAATTCTGTACAAGAAGCAAAGAACTTCCCACCAAAGAAACAAGTTGCCATAAGATTGCTTACCAGATGGCTACAACATGGTCATCTTCAAATCTAATGTCAACAAATACTTGTCATAAACCGTTCTCATAATTAAAAAAAAGCAATCTACTTCAAGAAATTCATTCATCGTTTTGAATCATCTCATAATATTCTTCATCATTTAAATGACAATCCTGTCTATTAACATTTATCCTAGAGTTGAATTTAGCCTTGATAAGTTGTTGATTCAAGAACAAAACAAAAAATGGAGATGAATGGTTTCTATGATTCTATGGATTTATTTGACAATCATATTGCATTATTTTCAATCAACTACAACATAAAGGAACGTGTCCTTTTTAGGACAAACTAACACATGTGGAACGTAACAATTCTGACAAGTTAAAAAACACACGACTTACCTGGAATATCAGAATGAATTGTGTTTGGAGAATTATTTTCTCTTGGATTCCGTAAAGCTAAAAACAAAAGAGAAAAGTAGTTTATATTCATTCAAATTAAATGTCAAAAGGGGATGGCGATAAGACTTTACGAAACTGTTACAGAAAAACGGATTCACTTTTTAATTAGAAAATAATGGTGTTGGGGCGTGGGGGGGGTCTTCCATATACATGGAGTTTTAGATTAAATTTCAGATTACAACCTGTTTTTTATTCAATCTAAAAATTGTTAACAGTTGCTTGTTCATAAAAATTGTGATGCTATAAACGCCCCCCCTCTCCTCTACCAGAGAGTGCTAGAAAGTGATTCATACAAAAATAAAGGAAAAAGTCATTAGAGGTGAAAAAAACAGTCGTTTTAATAGATAAAAATGGTAGTAGGGTGAATACCCAGACGTAGTCAAATGGGTTAGGGTTAGGTGAGTGCAGAAGTAGTCAGTTTCTATTAATCAGGTATGACAGTAACTAAGAAAAAAGACCGGACATAGGATTTCCAATTCTGAAGAAGTATTTAGAAGCTTCGAGTTAGTTTACAACAGTTTTCAGTTTGTGAGAGAGAGATTGGGCTGAGTTTTAGCTGATGATGAGATGAGCTGAATTCATCCTATCGACAAAGATGCCTCGGCAGAGAGTTATTGACCAACGTTCATGACACAACTGACTTATACGCATATCGAATTGTGTTTTGTAAGTTTGCATTGTTTTATTTTTATTTTATACTTGTAAACCAATGCTTGTCCCCTCGACAATCGCCAAGATGACATGGCTAGAATAGAAGACAAAGGAGAATAAAACCACAGCAAACAAGCACTGAGGTCAGCGATTATCGATAGTGATGGTTAGGATTCTACAAAATAAGAAATGAAGTCAAAACAAAACCAGAACATGAAAAGCAAGCGGATGAATTCAGTGTGATTCACTATACAACCCGTGACATTATCTTCCTCTTTGATCTCTTATTTCTATATCATATCACCAAAGTTAAGCAACGTTGAGCCTGGCCTGTACTAAAATGGGTGAATATTTGAGAATTTAAGGTGCTGTATATGCACCGCTTATTCTGGCATTGTTTCCAATCATCCTGGACTTCTCCTTGCCACTGGCCTTAAGCAGTACCGATTCAGGAGAGGTGTGATTGGGATTGCACAACCCTTGCCTCACAATTACAGCTACCCTTATAGAGGGTGTATCCATTGTCTCTTGAGACTGAACAAAGGTGATGATTTCTATATTTAGAAAGTGGGAACAATTATTGCATTGATAGGGGGATTAAAACACCAAATTCACATAAAAAAAAAATTTCTAATATAATAAGCGTGCCTATCCACTTGGCATCCTAAAGTTAACTAATTTGCATATTGCTTTGCAAAATGATATCTCATTAATACGCTATTCATTCTTTTGTTTTTATTTTTATTTATTAACTCTTGTTCACCCCAAAAAAAAGCATTCTACTACTTGGAAATAAGGAGCTAGTATTTGGGATCATGTTTACTGGGGAACTATGTAAGGAGATGAACGAGATGTCTGTTCACATTAATTTAAACTTCTGTCTGTTAATGCAGTCAGGGAAGCAGGAAGCAGGGAGAGAGTTCTAAAGTCTAGCAGTCTCTGGAAATAAACTATCAACGTAGAAGGTTTTCCGGGTTTTTGGTACCTCAACAGTGAAGGGGTGGGATTTTTCTACTAGACAGGTTTGTCAGATGTACATACGTCGAGAGGGTACAAATATAATGAGTTTGTTAAGATACCATGAACAAAGCTTCTTTCTTAGAACTGCACGCCTGTGGAACTCTGTTCCGCTTGCCTGTTTCCCTCCCGACTTCAACCTGGATGTCTTCAAGTCCAACACAAACAAATTCCTGATGAACCGCCCCCCCCCCCCTAAGTAATGACACCTTACCAATTCTCCAATACTATTGCTACACTATCCCTTTGATTACTGTACACACAATAACCCTTATCCCTGAGTGGCCATTGGGCCTTGATAAGTGGTGAACTCCATGTAAAAAAAAAAATTTTTTTAAAACTCTCTGGTGTAACTGACCTTGTTCTGTGTTTTGCGTTGTGGCTGCGATATTCGTTGCAAAGGCAACTCGGTTATTCTGATTGTATCCTTTCTGCAGTCCATTACACTGGGAGAAAATGTCCAAAGTCGAAGCCAGGGAGGTGGGTGGCGCTGTGCTCATCATCATAACAGGATGGGCATAAACACCTGGGCAGAAAAAAACAAAAACAAAAATTTTAGATAATAATGCAAACATATCTTTTTCTCGTATCTATATTATATATCTGTCTGTTCTTTTTCTTGGAAACCACTGGGCCGATTTGACTAAAATTTTGTATGGACTTTTGTTATAAAATGCAACAAATTAAGTATTATGGTATCAGTTTAATGTACAATTAGGGATTAATAAGGATTAATATTTTATTTAATGCAAAAATAAACACAGATTTAACCATATTCAATCATCAATTTGACATGAAGCAGATCAGCCCAGTAGTTTCCAAGAAAAATGGAACAGACAAAGAGGAATATATAAAATAAAAATATGAAATAGTTATTTATCATTTATAATTACTGTTGGGCCTTTAAGAAATAAAGACATTCTTAAAGTTGAGCACTGTCTGGAAAAATTGAAAAAGCTGGTCTGTCAAAAAAAAACAAACAAAAAAACAAAAAAAAGAAACAATATTTATTGATTTTATATTTGCAGTAAAACTAAAATCTAAAGATCACTTCCATGTATTTTTATGTCTGCGAAAATATGTGTACAGATTACTTGGGTTTTTACAGTAATCCAAGCTCCCTCCACACACACCTTAAAGTCTATATTTAGAAATTTAAAAAGAATCGATAATTGTATCGGAATCAGGAAAAATATTGGAATCATCCCATCACTTGTTTTTCATTAATAACCATAATCTGCAGACATTGTGGTTCACATCTTCGTAACATCTGACAAATGGTTACTTTTTTTTTTTATATTAGTGCATATTGCAAACCGGATTTCTGAAAATGTTCACTCAGGCTTCACCAGTACCTCATGTAAACTGCCGGAATATGCTGAGTGATGCTGAGAAAATCATACAAACGTAAGTAAACCAAAAATAAGATTCATTTGATATGAATAACGATTAAAAAAAATGGTAAAACAATAAAATAAAATATAACTATTAAAAAAAATGGTAAAACAATAAAATAAAATATAACTATTAAAAAAAATGGTAAAATAATAAAATAAAATATAACTATTAAAAAAAAATGGTAAAACAATAAAATAAAATATAACTATTAAAAAAAATGGTAAAACAATAAAATAAAATATAACTATTAAAAAAAAAATGGTAAAACAATAAAATAAAATATAACTATTAAAAAAATGGTAAAACAATAAAATAAAATATAACTATTAAAAAAAAATGGTAAAACAATAAAATAAAATATAACTATTAAAAAAATGGTAAAACAATAAAATAAAATAACTATTAAAAAAATGGTAAAACAATAAAATAAAATATAACTATTAAAAAAAATGGTAAAACAATAAAATAAAATATAACTATTAAAAAAATGGTAAAATAATAAAATAAAATATAACTATTAAAAAAAAATGGTAAAACAATAAAATAAAATATAACTATTAAAAAAATGGTAAAACAATAAAATAAAATATAACTATGAAAAAAAAATGGTAAAACAATAAAATAAAATATAACTATTAAAAAAAAAATGGTAAAAAATAAAATAAAATATAACTATTAAAAAATGGTAAAACAATAAAATAAAATATAATTATTAAAAAATGGTAAAACAATAAAATAAAATATAACTATTAAAAAAAAATGGTAAAACAATAAAATAAAATATAACTATTAAAATAAATGGTAAAATAATAAAATAAAATATAACTATTAAAAAAAAAATGGTAAAACAATAAAATAAAATATAACTATTAAAATAAATGGTAAAATAATAAAATAAAATATAACTATTAAAAAAAATGGTAAAACAATAAAATAAAATATAACTATTAAAAAATGGTAAAACAATAAAATAAAATATAATTATTAAAAAAAATGGTAAAACAATAAAATAAAATATAACTATTAAAAAAAATGGTAAAACAATAAAATAAAATATAACTATTAAAATAAATGGTAAAATAATAAAATAAAATATAACTATTAAAAAAAATTGGTAAAACAATAAAATAAAATATAACTATTAAAAAAAAATGGTAAAACAATAAAATAAAATATAACTATTAAAAAAATGGTAAAAGAATAAAATAAAATATAACTATTAAAAAAAAATGGTAAAACAATAAAATAAAATATAACTATTAAAAAAATGGTAAAACAATAAAATAAAATAAAATATAACTATTAAAAAAAATGGTAAAATAATAAAATAAAATATAACTATTAAAAAAAATGGTAAAACAATAAAATAAAATATAACTATTAAAAAAATGGTAAAACAATAAAATAAAATAAAATATAACTATTAAAAAAAATGGTAAAATAATAAAATAAAATATAACTATTAAAAAAAATGGTAAAACAATAAAATAAAATATAACTATTAAAAAAAATGGTAAAACAATAAAATAAAATATAACTATTAAAAAAATGGTAAAACAATAAAATAAAATAAAATATAACTATTAAAAAAAATGGTAAAATAATAAAATAAAATATAACTATTAAAAAAATGGTAAAACAATAAAATAAAATAAAATATAACTATTAAAAAAAATGGTAAAATAATAAAATAAAATATAACTATTAAAAAAAATGGTAAAACAATAAAATAAAATATTACTATTAAAAAAAATGGTAAAACAATAAAATAAAATATAACTATTAAAAAAAAATGGTAAAACAATAAAATAAAATATAACTATTAAAAAAAAATGGTAAAACAATAAAATAAAATATAACTATTAAAAAAATGGTAAAACAATAAAATAAAATATAACTATTAAAAAAAAAATGGTAAAACAATAAAATAAAATATAACTATTAAAAAAAATGGTAAAACAATAAAATAAAATATAACTATTAAAAAAAATGGTAAAACAATAAAATAAAATATAACTATTAAAAAAATGGTAAAACAATAAAAAATATAACTATTAAAAAAAAAATGGTAAAACAATAAAATAAAATATAACTATTAAAAAAATGGTAAAACAATAAAATAAAATATAACTATTAAAAAAAATGGTAAAATAATAAAATAAAATATAACTATTAAAAAAAATGGTAAAACAATAAAATAAAATATAACTATTAAAAAAAATGGTAAAACAATAAAATAAAATATAACTATTAAAAAAATGGTAAAACAATAAAATAAAATATAACTATTAAAAAAAAAATGGTAAAACAATAAAATAAAATATAACTATTAAAAAAATGGTAAAACAATAAAATAAAATATAACTATTAAAAAAAATGGTAAAACAATAAAATAAAATATAACTATTAAAAAAAATGGTAAAATAATAAAATAAAATATAACTATTAAAAAAAAAATGGTAAAACAATAAAATAAAATATAACTATTAAAAAATGGTAAAACAATAAAATAAAATATAATTATTAAAAAAAATGGTAAAACAATAAAATAAAATATAACTATTAAAAAAAAAATGGTAAAACAATAAAATAAAATATAACTATTAAAAAAATGGTAAAACAATAAAATAAAATATAACTATTAAAAAAAATGGTAAAACAATAAAATAAAATATAACTATTAAAAAAAATGGTAAAACAATAAAATAAAATATAACTATTAAAAAAAATGGTAAAATAATAAAATAAAATATAACTATTAAAAAAAAAATGGTAAAACAATAAAATAAAATATAACTACTAAAAAATGGTAAAACAATAAAATAAAATATAATTATTAAAAAAAAATGGTAAAACAATAAAATAAAATATAACTATTAAAAAAAATGGTAAAACAATAAAATAAAATATAACAAAAACCCATTGCAAGTTTTATGAATCAAATATAGTTTTATTTCTTTTTTTATTGCTTGATTAAAAACTAAATTTGGCAAGGGGAGGGGGGGTTTAATTCGTCCAATCTACAATGGTATGTTCTGACCCAAACAACTTACTTACTGTAAATTTTATTAATAAATAATGTTTTATTTTATTTTTTTTGTTTTAAATAAGTAGAAACATTTTTTTCTCACATGATTAAAACCTAATTTGTTTTGTGTGGGAGGGGGAAGGTAAGATTAGTTCCTCCAATCATTAATGGTATGTTCCAAACCCACTTCACATTCTCTTCTTCAGATTATTTTTTTGTGGCCATGTCCTGCACCTCATTTCAGATGGTATCAGTTCTGTTGTCTGTCATCTATACTCACTCGTCCAACATAGATTTAATTGCTGTGTGCTGCTCCATGATTTAAAATCAATAACTAAAAAAGTTTTTTTTTAAATTTTTCTTCCAATTTATCCAAAATCATCTGCTTGGCTTCTTATAGGCTAATCACATTTATTCCTGCTTTCTGATTGGCTGATCAACTTGACCAGAGCTCTACATATTCTGATGGTTTGCAGACATTTATAAGAATGCAGTTCACAATATGCATTAGCACGAATATTTTTGTTTTCTAATTACATAATAAAGTTAGCAGAAAAACAAAAATAATAAATTAAAAAAAAAAACATAAATGTGATCTGTACATACCTGGTGGCGGTTGTACCCATTGACTAGAAGGACAAGCATGATTTGGACTGTTAGCAGGGCTGAGCATTGGCGGTAGATTGTGGTGACCATTCACCATCATATTTGTATTGACCGTGAGAATGTTGGGATTCATAATACCTAGGAGAAAATAATTTAAAAATTACAAGAAAATAAGTTTAAAATTACCAAAAAAAAATTTTAATTAAAAAAAATAATTTAAAAATTAAAAAGTAATTTAAAAATTAAAAAATTTTTTTTTTAAATATAATTAAAAAATTAAAAGAAATAATTTAAAAAATTGAAAAAATAATTGAAAAAATTGAATAAAAAATAATTGAAAAATTGAAAAAAATAATTGAAAAATTGAAAAAATAATTTTAAAAATTGAAAAAATAATTTTAAAAATTGAAAAAATAATTTTAAAAATTGAAAAAATAATTTTAAAAATTGAAAAAATAATTTTAAAAGTTGGAAAAAAATAATTTAATTGAAATGATGTAGTAGTAGTAGTAGTAGTAGTAGTAGTAAATTTGAGGGCATATTTTTTATGGAAATCACTCCAGACAAGGCATGAAGCTACTTGATGTAAGGAGTTAAAAATAAGTGTTTGATACAGAGATTCCAACCTAGAAAACAGCAATTCTTTCTTCTTTGTCAGAAACAAAAGGACAAAATGAGGGAAATGAGAATTATGCGGCTGCCAAAAATAAACACAAGATTCATTTTCTATTTTCGTGATTTTAATGTTTATAGTTTAGCACTCCTTAAAACAATGAAGAATATAAATTGAACCTTGTAACTTTCGATTCCTTTATTTTGTCCTTTAGTCCTCACATTCCATGAGTGATGTTTCTGACAAAAAGGGAAAAAAATTGCTGTTTTCTGGTTTAGAATCTAACGAAAAAGCCAAAAGCTCACTAAAACTTGTAAAATAAGTAATATGAAAATTCCACCGATTACAAGCAAATAATTTCATCATGAAGAAATGGCAAGAACAATGAAACGACTGTCAAAACATGTTTTCAAAATAAAACCCATCATAAAAGAATGGTTACAAGAATCAAGACGCAGGGAAGAAGTAGTTTTGTTCCACATCTGCATCGGACACATAACCCTGCTAAAAAAATGAACACCCTCCAGAATGCTTGGCATGCAAAGAACCCTTTATGGCAAAGCACTTTCTTTTAGAACTGTAGCAATCTCATACATATCTGTCAACATTATTACAATGTCAACAATATAAAATATTTGAAAACATAAATCTTAACAAAATATTAACATTTTTGAAAAAAATAAACTTATACAAAAGAATATAATTTTAATTCAATTCAACTTGACTTTAACCAAACTTATTGGTCATTTTTTTTACCTTAAAGTATTTTAGTATTTTTTTAGCTACTTACATCAAATCACATCATGCATAATCCAGAGCAATTTCCATTAAAAAAAAAAAAATTAAAAAAAATAAAAAAACAATGGACTATAAAAAGGCTGTTGCAAAAAAGGTGGGTTCCCCCTATCGTGCTAGAAGACTACTCTCACCTGAGAGTATCCTGTACCTCTACAAGGCCACTATTCACCCATGCATGGAGTGTTGTTACCACATCTGGGCTGGTGCATCTGCCACTAGTCTCTCCCTCTTGAATAGGGTCCAAAAAAAGAGTCTTCAATCTAATCGGTCCCATTTGGTCAACTAAGCTTCAACCCCTGTCCCATTGTCGCAATATTGCATCCCTGTGCCTGTTTTACAAATATTTTAATGGAATGTGCTCTAATGAACTCGTTGCACTATTGCCCCCTCAATATACATATCCCCGACAAACCCACTTCACAACAAAATCTCACCCCTTCACTGTTGAGGTCCCTAAATGACAGAAAGCTTTCAACTCTAATAGTTTCTTCCATCAAACAGCTAGATTTTGGAATTCTCTTCCTACTATCTGCTTCCCTGACTCTACTGATATGCAAAAGTTTAAATGTAATGTAAACTAACATCCTGACTCTACTGATATGCAAGTGTTTAAATGTAATGTAAACTAACATCCTGACTCTACTGATATGCAAGTGTGTAAATGTAATGTAAATCATTGTTTTATCGTTATTTCCATGGCAGGTGCTCGTCTGAACTCCAATCTCTGGTCCCCCTCGTCAATCTTTCACGAAAAACACCCGTCTAGCCGAATCCACTGTGAAAAATTTCCCCCACTCTTTATCTGTGCCTAAATCAAAACGTGGATTCCATGAACAAAGCTTCTTTCTTAGAACTGCACGCCTGTGGAACTCTGTTCCGTCTGCCTGCTTCCCACCAGACTACAACTTGGATGTCTTCAAGTCCAATGTTAACAAATTCCTAATGAACCACCCCCTTAAGTAAACACTTCATCAAATCTCCACACTAACGTAATGTACTTGTAATAACCCTTATCCCTGAGTGGCTTACTGGCCTTGATAAGTGGTGATCACTGTGTAAAAAAACAAAAAAAACAAACTAACATCTTGTCAATCTTTCCGAGGCATGGTCCCAAATACTAGCCCTTACGTCCAAGTGGTGATGTGCCTTGTTGGGGTTGAATGTGAATAATAAAAAAAAAAAAAGAATTTTTAATGGATATATTATTTGTTAATCTATTTTTTTCTTGCTTAGGTGGAGAAGGTATGTATTCTATGGAATGCAATTCTATTTTTGTTTTAATTGTCAAACTGTTTTTCGTAAACTACACAACATACAGAAGAGTTTTAACAAAGATTTTTTTTTTTAACTTCAGTCGAGCAAACCTGAAAGTTGATTCCTTGTTTTTATTTTTTTGTCCAGACAATCTTTCAGAAATTTATTCAGCTCTCAAAATATACAGACTTATCTTTGTTTTTGTTTTGCTTTTTTTTAAACGGAATGTATGGGCTGAACGACATCAAAGACACTTATTGTAAGTCGTAGTCTGGATTTGGCAAATTCCTTTCTTGACATTCTTACCAAACATCTCTGATGATAACAGTCTAATAGATAAGTGCTGTCAACATCTTCCACCAATAGATGAGTTAGATAAAAATGCCGCCATCCCCATCAGAGAGATATCAAAGGCTCTGAATGGTCAAGCCAGATAACATGTTGGATTAGAGTCTTTGGCACTTGTGCAGAGGAACCACTTTTTTGATTTTCAGTTTGGAAAATTAACGAGTGCAAAGCAGGGATAGACAAATGCAATTTTAAGAATTTCAGAACAGTATTCCTTATAAATTTCAAACAGTATCCCCTATAAATTTCAGAACAGTATCCCCTATAAATTTCAGAACAGTATCCCCTATAAATTTCAGAACAGTATTCCCTATAAATTTCAGAACAGTATTCCCTATAAATTTCAGAACAGTATTTCCTATAAATTTCAGAACAGTATTCCCTATAAATTTCAGAACAGTATTCCCTATAAATAAAAACTCTCACACTTGATTATATTAAAGTAGCGCAACCTGTGGAAACTCAACAGCGACATCTTTCATATGTAAAATATTGCTGCTAGGCATTCTGTGGATGTTCAGCGTTAATGGAGACCCCACAATATTTTATTCCTTTTATTAAAATTGTAAAAGTATTTATCTAACTAATCTGGTTAATGTAGTGTCAAAATATATCTGGTTATTGCAGTTTATTTTCATTGTCCTTATAAGAGTCTGACATATTTCCATTGTATGGACGTCCGGCACGAATGGAAACCTCACGATATCATTATACCATCTTTAGACAGAACAGCGACTACTCTTGGATCCTAGCCAGAAGACCAAGAAGGTATATTTTAGTTTAATGTACAGCCCAAAAGCGACAACATTTTTTTTTATTTAAAATTATTTATTTTTACATTGCGTCTTTGGTGATCGGGAGATCCTATTTATTAAAAAGGAGGATAGAAGATGATAAAATGCTACGAACATTAGCGTATCTATATAATAATTTGATGTTCGTAGTATGTTATCATCTTCTACTCTCCTTTTTTAATAAATAGGATCTCCAGATTAAATGATTTATAATCTGGAAACCGTGACACATGTACATACGTTAAAGGTACTTTTTTTTTTATAAGGTGGTCACTACTTATCAAGGCCCGGAAGCCACTCAGGGATAAGGGTTGCTGCGTGTACAGTAAGTTAGTGTTGAGATTTGATAAAGTGTCTACTTAAGGGGGCAGTTCATCAGGAATTTGTTTATGTTGGACTTGAAGACATCCAGGTTGTAGTCAGGTGGGAAACAGGCAGACGGAACAGAGTTCCACGGGCGTTCACTTCTAAGAAAGAAGCTTTGTTCATGGAATCTACGTTTTGGTTTTGGCACAGATAAAGAGTGGGGAAAATTTTTGACAGTGGTTTCAGCTAGACAGGTGTTTTTTGTGAAAGATTGGCGAGGGGGGGTGGTATGACGGTATTAATATGTAAATTTATGTTAAATTTTAGAATTTTGAAAATTTTATTTTGACAAATTTCATTCATTACAAACAATAAAGTTTTAACTTTGTTACGAAAATTGAAAATAAAAAAAAAATTTTTTCTCAAAATTCACGTTAATAATACATATTGAAAAATATTTAGAAATGTTAAATCATTTTGATAAATTTTATTCATTACAAACAAAGTTTTAACTTTGTTACGAAAATTGAAAAAAAAATAAATTTTTTCTCAAAATTCACGTTAATAATACATATTGAAAAATATTTAGAAATGTTAAATCATTTTGATAAATTTTATTCATTACAAACAAAGTTTTAACTTTGTTACGAAAATTGAAAAAAAAAAAAAAAAAAATTTTCTCAAAATTCACGTTAATAATACATATTGAAAAATATTTAGAAATGTTAAATCATTTTGATAAATTATATTCATTACAAACAATAAAGTTTAATGACTATTCCTATTTTATTAATTACGAAAATTTAAAAGTTTTGGCTTTGTTACAAAAAAAAAGAAAAAAATTTTTATTTTGTGTAAAAACTGTAAGAATTTTTTAAAAATTATTTTAATTTAATAAATGTTTAACAAAGACTTTTTTTTTTTTTACACAGTGGACACCACTTATCAAGGCCCGGAAGCCACTCAGGGATAAGGGTTATTGCAAGTACATTACGTTAGTGTGGAGATTTGATGAAGTGTTTACTTAAGGGGGCGGTTCATTAGGAATTTGTTAACGTTGGACTTGAAAACATCCAAGTTTTAATCAGGTGGGAAGCAGGCAGACGGAACAGAGTTCCACAGGCGTGCAGTTCTAAGAAAGAAGCTTTGTTCATGGAATCCACGTTTTGATTTAGGCACAGATAAAGAGTGGGGGAAATTTTTCACAGTGGATTCGGCTAGACGGGTGTTTTTCGTGAAAGATTGGCGAGGGGGGACCAGAGATTGGAGTTCAGACGAGCACCTGCCATGGAAATAACGATAAAACAAGGGTAGGCTCACAACGTCTCTTCTGTGGGAGAGAGGTTTCTCAAAAAACAAAAAAAAACATGCATTTATTGTTGACATTTGTTAAGATTTTGATTCAGTCTTTAAATTGCATTTGTTTGTCCCTGCTATGCGCTCTCCAAATCTCCAAACTGAAAATCAAAAAAGTGGTTCCTTCGCAGTAGTGCACAAGTGCTGAGATTTTTTTTTTTAAATACTCAAGCTAGTAGATAGGTGAGAGAATAAAATGAACAGTGACAAATCTGTGGAATTTATAATGCAACTAATCATTACAGATTAGGGACCCTATGTCAATAGCAATTAAGCTAGCTAGTGTGGATTTTGACAAGGGTCACACTGAGTTGCAAGATCTTTTATATAAGGGTATGGTTACAAAAAAATTTGGAAGATTCTATTTATAGACAGGGGTGATAAGAACAGACTAATCAAATGGAACTACGCTCTGCTACCAACCAATCAGAAACTGAAATCGCTCCATAATATACAGTAAATAACTTTTCGTCTTTACATGGGAAAGAACTCTGCTCTTCATATTAAAGCTTTTTCAGATTGGTTACTGGAAACTCTATTCTTCATTTTTGTCTGCAAACTTTTACAATTCAAAGCTTCTCTGGATTGATACGGCCATTTTGTTTGGAACAACATTTATCTTCTAAAACTATAATACAATTAAGATTTAATAAATGTTATTCTAAAATAAATAATTGCTGTCTCCTTTCTATATGAATGTGCCCAGCTGCTGAGAGAAAGAAATCCCAACCAATTGAAGTTTCAAGCAATTTCACTTTGAAATTTTGGGTAAAATATGGTCACCAAAGACATTGCTCTATCTTGTAAATTTCTTCCTTATTGAGAGGTCATCAGTTTGGTTCCTGGAAAAAAACTAAGACCTCAGTAGTGTCTCAAATTGTTTTTTGTGAGCCACATTTTTGGAATAACAATTTGCTCATGACAGATCCAACTTTTTTGTTAAAAACACTTGTCTATCTTAAACCAATATCAATAATTTCCCTCACTCTTTATCTGTGCCTAAACCGAAACGTAGATTCTATGAACAAAGCTTCTTTCTTAGAACTGCACGCCTGTGAAACTCTCTTCCGTTTTCCTGCTTTCCAGCTGTCCATAATATGGTTGTCTTCAAGTTTAACATGAACAAGTTCTTGATAAGCCATCCCCTTAAGTAATCCAGTTTACCAAATTCCAACTACTAACGATTACTACAACATTTTCCCATGGACTATTGTACATTCATTAACCCTTATCCTTAAGTGGCCTCTGGGCCTTGATAAGTGGTGACTCCTTTGTAAAAAAAAAACAACTATCAACCTCCTCTCGCCTCCCTGAATTACCATACATGAAATTCTGTTATTTGATACAAATAGATTTCAGTCGATGTCTGATCTGTCGACCAACTTTCAGTAAGGCAATAAAACAAAGACTGTTGGACATTCATAAGTGAAACTTGGTGGATAATTCAGATTGAAGTTTATAATTTATTCTTTTTATGGAAATCACTCCAGACAAAGTGTAAAGCCACTTGTTTGTAAGAAGCTAACAAGAACAAAAGATGATTATTGCAAAGACAGGAGATAACTATTTGGCTTTAATTTAAAAAAGAACACTGTTATAGGTAAAGAGGGAAAACAGTCTACGGGATACGAGTTTTACAAACGTGCAGTTCTAAAACAAAAAGTTAGAGGAATAGGAAAGTATATCATATAATGAGGTATCAAAACAGCAAATTAATGGAGACCACTAGATCAAGGAGTTGAACAAGCTGGAACAAAGGAAGCAGGGAATAGATCGGACAATTCTGAAGGACACATGCAATAATAATATTTATAGAAAGGAGTGAGATTAACAACATCACATCTGTGAGGGAGGTTATAAAAAAAAGGATGGGGCTCATCAAATTACAAATACATTTCTGCACCTTATCAAGAATCCTCAAATGGGGAAGAGATTCACAAGCCCAAATATGATAATAGTACTCTTTATATTGTTGAATAATAGATTTGTAGAGATAGAGAATAGCCTGTGGTGTGAGAAAGTGCTTGGAGTGATAGAGAGAACCAACTTTACAAGAAGCAAGAAGAGCAATGGATCTAATTGTTAGATATTAGTAATGCCGAAATGTGTGTTGATCGACGATTATTATGACCATCTATATAAATCTCACCTGTCACCTGTTTAAATGTATGTATGTTTGCATGTCTGCCTAAAACTTTCGACAGAGGCGATGAATTTTCACGAGATCGGTATCGTTTTGAAGCCCAACCTTTTGGACGACAAATATCGAAAAATTGGCTAAAAACATTAATTCCTTCATCCTCAACTGGGCACTTTTCTACAAGGAGGGGTAGCAAAAAATCGTTTCTTCATGACAATTTAGCCAAACACGCATGTGCAAAAAACGTTCTTTCTTGAATTAGTTTAAATATAAAAAAAAAAAAAAACGACCTAACTTTGCTCACCTGATCATAGACCAGTCGTTACATTGGCAGCATCATTATCTTAAGATTGCACATTTGAGCCGAGATATCAGATATTTTTTTTTTTTTTTGATTTTTAAAGATTTAATATTGAAATATGTCATTTCTTTTTTGTTTGCTTACTCTTTACTTTGCATCATGTTTGCTGTTTTGTTTTTCCTTTTTTATTTAACCCCCCCCCCCACCTCACCACACCCGGGCAACACCGGGTACCCCTGCTAGTAATTAATATTTGTAAAAACAGAATGTCAGAAAGAATGTTATCATAACAAAATAAATATTTACACATAAAATTATTTACGTTAAAATGTTTTGATAGAAAGACACTTATAAGTCAAGAGTTGGAAGTCGCGGTCGGCAGTCAGAAGAAAAAAAAACAGTTGTGGACAGTAGTAGCTCAGAGTAAGGGAAAATGCAGATAGATAGTCTAGAATCAGTGTTACAGCTTTGCAGTGGGAGAAACATCGAAAATAAAGTTGCTGTAAATACCACAAAGATTTCAAGTTGTATGAATTTTCATTTGCAGCTTTTCTGAAAATCGGTCAAATGAAGACCAAAGATAGACCAGGTATGCTTTTCTCCATTGGCCGACATAAAACCCCAGAAACTTTCATTTGTCCCTTAATGTTGTAATTGTTATAATTGTTGTAATTGTTGTAATTGTTATAATTGTTGTAATTGTTGTATGTCCTGTTTAAACAATCACTAGATGATCAATAATCACAATATATATATACCCCCCCACCACCATGTTATACCATTAGACAATACACGAACTCAGACACACATATACTTTTTATTTGTTTTACATAAGCATTAATATGTTGCTACACATTCATGAGTATGTTTCGGTTAAGTCAGCCTGTTACAAGTAACTAGACACCTCTTCAGGCAATATTGCTTATACAAAAGCTTAGTCTGTAATTAAAAAAGAAAATGGTCTTTAATATGAAGACGTTTTTTCTTCTTTACATACGTTGAAGAGTATTTCCTTTTGGACATGTATTGTTTTATTGACATGTATTATTTTATTTTTATTGTGACCTCCTGATAATATTTTTGTGATTGCTGTATCCCTGAATAATTTTCATTAGGGACTAAGCTTTTGTATAAGCAATATCGCACAAAAAAGTCTCTAGTTACTTATAACTGGCTGACTGACGCATACTCATGAAAGTGTAGTGGCATATTGATGCTTATGTAAAACAAATAAAAAGTATATATTGCCCTACTTTGATACTGAATACTCTTGTATTAACCTTGTTTAAACTTCATTGTTATTTTACCTCTGGAAAATATTAACCTGGAAGTTTTTATATATATATATATATATATATATATATATATATATATATATATATATATATATATATATATACACACACACACACACACACACACACAGGATACGGTGGTCCTAGGATACGTTTTTCTCAGGTTATGATGTGGAATACAATGTTTGTCCAGCCCTTGGTTATGGCATTTTCCCCGCCTTATGGTGTTATTTATAATGTTATTTGATTATATACATGTGTATTATATATTGTAATGTATTATTGCTACTAATTTTTAATGCCATATCCTGGGGGTTCTACTGTATATATATATATATATATATATATATATATATATATATATATATATATATATATAAGAGCAAATAGTTAATAAAACATGTTAAAAAACACTTTGAAAAAGAGTTAAAAACATATTTAATCTGAAAAGGAAACACTCAATAAGTGGATAGTCCTTAATCCGCAGAGTTTTGAAGAAATACTTTCCTTCTCATCAGAGGGTAGGAATTAGCAAAATGTGGGATCGGATTTTGCATACAAAAGTATTTGATGAAACTACAAGTAAGTCAAAGATCTTACTTGATAACAAAGAGTGAAGCAGAAGGAATATGGTGAAGAAAAAGGTGATTTCACGTGAATGGATAGTCAGGTGAAAGGTAAATAATCCAATGACGGTAAAATCCAAAAATATAACTCCAAGAAAGTTAATTGAGTTTCCATTTGCACAAGTAAAATCCAAGGAAATCACGTAATTGGAAGATGGTCCAAAATAATCCAAAATGCCGATATATATATGAATGAAATAAAATGGAGGTGGAAGGACCTGAATACTCAACGTTTCGCCCGATTTATGCGGGCTTCTTCAAGAGGGATGGTCATTGACGAGAAAGTCGGAGGATTGGGGCTATATATAATGATGGGGGAGAGCAACGTGTTTTCCTTATATAAATTAGATGTCATATATACATATATATATACATTTTATGAGAAAATAATTTAGAGTAAACTAGTGTGGTGGATTACGTCTAAAAGTTAAAATATCGTAGAGATTAAAAAAAAAAAAAAAAAATTGCGTCTGGAAATATAGCGGTGATAGATTAAGTAAATAAAATGACACAAGATTACGAAGGAAGTTTTTTTTTTTTAAATTAGAGATAATTGAATTGGGATAAAATGGCGTAGTAACTTAAAAGATGGTGTCTAAAAATAATAGGAGGTGATAAAATGGAGTCTAAAAATAGATAATGATAAAATAAAATACAGTAAATAAGTAAAATAAAAATAATAAAATTAAGTGAAATTACAAATTTTTTTATATCGTGTTTAACCGGTGTCTAAGTTGTTCTCTTTAATAATTATTTTCATTAGAAAGGGAGCAATGTGGAAAAAACCTTTTCTTTGCTTAATTATATCGAGAACGACCACCATTTTAATTTTAACAAAGCAACTTTCCTTAAACACATACATAACAGATCCACACAACGTTTAATTGAGTCAGCTATAATCTCCCATTCCAGCAATATATTATTCGTAATGTTGTCATTCAACCTTCACCTGGCAAATTCTATTTCTTTAATTTTCACACTTTTGCACCGATTTTTCCCAGCTAAAACCCAAATATAAAGTTTTGTATAAGTTCGAATACCCTATATATTAAGTTTCATGTCTGTAAACCAAAAACTGACAGAGGAGTTTGATAGGAAACATTTCTTAAACAAATATATATATATATATATATATATACGCATGCATAAATATATATAGAAAGAGGTTTGTGTTTACTATAACCTTATTACGCAAATATAAATCATGTAGAATATCTGCATAATTACGTTATAGATAACTAAAGATGATCATCCCATAAGAAAACCGAAAAAACTAATAGAGAATTAATTAAAATGAATGTTTAAAAAATATGCCAATTAGCTAGATCTTTTGCAGATTAATGCAATTCCACCACCCATATACAAGAAAGTTTTATTTTCTTTTTAAATAAAAAAAAAAGATTTTTAATATGAATATCAATACAAAAAAAAAAAAAAATTATAGGAATATAGATTTTAAAACAAACAAAAAAATCTTAGGATTTTTGATTACATCTGAATTCTGAGTAAAAAATTATGATGGGTGACTCAAAGTTGGCAGCAAAAAATTTGCATTATGCTTAATTATGTCTTGCATGAAATAAATAAAATGTCATTGTTTTGAATTTGTTTTTAGTATTATAAAAAGTATACTTCAGGAAATATTTATTGAATTCTATATACTTTTTTTTATAAAAACATAATTTTGGTGCTTGTTAAGATATAGTCAACAAATCGATTTTTTTAATTATGTCGTTTTAAGCAAAAACAATATTACATACTTAACTGTCATGTCGAAAATAATAATACAAAAATTCATTGAGTAGAACAACCGCTATTGTTTTTAGTAAAAAAAAAAGTCTCTCGCTATAGACAACAAATATTGCAGCCATAACACAAGTAATCTAAAATATTAATTTCGGAGTTATGTCCCTTGCATTTAGCTTCCTACTGCCTACTTTTTAACATCTAAGAAAAATGCAATTTTACCAAATTTTCCGTAAAAATTACTTTTAACTATAAACTAGCGAGGGGTACCCGGCGTTGCCCGGGTGTTTGTAGGTGTGTGTGAAAAAAACCGAAATGTGAAAAAAAAAACAGGTGCCCATGAAAAAAAAACGAAGCCTTGACGACGCGCAGTTGGAAAATAGTAAAGTGTGGAAAAAAAAAACAGGTGCGCGTTTTTGATTGACGTGACGGCGATAGCTATTCAGCAGTTACCATTTTGTTCGGGACAGTTTTTAATGAGGTCAATAAATCGGTTTGTTTGTTTTTAAAAACCCGCTCCCTCATCTCAAAATGAAAGCTACCGTCTGATATGACGAAGTCGACATTGACCAAACGTTACTTAGCTCTCTAGAGACCACTGGCTCTGGGCCTGTGATTAGAGTCGAGTTTCGCTTTTTTTTATACCAAAAACCGAATGTAACGCGTGCCGATGCGGGAAATGTGGAATAATTAACGTTTGAAAGTCAATAAAATTAAATAGACAGGCAACCTCCGTGGTTAACTGTGAGATATTACAATTTATAGATGATATAAAAGTTTTAAGAAGTTGTGAAGCGAGTGAGCGCTTCTCTGAAAGAAGCCTTTTGTGGACATCGAGGAAAAGCGTACATACATACATACATTTTCGCTTTTATATATATATAGATAACTTTCTACTCCATGAATTTTCATAATTTTTTGATATATTACTATTTTTGGCATGACAATTAAATATATATTAATGTTTTTGCTTAAAATGACATATTTAAAAAAAAAATCGATTTGTTGACTATATATTAACAAGCACCAAATTTTTTCTATCTGACACTTTTTGCTGCTGACTTTGTGCCGCCTATTTTATTTGCATTCCCGAAATAATAAACAGACGTGCGAGCAAACCCAAAACCAAAATTGATAAGTTGACGATAGAGATTCACACTTACCAGATTTGAAGCGTCCATGATGTTTTGCTTTTCAAGCAGCCATTTTCAATATGAAAAAAGTGCATGCTGAATGAAATGGGTTTTTGTAGGTGTTAGTAATTTGCATGCATGAACACCGATCCATTTAAAGATGAGATGCAACGACAGAAGGGAAAGTTAGGTGGACGTGGACAGACGTGAAAGAGATCCGTGCAGTTGGGAGAGTGTTTTCATAATTTTGTTCCACTGTTGGTTGAAGAGGAGTTCCTTCCGAATTTTAGACGTTATTGTGCCACAAAGGATTTCTTTGTTACAAAAAGAAAAAAAAGAGAAGACTAACCAAGGGAAGATAAGCCAAGCATATTCGTGGATGTGGTCGCAGAAATATTGCCATTTGTCCCTGGGCTGCTTGGTGAAACTTGACTTAATTCCTTGTCAAGACCAAGCAATTGGATGCGGGCAGCATACATATTGGAAGCATTACGCTCGACACTTTTTACAATGACAGACTGAAATGAAAAATATTCAAAGAAAGTAAATTTTTGAAAATTCTTGCATATTAATGGAAACTCAGTTTCACATGCAATTTAAATGGAATGGGCATTTACTTTCTTTCCCTTAATATATATATATATATATATATATATATATATATATATATATATAAAAATAAGGGAGTAGTCACCAACAATGTGTATTTTTTAACATTATTTTATTATTCCGTGTCTTGGTTTTTCATTGAGAATTATGTTTGGATCATTGTAATAATGTTTTTAAGTCATTGAAATCGTTTTTACGCGCGTTTCAGATGGTCTGTGATGCGTCCTCGTCAGAAATTATTTTCAAATGTGTTGGAGATGTAAAAATGGCGATTTTCGTAGTTAATTTGAAGTTTTTCCAAGGGGTGGAGGCTTGTAAGTGTTTATTATTCATTGGTATGCTGAATTTGATTGCTCTTTTATTGGGCTTGACCAGGGAGACGTTGACCTGGCTATGGTCGCTATCTCTTTCTGCTAATGTTTTTTTCTTTTCCTCTAGGGTGGGGTAGGGTGTGTGTGTGTGTGTGTGTGTGCGCGCGTGTGTTTGCTTTTATTGGTTTGGGAATGTGTATATTGTTTTATAGTATTTTGGGGTTATTTGCTTCCTTAGGAAGGCGGCTGTGGTCAGAGGGAGGGGGGGGACTGGCTCTTCTGAAATAAGGGTAGGGGTGCTTTCATTCTATTTCGATATATATATATATGATAAACCAGCGGTTTCATATATATATATCTTTCCCTTAAGATATATATATATATATATATATATATATATATATATATATATATATATAAAAAATATAACACGGAAATTACATAATTGTCGATGCAATAATTTATTTCAACCTTATGGTATTTTCAAGCATCTAAATCAGACAATTACATTTTTGATACTGAAAAAGAAAAGAAAAGATCGGGCTTCGACCCTCAAAAAACCAAAGGTGGTGGTAGTAGCAATCCACTTAATACATTTATAGAGAGGGTGGTAGGGATTTAAAAAAATAAAAATTAAAAATTAAAAATAACAAATAAAAATATTAGATTAGACACTTATAAGCGGCAGCTCGATGTAACCATAGATACACACACACACACACACACACTCACACACACGCAACACATACACATACACCTACACCCACATACACACACACACGCCTCTAAGATGTACGTTCTGACATGTAAATGCCTTGACACGCGTTTACTAACCTAGGAAGAAGGGGCGAAAGTATACGGATATATAGTGAAAGAAATAGAACAGCGCATAATGGAAAAAAGAAGAAAAAAAAGAAGAAAAAAAAGAGGAAGAAAAGAAGAGGAAGCAGTGATCTAATGTTAACTGTCATATTAGTCTAGAAACTCTGAGAAAAGTAAGGGAAATAAACTGGATGTTTGTACACGCGTCCTATAGTAAATTGAGTCATGGAAAGTAGGTCTATTAAAAGATAAATAAATTAATAAAAAAAAAAATAAATAAATAAATAAAAATAAGAAAATAAAAATAAAAAGAATATTATATATAAAGTTTTAAAACTATCTGTATGTTATTATGTAAAAATTAGTTAGAAATAAATATTATCTTATAATTCATTTAAATATTGTATTCGTAATATAATACTATGAATTTAAAAAATTGAGTCTTATGTATTTAATATTTTATATATTTTCATGTAAATAATTTTATTGGTGATTATAGCGGTCGTTGTAATTAATATTTCAATTCTTAATTGATTAAGAAGTGGGAAATTGTAATATTGATCGCCCCCAATCCGATAGGACGTATCTAGTTTCGGTTAATATATACTTTTATTCACTCCGTACAACAAAATTATTCTCATGCACGCATAAAGAAATAAGTAAAATAATTATATTTTTGTGTTGATTTGTATCAAATCTAATAATATCTAGTTTTAGTATTTGGTCTTTTTGACTTAACTCAGTTTAATAACTAATGTATTATCTGCAGAGAAAAATTATTATCTTAAGGATATCTCATTTATTTATAAGTAATTCGGATAAACCAGGTACTTCGTGAAAAATATATATATATATATATATATATATATATATATATATGCCTAGCTTAGATTTCGGACAACAAATCGTAAAGTAGTTATTATCGAGTATATACCGGACAACACTATAATTGCCAGTGGGGTGGGGTAGGATGGTTTATCGTAACTAATCTAGTGGTGTTAGATTCGGTGTCTTTACCATTATAGAATTCTCTGTTCGTCGGATCTAGAGTTATTGGTTATTTTAAATTTACATTTATGTCTACATCTGGCCATCAGTTCATCTCGTTTGTTTAGGAGATTACTGTGTTGGTACTTCAGGATTCTTATTTTTTCCTCGAGGCATAAACTGCATCTCTGCCTAAAGCCGTTTGGAACGTCCGAATGACATAGGATTGACCATGAAATCACTGGGGATCGATTCTCATTTTTTAATAACCACCATTGTTTAGCTAACTCGGTTTTATTCTTAAGTTCTGGGTTATTGAAAGAATGTTTGTGGTCATAAAAACGTTGTTTCCAGCTTCCGGCTTCTTTTTTCCATTACGCGCTGTTCTATTTCTTTCACTATATATCCGTATACTTTCGCCCCTTCTTCCTAGGTTAGTAAACGCGTGTCAAGGCATTTACATGTCAGAACGTACATCTTAGAGGCGTGTGTGTGTGTATGTGGGTGTAGGTGTATGTGTATGTGTTGCGTGTGTGTGTGTGTGTGTGTGTATCTATGGTTACATCGAGCTGCCGCTTATAAGTGTCTAATCTAATATTTTTATTTGTTATTTTTAATTTTTAATTTTTATTTTTTTAAATCCCTACCACCCTCTCTATAAATGTATTAAGTGGATTGCTACTACCACCACCTTTGGTTTTTTGAGGGTCGAAGCCCGATCTTTTCTTTTCTTTTTCAGTATCAAAAATGTAATTGTCTGATTTAGATGCTTGAAAATACCATAAGGTTGAAATAAATTATTGCATCGACAATTATGTAATTTCCGTGTTATATTTTTTATCTTATTGCTCTGTTTACCACATTGAGCTCTCATACCCGGATTTCCTCTGGATTTATTCCATTATAACACTATATATATATATATATATATATATATATATATATATATATATATATATATATATAAATGTTTAGAGGTACAGAATTTGTATATGGTTTTAAATAAAATAGTAGGCGGAAGTTTCTCGAGAGCTCTTTCGGCTATCATCTCTTCAGGAGTAAATCGATTTATATATATATATATATATATATATATATATATATATATATATATATATATATATGATAAACCAGCGGTTTCATTGTATTGGAACAGTCTTCTGTGGTTGACAAAACCCAATATAAATCATCAGTTTACGAAGGACTATTTTATAACGGGGACTTTACAGCAAAGATACCACCTGTTAACCAGTGTTCATTTTTCTGTTTTGTTTTTCTTCCTTCCATCTGATGCTGATGATTTGTATCGGGTTTTATCAGCCACAGAAGGCTGTTCCAATACAATGAAACCGTTGGTTCATCTTTGGAATAAGTATGTCTAGTTTTTAAATAAATATTTGTATTTAGTTCTCACATTCATGATCGAGCACTTTATTTGATTTCTTTTGACTATATATATATATATATATATATATATATATATATAATAGATAAATAGGTAGAGAGAGAGATGTTGCGTAGCAAGTACATATTGGAGACACATAACAATGATGATAATGATATTTATATAGATTATACACACAACAACAACTGTGACGATTCTTGGGGACTTCATATTATTAATACGGAGCTGATACATTTATACAGTTCTTCTTAACACAGAGGAGGGAGATACATTATTGATGATGGTGGGAACATTACTAGTAAGGGGGTTATACAAGAGTTTGTTTATAGATGAATATACAAAACACATTTACCTCTCAGTTGACGACACGAAGACAAACAATTACAAAATATGAGATGATTTTTTTTTATTCCTCAGCTGGCCGATTGATGATGTCAGGAATTCAAACTTATATAGCTACATCACCTCTCTTCCACCCTTCACCTCTAAGGGCATCAGTTTCACTAGAGTCGTTGTCCGACTCTCGTCTCTAACTGTGACTGTCTGATTATTTTTCTGATCTAACTTTGAACCCCATCTCAATATATTGAAATCTTTGTTTATGCCGTCAAACTCTGGCTCTTCCATGTGAATAAATTTCACGTGGATTTTACATATGTCTGTCAAAACACACTTTTGCAAATAGAGAATTCTCAATTTTAATTGTTCAATATCTAATCTATTTTGAATCATTATCTTTATATAAACTTGCATTGTCCATTCTTTTAACTGACATATTTAATATCCAGTTATTTCTAAAAAAATGGACAATCACTTTTTTTCTGACATAAATAATATTCAGTTATTTCTAATAGAATTAACAATCGACTGCATTCCTAGGATTCCAATTATCCATTATCTTTAACACTTGCCTACAGGGTTCGATTCTAGCCTTTTCCTAATATCATTTTCACTTATCTAGTCTGTTTTCTTAAGAGCTAGAGAACAATAAAATGTAAATAAACAATATATAAAGAAAGGTGAAGTATATGAATACTGCAGATATAAGATCAATGTAAGCGGTCAAACCAAGATGGCATCGTAGTGTTATGTTTCGTGAAATTTTTAGATAAACTTTATCTTAAAAAAAGACGTTGAAGCTAAAATTTAAGACCATCAATTCACTGTAATAATCGTCGGAAAAGATATTTTTTCGAAATAACCAAATACGGTAAAAGATGAAGCCGAATTGAAAAGTAATCATTTTTTTTGTATTTCCAGAATGACCACCATTTTGGAAATATGAACAAAGATTGTTTTGTCCTATACTATGTGATGGTCAGGAAGTAGATGATCATTTTATGTTAAACTAGCCAGGGAGGGGGGGGGAATGGCTTTGCCCCATCGTAAAATACGCTTAAATACGATATTTTAAGTTGTTCAGATTTTGTATATATTATTATAGAGTCGTAGTTTCAAAAGTTTGAAAAAAAAAAAAGTATTTTGTGCCATCAGCTAGAATTGAAACCAAAACTGTAGCTCTCAAAGCTGGTGACGTTACCACTGTACCAACATGACACGCATATGAACTGATTAAAAATAAACTAAGATAAATGCACATAATGTATAACGATTTTTTCAATTTTTACCCCAATAAAACTATTTTAACCGACTGAAGACTCATAAAAGAATGGTTCATAAAAGAATGGTTCATAAAAGAATGGTTCATAAAAGAATGGTCCATAAAAAATCCAATCATTTGAGGCCTCAAGCGCCACTCTGCGACTTTTAGATTTGGAATTGACAGAGTTTGAAACCATGGAAACGGACAGATACAGTGAATTTTATAAATTAGATTTGTATATTAAAATATTTTATTTTTTAATTTTTAGGCATTTCCATGTTGCTGACATGTAATCCTACCAAAAAAAAAAGAGTACTTATCCAGAATTCACCCTAAATTAAAAACCAAAATTAAGAAAAATGTGCATGATGTTTGTACTTGTAATGGAAAGAATATATACCATATTCCAAAAATTATGTAAATTAACCAACTAGTTTTGTTTATAAATAAAGAAAATCAAATCTTATGGCTAATCAAGGATCGACTGTCTCATGTTACCATTTTGAAAACAGTTTAAAGAAACAAGGAAGATAACTCATCAGGATTCAAACATGTTGGATTTTTGTTGTAATGCTAATGAATTCTTATTAATTACTTAAAAATTATGCTTTGTTTATTTTATATCATTATTATTTTAAAAATAAACAAAATATAATTTTTAAGCGATTAAAAATATAGCTACTCAATCAATTTACCTTATTTTTAGAATATATTTTGTTTCCATCACAGGTATGTACATCATGCAGATTTTTCTTTATTTATGTTTTTTAATATAAGTGAAATTCTGGACAATCACGAAAAATAGAATCTTATTTTTATTCTTCAGTTGACAGCATATAGACAAAGGATAAAATTTAAAGAAAAAAATAAATTTGTGTCTACGAGGGCAATAGTCCAAAAGAATCTTACTTTGCTCGGTTGTTTTGGTTTTGATTTGATGCTGATAAAAACGTCCAACTGTTCCATTAACTGAGTGATATGAGCTGAAAAAAAAAAGAAAGACAGGAAAACAAAATTAAAAATAAAATTACAATAAAAAAATGCAAAAAAAAAAGAAAAACAAAATAACAATAAAACAATGCAAAAAAAAACAAAGACAGGAAAACAAAATTAAAAATAAAATTACAATAAAAAAAATGCAAAAAAAAAGAAAAACAAAATTAAAAATAAAATAACAATAAAACAATGCAAAAAAAAAAAACAAAGACAGGAAAACAAAATTAAAAATAAAATCACAATAAAAAAAATGCAAAAAAAAAGAAAAACAAAATTAAAAATAAAATAACAATAAAACAATGCAAAAAAAAAAAACAAAGACAGGAAAACAAAATTAAAAATAAAATTACAATAAAACAATGCAAAAAAAAGAAGAAAAACAGGAAAACAAAATTAAAAATAAAATTACAATAAAACAATGCAAAAAAAAAAAAGAAAAACAGGAAAACAAAATAAAAAATAAAATAACAATAAAACAATGCAAAAAAAGAAAAGAAAAGAGGCTGGCAAAAGCTAGGTTACAAATATAGTGAAATGTGACATCTAACTTATGTTACATTAGGAGGGAAATATTAGAATGTAAAAATGAAAACTAAAATAAAACACATTTCATATTTCCTCATATTTGTAAACGAGCTGCTTTCTCCTTTTCTGATCAGAAGCATTGTTGCAAGTTCAACAACATAAATCAATGAAAATAGATACTGAGTTTATATATATATATATATATATATATACACGATGGACTATCCATTTCGATGTATGAGGTTCCGTCACAACAACCAAGTTGGTCGAAAATCCACATAGATGATTTGTTTAAAGGGCTTTGTGTAGAACCAACCACAATTTTTTGCTCTTACTGCTAATCCTTGTCAGTGCAGATGACTGCCACAAGACAAAACACACAGCACACAGCACAACGCAGATTTTTACATGAGAGTTACCTTCTTCTAGATGCATGTCTTAACGAAGACCGGGGGTGCATTGCTCCCAGTGAATTAATGCGCCTCCAGATACCAACCTAGAAATTTCTATGATTCGGCACGGTACATAGTGCCTAGCTTTCCCAAATTGTCACCCATCTGGTACTGGCCAGGCTCAACATTGCTTAACTTCGGTGATCTGACGAGAACTGGAGTGTCAACGTGATTGTGCAACTGTAGACTTTATTTAAAACAAGAAAGAACATTTTTACTTTTTACAGACAAATGTTCATTGTTCATGATTTTGTTATGTTTGGGCTTACCTCGATAAAGCTGTATAGTACGCGAGGGTTCATTTCATTATTTTTCTGGGGTTTGTTAACACCCTTATAACCATGATAGTATGGATTCATCTGGCACTTTGTAAGCCAGACATTTCTGCTATCAAGCAGAGAGCCCACACATAGTTTAACCACTCGCAGTGAGAACACCAGGACTCTTTCACCTTAATATTGTCTCCGCCTAAACAGGACCACAACAATTACTGAATCAGTTCGCATGTGTAAAACATACTTGGTACGCATGGCACACACCGTCCTAGTTGCGTGCCTCTCAGGAGGGGGGGGGTTGATATCACCACCTATCGGCTGAAACATGCAACAAGGGCAATAATCATATATGCCTCGAAACTGAAAGTGTTATGTACTGTGTCCGAGTGTTCGCTATGCATGAAACTCAAACTAATGTGTCTCTGATATGAAGCATTAGGCTTCGAAATGCCTAGGTATAAAGAGCATTTATAGACTCTTCTACTAATGATGTTTTCTTCCTCACTGAACCGAGAAATAAATCCATATTTACTTTATCTTATTTATAACTTTATTTTATATATATATATACTAGCTTTGCCTGGTTGTAAAATACGCTTAAATATGATATTTCAATTTGTCAAGATTTTGTATATATTATTATAAAGTCGTGATTTCAAAAGTCTAAAAAAAGAAAAAAAGTATTTAAGCGCCATCAGCTAGAATCGAAACCGAAAGCTGTAGCATTCAAAGCTGGTGACGTTACCACTGTACCAACGTGACACGCATGAAAACTGATTAAAAAGTAAAAATAAATATGAATGTACAAAATGTTTAACGATTTTTCCAATTTGACTCCTTTTTGACCCCTTAATAACATTTTTAACTGATTAAAAGAGCGGCCCATAAAAAATCCAATCATTTGAGGCCTCTAGCGCCTAGTTTCAGAGGAGATAGAGTTTGAAAATGTAAAGATAGACAGACAGACATATAGCCATTTACATATTAGACAGCAGGTTACCAAGCATTGCCCGGTTATAAAATATGCATAAATATTATATTTTAATTAATGTAGAATTCTTTTTTATTATGAACAGAAATACTGTACGTATTAAACGTAACGTTAAATTCCTTTTAAAAAATGAAGAAACTGAGACGTGCATGCGAGTATTAAGTTTTTTTTTTCTAAACATTTCACTTCTTGTAAGTAAAGAAAATACTCAAGCTGAAATCAAAATCAAAACTTAAAGACAGTGAGTCAAGTACGATAACCATTAAGCCAGCATGACATGCTCTTCAAAATGCTTTCAAACCAACACATACTTAACATAAGGAATTTGTAATGTGAACCATTCACGCGCGGTCATGAAACAGTTAGCAGACAAATAAAAATCCGACGACTTCCACACACCAATTTTTACATTTTTGAACCCTTAGAAGCCTTTTTTTTTTCAGATGAAAATCTATTAAAAAGTTTTCCACATATCCGAATACTCTATATACCAAATTTCAAGTCTGTAGATTAAAAATCCGTTGAGTATAAAGGTTGAGAAGAGTCCTCACAAACAAACACACAGTCGCACTTTTGCTTGGTTGCACAATACGCTTAAACATGATATTTTAATCTATGCAGATTGCATACGTATTATTATACAATCAATCCTCTATTGATTATTATATATTACGAGGAATAATTTGCCCGGTGGATTAATTCGTAAAAATAAAAAAAAAAATAAATAAATAAAAAAATAATAATGATAATGTAGTTCATATAAATTCCGTCTGTGTTTGTTTACGATATCACGTCAGCTGATATTTGGGCTTGACGATGAATGTCCTGGAAAAACTCACTTCTGATTAATGTTTTGTTTTAAAATATGCAAACAAAGAAATCATTTGCGGCGATTTTAAATGGTACCTCTCCTTTTATTGTAAATTAAACTCATTAATAAGAAAAAATTAAAAGAAAATGGTGAGGTACAGCCAGGCCTGAACATAGGATCATTCGATCTATAGTCAAATGCTCTATTACCGAGCTATGTTTCCAGATGTCAACAATTGTTTTTTTTTTTTTTTTTCTAAGAAGAAATTATTTGTTGAAGTTTTATTATCTCCCTTACCGGTGCAACCTAAAATATTCCCTTGTAAAAATTCTTTTCTTTTTTTTTCTATAAAAAGGAAAGAATTTTTTAATTGAATTTTTTGATTTTCGATATTTATGGAATAAATTTCTGTACAAAACATATCTAATAGCATTGTTAGACATTTAAATTACCTCTGTGTGAAATTTGCAAAAGATAAGCTCAGCCATTTCGGAACCTTTAAGGAACTCACTCACACACACACACACACACACACACACACACACACACCACACACACAAAGTGACTTTTATATAATAGTAAAAATAGAGATATATTTACTCTGTTATAATTACTGCATAATTTTCACTAACACTCTCTGAAAAAATATGAATCCATATATCCTCCCTCCAACTATGGATTAAAGAGTAGGGTAAACTGGACTCTCAAGTCATGGTTGTACAACTAGTCTAGGAGAAATAAACTTGCGAAATAACAAATTTCTAATAAATTTCTATGTTTATTCTGCCATTTTTTCTGGTCATCTGAAACTTGTGTGTCACTGTTCTCAAGCAATGGTGCTGTTGAAAATTGCACAACCCTTGATTTTCTATAGACTCCTCACATAGGCACCCTATTAAGCTGATCTACCCATTTCTAGGAATAAATGGACTCACTCAGAGACAATAAATACAGTAACATCTAAATGTCAAAATTGTACATCACACCATTCATTTGGTGCCAAATCGAGATTGCAGACACATGCAAGGTTCCAATCCTAACTGTCGATATGGCAGAAATTGAGCAGAGGCATACATTCAGAGTAGTCCTAGGAGGTCCACTTTTCCAGGCCTTGCCTCCTGTCTTTTGAGTGGAGTAAGATTATTGCTTACTGATTTAGATGCCCTGACTAGGGAATGGTGACAGGGTTACTCAAGCAATTTTTAATTGGCCAGAGTGCTCCTCTTTTAGAGGTCCTGGCTTAATTCTCCTCACCTTCCGACCTTGTGTCACATCTTCCTGCAGTGGGAAGGAAGTAAATACTGTGATTTGTGGCAGTTATGGCCCCAGAATCATGATGTGTACTTCTGCAGCATAGTTTTCTAAATACACCTTTTGTTAATATACTACTGTATTTGTCTTAATTACTAACCCACAACCACACACACACACACACACACACACTCTAGCAGATAGACCTGCTATTGCTAAGGATTGAAGGAAAAATCCTATGTCCTCCCAACTTCAGTCCATAACACAATATTAGTTTTTTATTTAACTTTTGTACATTTTATTATGTTCAATTTTTGGAGTAGGTCCGAAAGATGTACTCAGCATTAATTGTGACATTTATTAGGGATTTGCATGTTTGTAAATGTGTGTGTGTTTTAGAAGAAGGAAGAGAAATAAAAATGTTTTTTTAAAGTAGACAATGAGTTTTTGAGAAAAAAAAAAGTGAAAAACAAAAAAGTGAAAAAAAAAGTGGGGAAAAAAGTGAAAAAAATGGAAAAAAAAGTGAAAAAAACAAAAAAGTGAAAAAAAAATGGAAAAAAAAGTGAAAAAAAAAAATGGAAAAAAAAGTGAAAAAAAAAGTGAAAAAAAAAATGAATAAAAAAAGTGAAAAAAAGTGAAAAACAAAAAGTGAAAAAATGTGAAAAAAGTGAAGAAACAAAAAAGTGAAGAAACAAAAAAGTGAAAAAAAAGTGAAAAAACAAAAAAGTGAAAAAACAAAAAAGTGAAGAAAGTAGAAAAAAAAATCAAATGAAAAATTTAAGAAATGGTGAGTCACAAATTTTAGAAAACTTTTTTTACACAAATTTAAATTCGAAAACTTGAAAATGTAATGAAATGATCAAATCATTTTTTTTATTTACTTTTTTTTTGTTGTTATTGTTGTTAAAGTCGCGCTAAAACCGAGCAATTACACACACTTTTGGCCAAGATCAAAGTGTAGTATATGTTCTTCAGATGCGGCACTTCCATTTCTTGTTCTCTTTCAGTGGAGGAGAAATCCTTCACGATTGAGACAATTTTTATTTTTGTACCTTTTCTCTACGTTAAAAAACGACCCTGGTGTCTAACTCTGTCCTGTAGGGAGGCATTGTAAATAGGTACACACACGGATTAAACAGCACCGATATAAGACGTTTTTTCTCTTCGGAAGACTTTGACCTCTTAACAACATTATGAAGAAAAAGAAAAAACGACATCGGACTGTCATCTCCTTGGTAAAGCCATGTTATTGGCGAAAATTCGAACTTTAAATAAAAAAATGATTTTATCACTTCAGAACATTTTCAGGTTTTCAAATGTTCTCATTGAAAAAAGTAAAACAAAAAACGGAAAACAAAAATATAAATAAAAATGTAAATGAAATAACCGACAGAAAAAAAAAAAATGGAAAAGCAAAAAAGAAAAACAACAAAGAAAAGAATATAAATATAAAAACAGGAATAAAAAAAATGTAATTAATTTTTTTTTATTTTCTTATGCAAGACAAAGCTGAGAGAAAATAAAATCCATTTAACATTAATTTTTGCCAAATTAAAGCAGAAACCCATTATTAACGCTCCCTCCCTCGACTTCCCTCTCAGATTTCCACTTTAGTTTTATAACCCATTCATGTTTGGTTCTGCCCCATTAAATGCTAACGTTCTGTTCTGGAAACCTTTCAAGTGAAATCCATCTGCTTGAGTATAATCCCAGTCAGAGTCACATTTCATAATTTATCTTCTTCTATAAAAATCTGTGTGTGTGTTTGTATGTCCTCTAAAAACTTTTGTCATCCATGTCAAAGCGGCACGAACGTAGTACCGTTAGAAAGAGCAGTCTCTCAGACATATAATATCGAAAAATTAGAAAAAAATCGTCAAATATTTCATATAGAAATATGTCGTTTTGTTTGAAGGGGGGGTCGGGTAAAACCTTGTTTTCGATGGTGTTTGTTAATTGCGCATGCGCGAGCAGTTGATTCGTTGTTTAATTTTAAAAAGCTAAATTTGCAACGTCATAACATCTATGTCGTTGTGGTCCGATCGATAACGTGTTTGCTCATAAACCTAAGCTTTGCACGTTCACACCCAGCACAAAGCATTTTTTTTTTTTTCTTTTTTCTTACAAAGTTTTGCTTTCGGTTTCACTTCTGGCTGTTGGCATCCAAGTCTCGTTTTTTTTTTTTTTATTTCATTTTTTTTTTACCATATTTTACTACTGGACAATGCCGCCCCCCCCCTTCCCAACCTCTAGTTATATAGAAATGATATTTTGTTTGTTTGTCATTAATTTTGTCATTCATAGGACATTTGAAAAATACATTTGTTCTCCTAAATAAGTAGCAAGAGTTGTATAAAGGCCCCCTTGGCATCAGTAAGACATGGCGGGCCGTGTTTAAATAAAGAAATGTTCACAACTTGCATACATTTCCTATCCAAAGCGCATTACCACTTATCAAGTCCCAGAAGCCACTTGAGGATAAGGGTTAATGATGTAAATTGGGTAGAATTTTATTCAGTTCTCTCTAATTCTCTCTCCTCTGATCTTGAGCGTGTGGTACAGTGGGGGAAGAGGTGGCTGGTCACTTTTAATGCATCTAAAACAAAGCTTCTATCTTTACGTCATCAACGCTCTGATCCCCATCTGGCATCAATTGAAATGGATGGCTCTCGTCTTGGGGAGGCTCCATGTTTTGACAAGCTTCTGGGTTTGACCTTTACTCCTGATCTGAAATGGAACACGTACATCAGGTCTGTTGCCAAGGACGCTGGGAAAATGGTGGGATCCTTCTACCGCTCCAGAAGATATCTCACTACTGATGTAATTCTCTATCTCTATAAAAGCCAAGTACGCCCAAGGATGGAGTACTGCTGCCACATCTGGGCAGGAGCTGCTAAAAACAGGCTATCCTGCCTTGACAGAGTACAAAATAGACTTCGTGGTTTAGTGGGGAACACTCTTTTCTCTTCCCTGCAACCTCTCTCCCACAGAAGAGACATTGCGAGCCTGTCTTTGTTTTATCGTTATTTCCATGGCAGGTGCTCGTCTGAGCTCCAATCTCTCGTCCCCCTCTCGCCAATCTTTCGCAAGAAACACCCGTTTGGCTGAAACTACTGTCAATAATTTTCCCCACTCTTTATTTGTGCCTAAATCCAAACGTAGATTCCATGAGCAAAGCTTCTTTCTTAGAAGTGCATGCCAGTGGAACTCTCTGCCGCTTGTCTGTTTCCCACCTGACTACAACTTGGATGTCTTCAAGTCCAACATAAACAAACTTCTGACAAACCGCCCCCATAAGTAAGACACTCTATCAAATCTCCAACACTAATGATTACTACAATACTATCTCATTGATTACTGTACACGCAATAACCCTTATCCTTGAGTGGCCTTCAGGCCTTGATAAGTGGTGACCCCCATGTAAAAAAAAAAAAAAAAAAAAAATTTATGGGGACGGCTCAACAAGAACTTGTTTACATTGGATTTGAAGGCTACCATGTTGTATTCAACCGGAAAGCAGGCCAGCAGAACAGTGTTCCACAAGCAGGCAGTTTTGAGAAAAAAGCTTTGTTCATGGAATCTGCGTTTAGATTTAGGAACAGATATAGGATGGGAGAAATTAGTTGTAATGGTTGTAGCTAGTTGAGTATTTTTGTGAAAGTTTGGTAAGGAGGTGACCATAGACTGGAGTTCAGTCAAGCACTTGCCATAAAAATAACAAACAGGCTTGCAATGTGGGAAAGAGGTTGCACGGAAGAGACTACAGCAAATGTGCTTACAGTTATATCTCATAGGATTAGCGAATTTCAAGGTTTACTTCACAAGATCTCTAGCTATGGTATAGCTGGAAATGTCTTCTCAATTATTAAATCATTTCTCTCTGATAGGTTCATAAGAGTAGTAGTTGATGGGCAAAAATCAGAAGCTCACAGTATTAATGCTGGAGTCCATCCTGGACCCAACTCTTTTCCTGATCTACATTAATGATCTTCCAAATCACATCCTTACATCATTCATAGACATTTTTGCTGACGACACTACCATCTATTGTAGCACATCTAAGACAGTAAACGACCAAGTTCTCTCCGATTCTCTCTCCTCTGATCTTGATCATGTTGTACAATGGGGAAAGGAGTGGCTGGTTACTTTTAATGCATCTAAAATCAAGCTTCTATCTTTACATCATCAACGTTCTGATCCTCATCTGGCATCGATTAAAATGAATGGCTCTCATCTTGGGGAGGCCTCAAGTTTTGACAGGCTTCTGGGCTTGACCTTTACTCCTGATCTTAAATGGAATACGTACATCAAATCTGTTGCTAAGGTCGCTGGAAAAATGGTGGGATCCTTCTATCGATCCAGTAGATATCTCACTGCTGATGCAATTCTCTATCTATATAAGAGCCAGATACGTCCAAGGATGGAATACTGTTGCCACATATGGGCAGGAGCTGCTAGAAAAGACTTGTCCTGCCTTGATAGGGTTCAAAATAGACTTCGTGGCCTGGTGGGAGATGTCCTTTTCTCTTCGCTGCAACCTCTATCTCACAGAAGAGATGTTGCGAGTTTGTCTCTGCTTTATCGTTATTTTCATGGAAAGTGTTCGACTGAGCTTCAATCTATGGCCCCCCCCTCGTCAAACTTTCACAAGAAACACTCGACTAGCTGAAAACACTATCAATAATTCCCCCCACTCTTTATCTGTGCCTAAACCTAAACATAGATTCCATGATCAAAGCTTCTTTCTTAGAACTGCACGCCTGTGGAATTGTCTTCCGTTTTCCTGCTTTCCAGCTTTCTATAATAGGGTTGTCTTCAAGTCCAACGTGAACAAGTTTCTGATGAGCCGTTCCACTTAAGTTAACAAATTTACCGAACTTCCATTACTATCGATTACTATATTGTATTTTTGACTACTGTACACTCTTTAATCCTTATCCTTGAGTGGCCTATCAGCCTTGATAAGTGGTGACGCCTATGCAAAAAAAAAAAGCTACTAGGTTTTAAAGCCAGTTTTAAACTCTATCAAGGTTGGATAGGGCACGCCGAGCAGTTCCTGCCCACTCCATTTTAGGGTGTACCTGTCTCTTATACAGATAGAGGATTGCATTGGCAGTGAGATACCTTCTAGAGTGATAGAGTGATCCAACCATTTGTTCAGCAATCTTGGCAACAGGTTTGATCTATGTGTTCCATTTCAGATCAGGAGTGAAGATCAGTCCTAGTAGTTTGTCAAAACATGGAGCTTCCCCAAGATGAGACATCACCTCTCTTGGCGTTAATACCAATAAAATTAAAAAAAAATAAAAATAAAAAGTCTTGTTCTTAAGTGATTTTAAAATTGTATAATGTTTTGCTTTTAATCTCTATTTTAAATATGCATCATAATAATATTTGTTGTTTTTTTTTACAAGGGATTCATCATTTATCAAAGGCCACTTGAGGATAAGGATCGACAACTGTATGGTGGTCACCAAAATTATGACATAGTATTCATTGTGGTGGAAGTTGGGTATAATTCGATTATTTAAGAGGACAGCTCAACAAGAACTTGTTTACATTGAACTTGAAGACAACTATGTTGTAATTAGCTGGAAAGCAGGCCAGTGATACAGACTTCCACAGGTGGGCAGTTCTAGGAAAGAAGTGTTTGTGTTTAGGTTTAGGCACAGATAAAGAGTGGGGGAAATTATTGGTAGTGGCTGTAGCTAGACAAGTGTTTTTATGTTCATCTTTCACAAAGTTTAAATATGAAATATTTTATAACTGCTTGTCAGAAAAGCAGATTTTTTTATCAAAGATTTTTGATGCTGAGTGCAAAATAATGGTAAATTAGAGAAATGACCATTTTTTTTCAAATATCTCGACATATCAAACTCAACCCATCTGTGTATGATGTTGGTGTGATTCATATAGAAAGAAAAAAAAAGGTTACAAAATGTACATAGACTCTAAAAATATATTCTTATGTAAAATTTACCAAAAAAGATAATGGAAGTATTCCCAAACCTCTAACTACATCCTTAACAAGGCAGAAGGGGACGGGGACATAATCCCTTCAAAACTTCAAATACGCATATCCAATTATAATAAAATTTAAATCTCATATGTATAAAACACTAATTCAGAACAGTTTCTAACAGTTCACCTTCTTCTGATTATATTAGGGAGCAAAACAGAAAGAAGGAGTCAGTAAAAAAGAAAAAAAGGAACACGGTGTTATGAGCCGATATTGAAAAGTACAGTCATGATCCCGAGCAATATCGGGCCTTCCTGCTAGCAATAGTACAAAATTAGAATACTTGATATTCTGATTTTATCAAGATTAGCAAAGCGTGCGTAGAGATTTGAAATTGGTTAAGCACAGTGTTGCATTCACTATATGTTATCGAAGATGATCGTAGACGGTTGTGATGGAGAAAAACATTTCAACGCAAACAAACGGCCAAGGGTGGCGTATGCGACGCTCAAACTCGAAACTCGATCAATAGGAAACGAAAAGGCGACATATGCTTAATTTGCATATGTCAAATTTGAGCATACAAAAAGCCATTTCTTTGATTGGTGAGAAGATCTTTTGAAGTCATTTTGTGTGTCAGTGTGAAAAAGAACAACGGATTTTTACCACAATAACTGCCGAAATAGCTTGAATTAAAGTTTTAAACTGCCAAATACTATTTTGTGCACAAAAAAAAATCCATTGTTCTCTTCTCCCACTGACATGCGAACCAACTGTACGTACAAAATGACTCCGAGTGAGCAAAAAATTTTCTAGCCAAGAACTACCGACATATGCAAATTAAGACATGGCTGAATTTGAACATATGTCGCCTTTTCATTTCCTATCAGTCGGGTTTTGAGTTTCAGCATTGCACATGCCACGATTTGCCTTTTTGTTTTCATTGAAAACATTTCAATTATTAATAGATTGTCTACAACAAATTATAAAGACAATAAAACAAGATCAGCAAAGCGGAAGATTACATACAAAAATACAATAAAAAATGCACGTTATAAAGTGAACATTTACATTTTCTTACATTTCTTTATTTTTTCGATGACAACTGATTATTTGCATCATCTGAATTCTTTGAACTGCCGTTATAAAAGTGTGGATAAGTGTAAAAGATACACTCTTCTGAATGTTGAAGGTTCAATACTCAGCGTGGGTGACCCAAAATACAATTGCGAAGTACTTAGGACTTCCACCCAATCATGGCTGTCAGAACGAGAGCATGCTACCCCCGTGGATTAAATAAAAGGTTCTATTTGAAATTCCGTGCAGATTCCAAAGTTTGACAAGATATATCTGAAGAAGGTCAGAGGTTTCATTGACTGAAACTCAAGATGAGAACATGAGTCCGAAGGATGCCAAATAATATGAATAATGGATTCCCATCTCAAACATTTAGAAACTTGATATTCGATTTTATAAAAATTAGCAAATTTAGTGGCTAAAGAATTTAAATTAATTCTCTCAGTATGTTTCATGTTACTTGGTAAATGCCTGTGACGGAGAAAGACATTTCATTTATTAACAGATTGTCTACAACAAATTATAAAGTCAATTAAACAATACGAGTAAAGCCTAAGATACAAAAAAAATGTTATTCATATTATTTTTTTCTGTTATGTTGATTAGTATGATTGTATAGCCAGGTGTTCATATTGTGGAGAGACGGGGACATGTAATACACAATGAGAGGGGGATAGAAGAGAGAGGACATGTAATACACGATGAGAGGGGGATAGAAGAGAGAGGAGGACATGTAATACACGATGAGAGGGGGATAGAAGAGAGAGGAGGACATGTAATACACGATGAGAGGGGGATAGAAGAGAGAGGAGGACATTTATACATTTTGCAGTCTGTGATTCTCATAACATATATTTAGAGAGGAGGAGGGTTATCAGTTCTTATGACACGGGAGGAGAGGGGACAGTCATTACTTTTGATAGAGAGGGAGGCACATTACTTAGATGAGTGGACACAATGTTCATATAAAGGATGTTTCACATTAACTTTCATTGTTGAAGAATGACACAACACGAAGACGCAGTTACAAAATATGATGTGTTCTTTTATTACATTCGGCCGCTTGCAATGATGATTGGTTCCAGGAATTCAAAGTCGACTACATGATTAAAACTTTCTAACCCTTCGCTTCCAAAGGGGGACCCTCCTCTGATTCGATCCAGACTCAACTGCCTCCTGTCTCCCGTCTGTCCAACTCTGTCTAATCTCCTAAAACTAGCAAACTATATTGAGAATTCATTTTCTGTTATGACATCATGTATGGCTTCAAACATGTGGGAAACTCACGTGGCTTAAACATACATTTCCAAAACTCACTTCTGCCAATAAAGAATTCTCCTAACCTATTTTTCGACCTAACTTATTTTTCAATATGTTTTTAATTTTCTATTGGTCGTTCTCCTAACTGACCTTATTTTAATTCAGTTTTCATAAAAAGAATTGAATAATCAAATTCCCTTTCAAACAACATATCTAAACTATTTTATGTGAAAACTGAACAATGCGAAAATTCCATTTCTGACCCTATTCCTGAACCTTGCTTACGAGGTTCGAATCTCGGTCTATCTAATCTCATTTTTACTTATGTAATGTTTTTCTTGTAACAGTATGTCAAGCCAGCAAATGAGGAAGAAATCCAATATTAATTCTTGACTACAAAGTTATATGTTCGTGGTGAGATTTGCGGACCTACCTTTTTTTTTTATTACTAAGGGAATCTAAACCTTTTTAAACAAGGGATATAATTCTAGACTAAATAACACTTTTTCCCCAAAGTGAAATAACTCTCACTCCTACAATAACTTATCTTTATCTATAGAATATCAGGACTGGTGGTCGGAATATAACATCAAACAATAGAAAGAAATGAAGCAAGCATACCAGGTTCAATCTCAATGTCTTCCTTAATGTCAAACATTAATACCAAAGGTAAACAACCCTGAAAGAAAAGAAAAAAGTTTAGTTTTATATTTTCAAAGAAATTTTATTTCAATACATTCATTGAATTCATTTATTTGCATACAAGGATCATTTTTATGACAATCTTTGGTTCTTGTCCAGAATTCCATCTATATTAAAAAAAACAAAAATAAAGAAAAATCTGTATGATCCACGAAGAAATGAAAATATCAGAGTTCAAAAATCACATAAATTCATCAAGTAGTTTTATTTTTGTAAAGAAAATCAGTTTTAAGCAACTAATTAGAATTCATAGACATTACAACATAAATTTTGCAAATTTTAATTATATCAAGTTGAAATAACACACCATAATTCAAATTTGCAAGATTTATTTTGTTTTTTCTTAGATTGTTTTCTAAATGGTGGACCAGACAGCCATTCTTCTTTTTAATTAAAGCCTAATTTAGTTTCAATGGAAGACAACACTAATTGAACCAATAAAAAACAAAACAAAAAGCTTCTATCTAGCGACTAAAATTTAGATAGCCATTAGCAACTTTGTGTATTTGTAACAAATGGAAGTTATCTCCATCTATATAATACTGATAAAAAATATCGGGTTGGATATAGTATGAAATCAATAAAATTGATTGGAATTTTGATTTTCAACCAGGATCGATAACTTACATAATTGACTGGTTAGTTAAAATCAAATATCAATGTGTCATATTTTTTTTTTGGATTTTATTAACAAGATATATTGCCATGAAAACCTAAGGGGCTCCTATGATAGGGGTCTAACTTATAGGAAGGGAGGGGGATCCCAATTGGGGAGTTGATCAGTACATTTAAATTTCTAAATGTTTGTATAATTGAGGAGGGGGACAGGGAGGGAATTCCAAAGGTAAGCAATTTGGATTCTTTTATGATCTAACGAGGCATGAGAAAATCAGTGTTTTTTCCATTTGGGAGTACACAAAAACCATACTTGTTGGTGCTTGTTTACATTGAGGATCTTTTAAACCAGCACATTTCAGATGAAAATATAATTAGGTACTTACCTGTCATGGCAAAATTAGTATAAGTTCCAAAAATTATGAAAAACGATCTTGTAGAAAAATAATTACAAGTAAAAATCGAATTTATTGAATTATCGAGTTTTATTGTTTTAAAGTGGAATAGCTGTGCGACCAATTCAGTATGAAAAACAATGACAGTTTGACAAATTAAGGGTCTGCCATTTTTAAACCAATGCATTTCAAAACGTTATTGTGGCTGATTTTTTTGTTAAAAATAAATCTACCACATTTTCTAATGAATCATTTTTCAGAATTTTTGGAATTTATATTAATTTTTCCATGACACATAAAGTACATAATGTTTTTACCTGAAATGTTTAAAAAAGGTTTAAAACATCAACGTAAACAAGCTCCTACTTGTCCTTAATTTTTTAAACTTTTATGTCAAAAGGGTTTGTTTGAAAAACCCTTCGATCAATTTATTGTAGAATGCCGTGGAAGGGAAGATTTTTGTTGTGCGATTTCATCAAAGTGCGTTTAAAACATGGTCTCATACTTTTGCTAGTATATTTAATGAATGAACATATACTATACTGCAACCCTCCCCCCCACACACACTCTTGCAGAGGAGGAAGTAATGCCTGGCAAGATGATTTTTTTTATTGTTATTTCACCCCAAACAAGGCACAGTACACTAGAACTTCTGCATGTCAGTACAGTCAGGGAAGCAAAATCCCGTGAGGGAATTTCAAAGTCTATCAGTTCGAAGGCTCTCTGGCATGTAGGGATCCTACAGTGAAGGGGTGTAATTTTACTGACTGTCAGATTACTCGGGGTATTTATGTAAAAAGGGTAAAAATGCTTCGAGTTTGTCAGAACACATTCCATTAAAATACTTGTAAAACAGGGACAGGGATGCAACATTGTGGTGATGGGACAGGGATTGGGACTTGGTTGATAGTGTGGGACCTATTATGTTGGAGACTCTTGTTTGGGACCCTGTGAAAGAGCGAGAGACCAGTGGCAGATGCACCAGCCCAGATGTGGCAACAATACTCCATGCGTGGGCGAATAACAGCTTTGTAGAGTTATAAAATAGTCAGCTAAAACATGAAAAAATATCAATAATCTGAAAATAAATTAAATATTTAGAAATTTTAAAAGAATTGAAATCGGTAATTGTATCGGAATCAGAAAAAATATTGGAATCGTCCCATCACTAGTATGTACACATATCAACAGAGATATACACATATATTTATAGAATCCAACATGGCTGATCTGTACAATTATTGTTGTGTTATTTCATTCTTTAAAATTTAACTTTTAAGATTTTACAACTGCAGACGCAAAAATAATTTCTGCCTTGAATTTAAGTTTAAAATCTAAAGTCAACTATTATATATAAATAGTACATATAGTATTGTTAACAGAGAGTGTACAAAAATCCTATAAATACTATTGTGCTTATCTAATAGATTAAAAACGTTCAGTACTAAATTCCATACAGATTTCCAAATACAACAAAATTTTTTTAGTTCGAATAGAAAATCCCCAAGTTAAAAATGCACTTGGAGGAGGAGGTCACAGGTTGCATTGTCCAAACGTTTTGATTATATCAACCAATATGAGAATTATTGTCCCAATAATTTGTCTGGGTATTAAACTTTATTCTTTAAGAGAGCTGAACATTGATATTTTTTTCTAGTTTAGCATTTTTTTCGTTGCCATTTCCAAAGACCCCCAAAAATGCTAGAAGTAAAGATTTAAAAAACAAACAAACAAACAAGCAACAACAACAACAAAAAAAGTGTGTGCCCCCCCACACACACACACACATTTTTTTTTGTTTTGGGTCTGATAAAAAATGGTTTAAATGTTCCTCTACCCAACAACTCTTTTTGTCTAGGGATTGGATTGAAACTTAATTCCAAATCTTGGTTCAGTACAACTTCTTTCTGTAAAGCAAAAAAGAAAGGAACAAAAAAAGAAAGATGGAAGAAAAAAATCCAACATTTGAAACCGTCTCCAATTTTAGGGTTCCCACCAAGATCCCTAATCTTCATCCATAAAAGAGTGCAGCAGCCACTTTTTGTCCCTTGTCTGGGTTAATAAAAGACACCATCACCACCACCTGTTACCCACTTGTTCTCCAAAGACCTTTCAGCCTCCTCCACCACTCACTGAAAAGTTCCTCCTTGAAGAACTGGAATAAGATGGAATGATTCCCAAGAGAAAATCAAATCTTACAAGAGGAAAAGTAACAATTTTATTTATTTACTTTTTTCTCTCTTATATTTTATTGTTTTATTTCTTTAAAAGAATTTTTTTTCCTCATTCCTCAATAACCTGAATTAGCAACTAAAGAACCTCCCCCTCCCCGAGGCCATGTGTTCTCAGGGAAGGGACCACTGAAGTGAGTATGATTTAAACCAAATTTTATTTGTATATTTTATTTTACAGATATTTTTTTTTCTTGTTTTTTTTTTTTTTTCTGGAGGGTATGGATTGAATAGGATAGGATAGGGGTGGGTGATTGAATAAGGGAGAGTAAAGATCCAAGTGTACACCCTCACCCAGAGACACCTTCCCCACCCTCAACTCTAACTATTGCTTTCAGTTCCAAGTCTACCAATAACAAAAATAAATCCTGTTCTTTTACTTTTGTACAAGAGTTCAATGAGGCAACAAAGTGGATGGGCTTGTTGGGGGGGGGGGAAGAAAGAGGGGATCTAGTTTTGGGGGATCTAAGTTTACCAGTGGCCTTCGTAAATAGAAGGCCGTCTCACTAAAAGTCACATGATCTGCTCAAGTCACAAAAAGTAGAACAGCCACAGTACCGACAATTGCAAAGGAGGGTTAGGGTTAGGGTTCAATTCTCAAAGAATTTTTTGTTTCTCAATTACTTGGACGTAAGGGCCTACTATTTAGGACCATGTTTAGGGGAGATAAGCTAGATATTAGTTTACATTACATTTAAACTTCTGCATGTCAATACAGTCAAGGAAACGGGTATCAGAAAGGGAATTCCAAAGTCTAGCAGTCCAAGGTAAGAAAGTAAGGCGTTCCAGCATTTAGGGACCTCTGCTGTGAAAGGATATGATTTTGTTGCTAAGCAGGTTTGTCAGAGCAGATTCCATTAAAATACTTGTAAAACAGGCACAGGGATGCAACATTGCGGCGATGGGACAGAGGTTGCAGCTTAGTTGACAGTGTGAGACCTATTAAATTGGAGATTTCTTTGGGAGACACAAGTGGTAGATGTACCAGTCCTGATATGACAACAATACTCCATGCATGGGCGAATGGTGGCTTTGTAAAGGTACAGGATACTCTCAGGTGTGAGTAAATTTTCTAGCACAATAGAGGGAATCTACATTCTTTGCAGCAGCCTTTGCAATATCCTCAATGTATTCGTTCTATTTCATTATGTGAATGTTAAGCTGAAGAGTTTAAATGAAAAACTCTCAGATAGGGAGTTATTTGTCATAGTTATTGGTGGTTTGGAAGGCTTTTTGTAATTTTTAAAGGAGAGCAGCTTAGTCTTAGTAGCATTAAATGTTAATATCCATTTGCCAAATTGTTTGAGGGATTCATAAAACTGGTACAAAATCGACTGTATTTACTTTTCTAAAAGAGAAAACTTATCTTACATTTGGACACATGCAGTTAAAAGGGAATTTTTTTTTCAATGAAAATACTGTAAAATTTTATATTTTATAAAAGTGCATTTAATTAGCACGTCACTTTCATTTTAGCTTAAAAATCCAGTTTTCAAATAATTTTTAAATGATATTTTTTTACAATCCCTTTTTCTTCATAATACATGTTGAATTATTTTTCTTTCAATTGTATATTTTCTTATAAGAATTTAAAAAGAAATAGTGAATTTTTGGTCAGTAAAGGTTTGATTAAAAAAAATTTCTTTAGATTTCTACAAGAATCCTATTAAGATAAAATTTTACAACATATTTTATTTTTAAAAGTAAATGCATATTTCGGGTTTGTATTATTGTACACATAGATTCGAAAAAGTTGTCAAAAAACAAATATATAACAAATAAATGTTATCAAAGGCCAGATAAGTTACTTTTCTACCTAACTGGATATATTTTTCGTGTTTTTATTCAATGTAACATGTTTATTCAGCTCGAAAACCATACAGTGTTTACCGATGTATTGGAAAATTCAAGATGGTGCCTCACCCCCTCTTTAACCCGGTAAGTTTGGGAAAAGGTGTTATAAATAAAAAAACTAGAAAAAATACTATTAAAAACCCGCCGAATATATGTCACGGTAACATATATTGAGCGAGTTTTTAATAGTATTTTATCCAGTTTTTTATTTATAACACCTTTTCTCAAACTTACCGTGTTAAGGAGGGAGTCAGACGCCATCTTGAATTTTCCAATATATCGGTAAACACTGTATGGTTTTCGAGCTGAATAAATATGTTACATTGAATAAAAACACGAAAAATATATCCAGTTTGGTAGAAAAGTAACTTATCTTGCCTTTGATAACATTTATTTGTTATATATTTGTTTTTTGACAACTTTTTCGAATCTATGTGTACAGTAATACAAACCCCATATTTCTTTTAAAGAAAGCACATATCGTTTTTGATTTCTTAAATTTCTTAAATTTCAAAGTGTACAAATAATTAAATAAAATTTAAAAAAAATAAACATCTCTTACTTTACTATATTTACCTGGCAAGAAATTCTCTTAATTGCATGTGTCCAAATAGAAAATAATTCCTTGTTTTTGGGAAAAGAAAATACAATCACTTTTGGACCATTTTTGCAATTATCTCTTCAATTTGGTAAAAAAAGAAAATAGTTATTTATTTCCTTCTAGTCGTGTCTTTCGGTCAATCATGAATAAAAGATGCTTGGAGACGATAGTGAAATTTTGGTCACTAATGGTTTGATATATATAAAAAAAAACACTTTACTTTAGATTTCTACATGAATCCTATAAAAAAATTATAAAATAAAATAAATAAATGAAAAAAACAAACAAACCCAAAACTGCTAAAAATTTATGACAAAATTGCTGTAAAGTTTTATATATATATATATATATATAGAATATAAAACTTTACAGCAATTTTGTCATATATTTTGTTGCCATCAACACCTTTTTGAAGTCTTGATTTTGCTTACACAGTATATGAATGAATGCTCAATTATGAAATACGATAATTTTGTAGCTTACTTTTTAAGTCATCTCTTCTTGGCTTAAAACTTATTGGTATATGAAAATTTACTGGATTACACGAACTCAGTATATTACATACAAGTCTATATATATATATATATATATATATATTTTTTTTTTTACATGGCGGTCACCACTTATCAAGGTCCGGAAGCCACTCAGGGATAAGGGTTATTGCGTGAACAGTAATCAATAAGAGAGCATTCTATATTTTTAAACATTAATTTTAATTCACCAGTTTTCAAATAATTTTAAATAAAACTTTTTACAATCCTATTTTTTTTGATAATATAGAAAACATTATGTTGAATTATTTTTCTTTTAATTCTATATTTTCTTATAAGGATCTAAAAAAATAGTGAATTTCGATTTAAAAAAAAAAGCAAAAAAACAAAAACAAAAAAACAATTTTCTTTAAATTTCTACAAGAATCCTATCAATAAAATTATCGAAAACAAAAAAAATAAATTAAAAAACTGCTCAAAATTTATGACATCATTTCATGTCACATAATTCCAAAATCAGAAAAAGATTAGAATGATTTGATCAAAAAAAGCCATCAAAATAACCTAAAAAGGCTTACAAACAGATGTTGCGAGCTATTTTCATGGCAAGTGTTCAACTGAGCTCCAATCTGTGGTCCCCCCTCGTTAATCCTTCATAAAAAACACTCATCTAACCAAAATCACTATCAATAAACTCCTCCAATCTCTATCATTGCCGAAATCTAGACATGGATTCCATGAACAAAGCTTCTTCCCTAGAACTGCCTGCCTGTGGAACTTTGTTCTGCTGGTCTGCTTTCCAGCTGACTACGATATAATTATCTTCACGTCCAATGTAAACAAGTTCTTGTTCAGCCGTCCTCATAAATAATATAATTATACCAAATTCCTTCGACAAACGATTATTGTGCAACTGTCCCAATGACTACAATACACACATTAACCCTTACCCTCGAGTGATGTCTGGGCCTTGATTTGTAAAAAAAATAAATAAATAAAAAAATAAACCAATTTCCTTATAGCTTTTGTTTTTAATATAAAAAAAATTTCCTTATAAATTATACAAAAACAAAATGATCTTTTTCGTTTACTCACAATCAAGTGCTGCCGAGCTTGATAAACGCTCTCAATGGGTCCAGTAATGTAGACTGTCCCCTTCCGAAGTGGGTTGACATTGTTGGGTTCTGGAAAGTAGACACTGGCCCCTGTCCTCTGCATAATCTGCTTGATGTTCATGTCGCCTCGGCCAATCATAAATAAATGATGCTGGGGAGCAATTTCCAACTGCATACTTACAGATAAGCTCACCTGTGGGAGAGAGAGACAGACAAACATTGTTTTGCTTTTTATATAAGACAAGATAAAAAAAATGGTTTGGTTTTTCTGTTTAATATTAAACCATTTTTGGTTAGCTATTATATAGTGCATGACTAAATTTTAAAAACTACCAAAGATATAACAATAATATGTTCTTATCCAAAATTCCACTTATATTAAAAACATTTTTTAAAAATCTTTATGATATACATATCCATGATGAAATGAAAACATCATATTCCAAAAATCATGTAAATTGATCAAGTAGTTTTATTTTTAAATAAGAAAACCAAATTTTATAAGTAACTAAAGAGTGGCTGTCTTGTCTGCCATTTTGATAATCTATATATATAAAAAAAGTAAAATAATCAGGGGAGATAACTCAATAATTCAAACTTGTGAGATTTACGTTGTAATGTCTACAAATATTAATTGCTTAAAAATGATTTTCTTTATAAATATTAATTGCTTAAAAATGATTTTCTTTATAAAAATAAAATTATTTGATCAATTTATGTGATTTTTGGAATATGATCATTTCGTTTCTTCATATAACATACAGCTTTATTCTTTATTTTTGTTTATATATATATATATATATATATATATATATATATATATATATATATATATATATATGAGGTATTCTGGAAAACAACCCAATAATATTCTGCTTCAATATGACCTCGGGCAGGTTAATGCAATATTAAAAATTCACTTCACTGGGAGCCATGCTGTCATCCAGACAAGAAACGTCTTCACTTTTCCTTTATTATTAGGCAAGTTGGGAGGAAACCACTGCATGAATAAAATTTATTTATAAAGGGAATTACTTTTGTTGCTTACCTAAATATTAATTTACTCGTTCGACATCCAGTGTCGCAAAAAAAAAAAAACATCATCATTGCAAACATTAATTAATGAGGAACGAATTACCTCCATTTATAGTCGCTCTTTATCAGTTAAAAATCATTAAAACTATTTCCTCTACAAAAAAAACAAAAAAAAACATGGCTATCTGTTTACGGTTTCAAATTGGCTATTTTATTTTATAATTTAAAAAAGTTATCTTAAGAGGAAACTAAGTTTTTTTTTATTATAGTGTCTTTTTAAAATTTAAAAAAAATGTGCAAGTTAATTGACATCTGTTCCTTTAAAATTTATATCAAAAAATTATTCAGAAAAAAATCTAAATTTTTTCAAATCAATTCTTTTTAGTAAAAAGGTTAAAAAAATTGCAAAAAAAATTGTTTTAAATTCGTTATTTGTTTTATTTTTTATTCATTTTATTTAGATTTTAAAAATTTTCAACTACCTTTGAATTTCCACAGGTTCTGCTAGTTTTTATCAATGCATTTGCTAATAGTGTGCAACCATTTTCCTCCACATTATAGGATAACTTTCGTCCTTTGGCTCTACCACCTAATCATTCCCAGAACTAATGTGCTATCATGCTCTCTCAATGGACAAGGCCAAATTTAACATTGAGCTGTGGTAACACTTACCCCAACACTGTTCATGAGATGCTCCATAAGCCGTGCCGTAGCTTCCTTTACCATTTTGGCATTGTAGACTGACCCTCGGACGGTGATGATGGTCAAGTATGTGCGTGGTTTCTGTTTAAAGGTGATAGTCACATTGTACACCTGTTGCAGGTGTAGCAAGTGCGATGAAGATGGATCGGGGTAAGGAGATGATAGGGACATTTCAAATATGAACACGAGAGGGAGAAGTTCCTATAAAAACAAACGAAAAGAGAAAATTATAAAATATTTGTATTTTATAATTCAATCCATAAGAAAAAAAGTAACTTCAAGTTTGAATAAAACATTTTTACCAATGCAAAACACTAACTGTACCAATCTGGCGTTGTCTGGGATGCATTAAAGTTATTTTAGTTTTTTTAATTTTTATTTGTACTTATTTGTATTTTTTTCTGAACTTATACAGAAAGGGGGCAGCTATCGCAGTAGCCCTTGTTATATACAACGCCTTTGACAAGGTCTGGTATTGAGGGCATAATCTGCTTGATGTTCATGTCACCTCAGCCAATCATAAATAAATGATGCTTTGGGGGGGGGGTCAATTTCCAACTGCATACTTACAGATAAGCTCACCTGTGGAACAGACAGACAGACAGATAGACAGACAAAGAAACATTGTTTTGCTTTTTATATGAGACAAGATAAAAAAAAAAATGGATTGGTTTTTCTGTGTAATATTAAACCATTTTTGGTTAGCTATTATATAGTGCATGGCTAAAATGGTGAAATTAATGAAAATTAAATCATATGGTATTTCTAGACGAATACGTAACATAATCAGATCTTTCCTAGGCAAGCGGAAAATCCAGATTGTCCAGTATGGTCGAAGGTTATAAATCTAAACAGCATCATATCAATGCGGGTGTGCTTTACGGCTCGATTCTTAAACCTTTACTATTTCTGACATTCATAAATGACCTCCCTGATAAAATTGCATCTGAGATGGGTATATTTGCTGACGACACACATGCTCTATGAGGGAAAAACAACTATACATATATCCAACGGAATGGCTGAAACCTTAGAAAACGACTTTCCATCTGTAGTAGAATGGAGCCTGTAAATGAATGGTAACATTTAATGCTACTAAGATTAAGCTTCTTTCCTTTAACAATTACAAAAAACATTCTCAACCACCAATTGTCATGATAAATAACAACCTATCTGAGAACTCATTATTCATATTTGTGTCTGCTGCGCCCCCCCCCATAAGGTAATTTTATATATTAGATTATTATAGTGCCAATAACATGGTACAACATCTTGAAAAGAGTGTTGAGTTCCTATTTGCTCCTCCCCCCCCACCACCACCACGAGGGCAGAATTAGACACAATGTGCGCTTTTAATGTAGGAAAATCCAGCTCTCCAAAAAAGGGCGTCCTGGATTGAAACAAAAATTAAAATTCCCACAGTCTAAAAGGATTTCTTCAATGATCAAGGACTAAGAAAAGATGAAGTGTAAGTATCAGAACAGATACTACAATTTGCTCCTAGCCATGGGTTGACATTCTCTCAATCTGAAATTAACACTGCGTTGAGTTTGTCAATAATGATCTCAAGCCATTCTGTCTTTACTTCTGGCAATTCCAGAGTTTTTAGTTTCATTTGCTTTGAATATCAGGTCTGCACTTTGTCTTCCGTTGGGTAGGTTACTCGGTGCATCGATTTATTTTTTGTAAAGTGATTTTCTTCTCATCTGCTGCATTAGGGTTGAAATTGAGAAGGTTTCTCCTAGCAATTAAGACAATGTTGAGTAGTTTAGAGTGACAAGGTTTCTCCAGACAAATAAAAGAAGGTCATAGTTCCATAGAGAGTACATATGATCACCACCAATATATCTAATAGGATAAGTTTCATTCTATAAGGATAAGTTTAATCTTAAAAGTATAAGTTTAATCTTATAATATATGTAAGTTTAATCTTAATTTTTATACTCAATTTTAATGATAGACATTTCAATTTAAACCTGTCATCAAACAAATCATACAAAAACAAGAAGTTGGTATCATTTGGATTATTCTGATCAATGTTCTCATCTTAGATATTATCTTCACAATGTTTCCGATGAAGTAACCTTCAATGTTCTTTAGATATGGAAATCTGTAATCCACATAAATCTTCATTATTTTCAATCCTCTAATAATATTCTTCATCATTCAATTGTTAATCAAAACATTTTGTTAACCCTTGTATCATGTGGATTATTTAAACTATTGTTTGCATCTTGAATGTTCACTACGTTTTGGTCGATGTCCGACCTTTTTTAAGTGATCTTGTAGAAATTGTAAATTTCTTGTTGAAATCAAAAACTCTGTCCAGAATTTCAAATGGAACTCTTTATTTAATCCATAAAGGTAGTTTGCTCTTGTTATGTCAGCTATGATCGCAAGGAACTGTGTGTAACGGATATAAATGCTGAGTAATAATCAGTTGTAAATGACAATTTTCTAGAGATTAAATGTTCAATCTTCAGTGCGGACAATACTAAGAATACAATCATCAATTACTTTCAGTCGTGGCTGATGAAACAAGAACAATCTACTTCCATCGATAAAAAGGTTGTATTGATGATTATGTACAGATTAGCAAATTTGATAGGAAGATTCTCAAGTTTTACAAGATGCGCCTAAAAAAGTTCAAAGTTTGTTTTTTATAAGAAAGTCACCAATTACATAATATAAAATGTTGTGAAAATAACATTGAAGATGAGAATAGTAGACTGAAGAATACAAAGAATAAAAATTATTGATCCTCATCTCAAAAATTCTGAAACACACAAACAGAGAGAAAAAAAATTAACGAAAAATTACTATTATGCTTTTTTTCATGTAAAAAGTCCAATGGAAACAAATTCTTGTTGAGCCGTCCTCTTATATAGTTATATATAAATATATATATCATAGTTATATATAAAGCTACCGAACTATGTTGCTAATTTTTGGTCTGCAGACTTGAAACAACATATCAGGGATTTGGACAAATTTGATTTGGTCTTTTAGCTGGTAAAAATAGCTGTTATGGGGTCTAAATTGAAAAAAAAATGGAATTTGGCCGATGTAAGTTGACCTAAAATGCTCTGGTATGCATGCATTAATATATTTTTAGATTTTATGTCATTTGGAAAATTTTTCTATATGTTAAGACATAGTACAAACGGTAATGAATTAGGCTGGAGACCTAGAGGTTTTGGTTTCGATTCTAACTGATGGCACCCAAATCATATTTTATTTTTACTTTTGAAATCATTACTATATATTGAGTAGAATATAATAATCGATAGAAAATAGTAGCGTAGTAGTAAATAATGGACAGTCAACTATTCCCCCACTATCAAACAATCAACGGCAACTGACAAGGCTAATCTGCTTGCCAGTCAGTTTGCCTCAAACTCCACACTGAACTTGGTACACCACTCCCTCCCTGATTTTCATCTGCGAACAGACGCCACACTAGACGATTTGAAAATCACCCCTTCTCAGGTACATGCTATTATAAAAAACCTAGGCACCTCAAAAGCATGTGGACCAGATCTCATCCCGGCTGTGCTATTAAAAAAATGCTCTGCCGAGGTTGCTCCAGTTCTCTCCAAACTTTACAATAAATGCCTTAATGAATCTTGCTTTCCCGACTTTGGTACCAGTCTTCAAGAATTCTGGTGAAAAAACTGACCCACTAAATTATCAGCCCATTAGCCTCCTCCCGCTTTTTGCCAAAATATTTGAGTCCTTAGTTAATCAAGCCCTAGTCCAGCACCTAACAGCTGCTAAACTCCTGACTGACAAACAATATGGATTTAGGCAAGCCCGTTTAACAGCAGATATCTTAAACGTAGTTTCTAAACGTATATACCGTTCATTGGACAAAACAGGGGAGGGTAGAGTGGTGGCCCTTGATATACCTAAAGCTTTTGACAGGGTATGGCACGATGGTCTTCTAAGGAAAATTAGATCATATGGAATCACTGGAAGAATTCATAATGCAATTAAATCCTTCTTAAGTAATAGAAAAATCAAAGTTGTCCTCGACGGTCGCACATCTAAACAATATGACATAAATGTGGGAGTACCTCAGGGGTCTATCCTTGGACTTCTATTATTCCTGATATTCATAAATGACCTTCCTGATAAAATTGTTTCGGAGATGGATATATTTGCCGATGACACCACTCTCTATAACAGATATGAGGGGAAAACAAATGAACACATATCCAAGGAAATGGCAGAAACACTAGAGGATGACCTCCAATCTGTAGTGGAATGGGGACAAAAATGGTTGGTCACATTCAATGCTGCTAAGACTAAGCTGGTTTCCTTCAATAACTACAAGAAACCTTCTCTACCACCAATAGCAATGGCCAAGAACACATTGCCTGAAAGTACTTCTTTTAAACTCCTCGGCCTAACGTTTACAGGGAATATGAACTGGAATAGATACATCGAGAGCATTGCCAAGGCTGCTGCAAGGAAGGTTGGCTCCCTCTACCGTGCTAGAAAACTACTTACGCCTGACAGTATCCTATACCTCTATAAGGCCACCATTCGCCCATGTATGGAGTACTGTTGTTACATCTGGGCTGGTGCATCTGCTGCTTGTCTCTCGCTCCTGGACAGGGTTCAAAAGAGAGTCGCCAACCTGATAGGTCCTGAACTGTCATCTAGGCTTCAGCCTCTGTCCCTCTGCCTGTTCTACAAATACTTTAATGGTGAATGCTCTGACGAACTGCAAACACTTGTACCTCCCCGACGTAACTACCCCCGACAAACCCGACAAGCTACTAAGTCTCATCCCTTTACAGTAGAGATCCCTAGGTGCAAGAAAGCCTTTTACTCCAATAGTTTCTTCCCCAGAACTGCGGGTCTTTGGAACTCCCTTCAGGGATTCTGCTTTCCCAACTGCAATGATATGCAGAAGTTCAAGTGTAATGTTAACAAACATCTTTCTACTCATCTCCCTTTATAATGCCCCCGCTAATTAAGTCCCTGATAGTAGCCCCCTGCTTCAAAGTGGCACTGTGCCTTGCTTGGGGTGAAAATTGAATAAAAAATAAAAAATAAATAATAATAAATACAGAATCTGCATGAATTAAAATATCATATTTAAGAATATTTTATGACCTAGCCACATTGGGGGTAGGGGGATCACTACTATAATATAATAACCAATATCTATAGAGAATTAGCTTTATAAATAATAAATGTGAAATCTGCATGAATTAAAATATCATATTTAAGCATATTTTACGACCGGGTAACGCCAGGCGGCCTGCTAGTTCAAAAATACATGTTTATCATTAAAATCATAAAAACTAGCGGGACCTGTGGACATTCCCCAGCGGACTCTTTCATATGTAATATACTGATGTTGGCATTCTGTAGATGTTCAGCGTAAATGGAGACGCCCTGATATTATTGTAGCTCTTTTGTTAAAACTGCAAAAGTATTTATCTAAGCTAGCAGGGACGCCCGGCATAGCCCGGTTGTAAAGTATGCTTAAATATGAAATTTTACTTTATGCAGATTTCGTATATATTATTATAGAGTCAATTTTCTATTGATTTTTATATATTATGAAGTTGTGATTTCAAAATTAAAAAAATATATCCATATGACTTGGGTGCATCAGCTTGAATTGAAACCAAAACCAAAACTTATGAAGAAATATTTGTAAAATTATTAATTACAAGAAATGAAAGGTCATAACAATCAAACAACCATCAACCGGAAGAAAAAAAATGTAAGCGTGACACACAAAAAATAGAACATACGCTATCGCATTAATATGTAGATGTTAAAAATCTGAAAATTATCCTTACCCTAATCTGTACCCTTGCACTTTCAACCCCACTTGGCTGACCGGCAATGGAAACCTGTAATCAAAAAACAAAATTTCAATGAAAATTCAACAAAAGATGAAAAATATAATAGCACTCATTAGAGTGCATACCTCCACCAACGTGCAACAAAATCCAAAATAGGCTGAAATATTTTCAGCCAGTCTTTGAGAAATTATTGATTCGACACTTTTATGGCATTTTTTTTTTTTTTTTACTCTTTTTCAATCCTAACAAGACATATTGTCACTTGGAACATAAGTGGCTACTATTTGGGATTGTATCTAAGAAGGGACTGTGGGGAGTTGAGCCGTTAGATGTCTGTTCAACAATGCTTTTAAACTTCTGCATGTTAGTACAGTTAGGGAAGCAGGAATTAGGGAAGGAATTCCAAAGTCTAGCATCCCAGGGAAGGAGCTTTTCAGCATCTAGAGACTTTAACGATGAAAGGGTGAAATTTTGCTGCTTGCCAAGCTAGTAAGGAATATGCACGTTGAGGGGGCACAAATGCTATGAGTTCATCAGAGCAAATTCTATTAAAGTACTTGTAAAACAGGCACAGAGATGCAACATTGTGGTGATGAGACAGTGGTTGAAGCTTGGCCAATAGTGCGGGATCTATTAGATTTGAGATTCTTTTATGGATCTTGTTTGAACCATAAACCTGTAGACTGGAGCTAGATTTAAATTCAGCTGTGATGGTGCATAACCATATCTTCAACTTGCCTCCCAGGCATCTCCACCAATCTTCGAGTGGTTTTGAAGCTATTGCTTTGTGGATAAACGCTCCCAAATTGCGGCATGCAGTGTAACCAAGCCAACAAAGTCTCCTCTATAAAAGAGCTTGGTTAAGGAGGGGGGGGATGATCCAGCATCATATCCAGATATGTGTATTGGAGACAAATGGTGCCAATGGACCTGCAAACTTTAATGGAGTCAGTATAGGTCAAACACAGAGTGGCACTAGACAAATCAAGACTTGGGAGCCAGGGGGTCAATAGGGACCTTAGAGAGTGGAAATTGAACTCTCTAGATGTCATAGTATGATTTAATTGCTTGTTACCACAGCAAGATATGACAAGGCCAGAAGGTGGGAAAAATTAATCAAATAATGTCTATCTATTATATAAAGGGAGTTGTCCATGTGTATGTGCGTGTGTATGTCCAAGTAACCTTGCTAGTTCTAAATAAAACTGGTCAAGTAAAAGTTAAATTTTGAAATGGAGAAGAAAACTTAAAATGATGAAGATGTAGTTACTACTTTACCCCAAAACCAAGGGTGTAACATTGTGGGTTTATACCTTGTCCCAACAGTATTAGCATGTAAATGACTACAAAAGGTCCAATAGGATTCGAACTCTGCATAGTATTATATATTCGCTGCACTTTTCAGTCTATATAATTTCTAAATCAACTTTTGTCATTGGTCTATGATATATACACTTGACAGCAAATAAAGCACAACACAGCTGGTTTATAAAAATATTTTGTTCATTCCACATTGACAACCTTTTTGATTTAGTATGACAGGTGTTGACATCAGTGAAGGCATGTGGCGGCGGGGGGAGGGGGGTGAAGATGTTTTGGCAGTGAAGAAAAATGTGTTAGCTTATCCTTGCTCTTTAACCAACTCTTGTTCGCTTTTGTAAACATTCTTATATCCTGGAATGTTTCATATTTCCCATTGTCTATTGTCTCAATCTCTTGACCAATATCCTCTCACATATTTCTAGTCAAATTATGCATTTCAATAGACAATGGTGGAAAGCCTTGCATTCCTCAAATGGAATTAATTTGCATGTGTGCAACCCATCGAAAGTCTCTCTTTCTGGGGTAGGCCAATTATATCCCCCCTCCCCCCCATTGTATGAAAGAAAGAAAAAGAATGAACAAAAAAATAGACATACCTGATTACTTTTCTCCTGGACGTTGTTGCCACGATTTGAGTCTGGAAAGTGAATATGGCAACCTGTTCCTTGCATCACTTTCTTTATATTGTTCCCTCCCTTTCCGATTACGTGGGAATGGTCAGTGTGTGACACGTCCATTTTCAAGGTCACTCGGTTACCCTGGAAAAAACAAAAAAAAAGCTGTGACTAAAATAGACTCAGCATGCAAATTTCTGTCACAACTGAATATAAGAGCAAATAGTTAATAAAACATGTTAAAAAATGTTACGCATATTGTAAATTAATCAAAGGGATTAGGGCCGACGACTGAGTACTCAACCTTCAGCCCAAGATCAAAGCATAGTATCTGTTTTGTCTTCTGTCAAAAGATGAAAAGTGCTTTCATAAAAAGAAAAAATTAGAGGATTGTTCCTATTTACTTGTCTCCCATACACAAGGTCGGTTCTTAATGTGGGGAAAATCCAGCTCCCCAAAAAGGGCACTCTGGATAGGAACAAAAAATAAAAATTGTCTCAGTCTCGAAGGATTTCTCCTCCACTGATTGAGGTTTACTACCGGATGTTGTTTAAGGTCATATCTAGGCTCTCATTACTGAAAGAAAGTAATATTTAATACACACAAAAAACTCCAGGTTGTTTGCATAATTTTATAGATTTGCACTGAGTGCATCCCATAAAAAAGCAGAAACTGCACACATTTTTTTTCATATTTATCTTATATAGATTTGCACCGAGTGCATCTCCTATAAAAAAAATTCATAAATTTGATGCAATATAAAAAAAAAATTTGATGCAATATAAAAAAAAAAATTTTACTGCAATATAAAAAAAAAAATTTTACTGCAATATAAAAAAAAAAATTTACTGCAATATAAAAAAAAAAAATTTACTGCAATATAAAAAAAAAAAATTTAATGCAATATAAAAATTTTTTTTTAATGCAATATAAAAATTTTTTTTTTTATATTGCATTAAAAACAAAATTTTACTCGTGCTTTTTTCAGATTTCTGTTTACTTTATTTTCAAAGATAAATCATCAACTGAAAGGCGTGAATGGCTCTGTATAGCAATTCCAAGGGTAAGGGTTAGCGATTCTGAGGATTAGAGAGCGATCCCAGGGGCGGGGGGGGGTATAAAAAATCAGAGTTAATTCTGTTTTTAAAAAAAGTTTCCTGAGATTGCAATATATTAATAGATTTCATAGATTGCAGCGGTTCTCAACCATCCAGCGTTGCATTTAACGCTTCTCGGTCGCACTAAGCAACTGATCTAAGTGATAAGCTCTGATATGACTCTGCTGGTGATCCGAGATAGTTATCACTAAGCTGTCCTTACATCAGTACGATAAGATTAATCATGCTGGGTTTGGTGCAGAGTCACACTAGGACGATTCATAACATAGCCAGGCGGCAAACATCTCATAGTCATAATATTGTTGCAGTTCTTTAATGATTTGTACTTTTTTTTTTTTTAATGAATTCTTTCACATGCAGAAGAGGAAATAGAGAGAAAAAGGAAGAACAGGTTTGGTTGTTTTGTTTTTCAGGTTATTTAACCTCTTATGATGACCTGGTTGAACTAATTCGTTTAGTCATAAATAAATGAATATAACGGCATAAATAAAGTGGGTATTGATTCAAACATGCCTTGTACGTATTAGTTCAGTAACTGTCCATTGCTTATATGCAGTATGTCATCATCTAAAATTAACAATAACTATTTTTTTTAATCAATCTACAAGGCCACTATTCGCCCATGTATGGAGTATTGTTGTCACATTTGGGCTGTTGCATCTGTTATTAGTCTCTCCCTCTTGGACAGAGTTCAAAAGAGAGTCACCGACTTGATAGGTCCTGAACTTTCATCCGTTGTATGGAGAGAAATGATATGAGAATGATATGATGGATTTGTATAACGTGAATTTTAACTCTTTTTGACCTGATTGAACTAATTTGTTCAGTTGTAAATAAATGAATATAACGGCATAAATAAAGTTGGAATTGATGCAAACATGCCTTGTACGTATTAGTTCAGTATCTGGGTAGATGCCAGATTCCTCCAGATTACAACTGTCCATTGCTTACATTCAGTATGCCACCATCTGTCTCAGAAAGTGGAGAATTTCGTTTGTTGTCATAAACACACTTTTTTTCAAGCACTATGGATAATAATGAAGGTAAGTTTATGAAATGAAAAAAAAAATCTCAGTGGTAGTTTAACTATTGAATTTCATAATTTTTCCAGTTTGAAGACAATCATAGTATCATTACCATTTAAACTAACTAAAATTAACAAATATTTTTTTTTAATCATCTACATCATAATTAGGGTTGTGACAACAGCATATTCTTTTCATTGTTTTGACTCGAGTATATATCCGTTAATATCTTATAGGTTTTTATTCGTGTTGAGTCGATTAATCGGAATCGGAAATAAAAAAAGTTTTTTTTTTAAAAATCGGCAATTTTGGGTGTTTCGGAATCAGAAAAATTTGTGCCTAGTTTCCGATGCCAAAAATGATTGTTTTAAAGGGTTTTTTATTTGATTTTCTTTAAAGAAAAATATTCTACTGCTGATAGTCATACTAAAATAGTGAATATTCATTGATTTTAACCTATTAGTAAAACTAAAATCAGTATCTATACGTTTGAGAAAATATCTGCACATTTAACGTGTTTTTACGGTAATCGTGAAAAGTAACAACTTTATAGTTAAATATTTAGAGATTTAGAAAGAATCGGAATCGGTAATTGTATTGGAATCAGGAATTTAATACAGAATCGGTAAGTGTATCGGAATCGGTAAAAATACTGGAATCGTCCCATCCCTAGTTTTTATATAGACTGATGTGGTTCTCAGTTGATTGACTGTCTTATTGCGTCAGATATATACTTGAGGGTCCAAAGAATATTCTGTTATCACAATCTTAATCATGAATCCAGTAATTTTGGTAAGTTTTTAACGCTTAAGTTATTTAATTATTTTTTTTCCGATTTTGATACCACAAAGATTTCATTCGGCTTTTATCGGCTGTTTTTGTAAACTGCCGGAAGTTGCTGACCTCAGCACAGGTCGTAAATTGCATAAGTACCTGCATTTGACATATATTTCACAGAAGAGAGTAGTGTTGCGATGATTAATCAGAATCAGAAAAATTTGTGTATTTTCCGATGCCAAAAACGATTCCTTTAATTATCTTTTTTTTATTATTCGATTTTATTTAAAACAAAATCTTCCACTGCCTGTAGTAATAAATATTTGTCGATTTTAAACTACCAGTAAAGCTAAAATCTACGGGTCATCCCTAACGTCACAAGTGTGCTTTTACGTTTGAGAAAATAGGTGCACATATAACGTGTTTTGCAGTAATTAGGAACAAATAACGATTATATAGTTAAATATTTAGAGATTTATAAAGAATTGGAATCGGAATCAATAATTATATCAGAATCAGGAATTTAGAATCGGTAATTGTATTGGAATCGGGAAAAATATTGGAACTGTCCCATCACTAAACGAGAGATTAACAATAAATAATTGAAAACATTGTGCTTTAACAACAAGATTAATTAAACAAAAATATATCAAAATATCATAATTTCCTCTGGTCAGTCCTAAAAAAACAATGGATACCCCCTGTAAAGGTAGCGGCACATGTAATTATGAGGCAAGGGTTGCGCAATCCCCCAACCACACCTCTCCTGAATCAGCACTGTTTGGGTCCAGTGGAAAAGAGAAGTCCAGGATAACCAGAAAGAATGCCGAGATAAGCGGAGAGTACATATAGCACCTGGAATTCCCAAATGGTCACTCATTTTAGTATTGATCAGGCTCAACGTTGCTTATGTATCAAAATAGAAATTATGAAATTACCGTAATTTCAGCAAATACATTGCCAATTTAAAAAAATGTTTTTTAAATTAAGATTAAAAAAATTATTTTTATTTTTGCAGGTGTGAGAAGTTTTCTAGCCCAGTACAGAGATCAAACCTTTAGTGGCTTTATTTTGACTAAAAAGTTCTTCATTTTTTTTTTTTAAATAAAACTAGTGCACTAAACTAATTTGAAATACTGTTTAAGTTACACTAGTTCAATTAATAAATCACTAATTTATTATTGCATTAAAGCTGAGAGCACTTGCATATTACTGTCACCAAACAACATTTTTGTTTTCGTTTTGAAAATCTTAGAACAGGGGGAGACAATTAAATTTCAAAATGGTAGGAGCTGGGGGAGAGAAACAATTTCAATTTTTGAGTTAAAATAAAATTAAGAAAATTCTAATAACACAAAATAAGTTTTTTTTTTTTTACAAAATATAAATTTTTATAACAAAATCAAAATTCTGAAATAAATGAAAGTTGTCATTATATGACACGATTTATTGAAATACATATGACTTTTTGTTTTGAGAAAACAATTTCTTTTTTTTTAATTTTCATAACAAAGTAAAAATTCTGTAATTTTTGTAACAAATAAAAAAAAATAATACAATTTATAATCATTATTGGAATGTGTGTGACTTTTTTTTAAACAAAGTTTTTCTTTACAATTCTCTTATTAGATTAAACAGCTGTGTTTTGAAATTGAGTTATCTTCTCCTATTCTGAGATCTTCAAAATGAAAACAAAAAAGTTGTTTCATGACAGTAATGTGCCAAGCTGAGTTATGACAAAGTGCTAGGACCCTACGAAGGATTTAGGGTGTGCAAGAAATAAGAAAATGGAGATGAATGAGAATTCAGATGTGGAGAAAGTATATTTGGATGGCAAAGCTATTAACATTGAGACGTTTTGTTACCTGGAGCATAGGTTGGAGCAGGTGCTAGTGTGATTGCAAGAGATAGGGGTCAATGGAGTAAGTTCAAGAGATTTCTGTCATTACTAACCAGCAGGGCATTACCACTGTTGACCAAAGGAAGAATATTGTTTGCACGAATTATGAAAATCAAGTTTGAGTAGAAAATATTATTTAGACTACGGGCTGGAGAAAATGCTGTCAGCTGAAATCTGTGGGAGAGGTCAAAGGAGAGGTCAAAAAGGGTCAGCTCAAATGTTAGCACTGTTTTAAGTGACAAGTGAGTGAGTGAGAGATTTTTGGCCGCACAAAAACAAGCCTGAGTGACCGACACAACTGGTTTCACCCTGAAGGATGTGTCAAGATAGCTAACAACCAATGAAATTGCATACTTGCCGAGGCAAAATAATTTTGTTCAAGCTGATGCTGAGTGATCTTGCCTGATTATATAGAGCAGAGCAGATCAGTTTGAAGGAGATTTTGGAATCAGATCAGCTAAGAGAGAAATTGAGAGTAGAAGTTGATTACTCAAAGCATCATGATGTCCTGAGTTGTCAGTAGGACCACTGTGGTAGATATAATACAACGCATCTATTTGAGGAGTTTTAACAGATTTGCTGCCTGTATTTGCAAGTTGGAATTTTAAGAGACAAGTAATGTCAATGCTATCTTTCTGAATTTTTAAGATGAGGATTGGTTATTTGTATTATTTGGATTCTCTGGAGTATCAAGTGTCATTTTCACAATGTTTCAGTCGATGTAACCTCTAACAGCAAGGACTCGTGGTGCAGTGGTTATAGTACTCGGAAAAATCAATTGTAAAAGTGATATTGCCCTGAAGTTTAAAGGTTCAATCTTGAGTGTGGGTGACCGAAAAATACAACTGCAAATTACTTAGGACCTCGTCCAGTCATGGCTGATGGAATGAGAGCATGCTACCCCCGTGAAGTAAATAAAGGGTTCCATTTGGAATTTTGTCGAAATTCCAAAGTTCAACAGGATACACCTGAAGAAGTTCAGAGGTTTCATTGACTGAAATATTGTGAAAATGGCACTCAAGATGAGAATAGTAGTCTGAAGAATCCAAATAATACGATATCAACCTTTTACTTCAGCACTCCCAACTGGTCCCAACCGGAACGATGTGTCGAGATAACTAATGACCAATAAGATAGCATATTTGCCGAGGTAAGATAATTTTGTTCAGTCTAGAGAAGTTTTTTAGAGTTAGAGAAACTGAGACTCCATTAAAACTTCAGTAAAATCAGAGAACAAGATTTGTGTCTGTCTTTCATAACAGCAGAAGGCAAAATTATATATAATGAGAATATCGTCTGTGAAATATCTTGTGAAAAAGATGCTGGAGAGGCAGGTTCATCATTCATGCTGTTCTAGTGTGTTCGTATATGCAATCGAAAATAGCCTCAAGAAGCTGGATCCTGTAAGGTAAGCCAGATATCTGTAAGATTGTTATTTATATTTGAAGTGTGTGCTAAAAAAACCATGTAGTCATGCGTACATGTGTATCCTATTTACTTGCTTCCCCACAAGGGCAGAATAAGACATCGTCGGGTTTTAATGTGGGGAAAATCCAGCTCCCCAAAAAGGGGCACTCTGGATAGCAACAAAAATAAAAATGGTTTCAGTCATGAAGGATTTTTCCTCCATTTTCTCCTCCTGAGGACGGAAAAGGTTAAATGCAGCATCAGAACAGATACTACACTGTGATCTTGGCCCAAAGCATACATGTGTATGTTCAGATAGTTTTGTGTTTTAAACGAAAAAAGAAAATGTTTTCGTTCAAATATTCTTGTCTATTTGTTAGACATAAGGTTTATAAAGTTGGGCAGAGTTGTCTCACCTTTGTGTCCAGAATGCTCATGATTTTTTCTTTGGCAATTTTTACATCATTCGACATTCCGATTACTTTGATATGAGGATCTGGCAAAAAAAATAAAATAAAATAAAATGAAAAAAAAAAAAAAAATGGTATAATATAAACAACACATTTCGAACAACTCACTATTCGTTCTTTATAAAATAAAATAAAAAATATAAAATAAAATAAAATAAAAAATATAAAATAAAATAAAATAAAAAATATATAAAATAAAAAAATAAAAAATAAAATAAAATAAAAAATAAAATAAAAAAATAAAATAAAATAAAAAATATAAAATAAAAAAAAATAAAAAAATATAAAATAAAAAAAAAAATAAAAAAATAAAATAAAATGTCATAATATAAACAACACATTTTGAACAACTCACTATTTCGTTCTTTCATACAACAGAGGTGCATTTCAACATTAATGTTTTTTCTTTTGTCTAGGAGCACAAATCTCTATTAATATATAAGTTACTTTGCGTGTGTGTGAGTTCCTGCCTTATAGGTTCTGAAACGGCTGAGCCTATTTTTTGTAAATATCACACAAAGATTATTTATATGTCTGGCAGTGTTCTTATATATGCTTTGTACAGAAATTAATCTGATAAGTATTGAAACTTCAAAAAAAAAAAAAAATCGATCTTAAAAATAACTTTTCTCTCTTATACATATTAAAAAAAAGAATAATTTTTGCAACCGGCCATGGAGATCAAATTTCAGCCAATTATTTCTTCTAAAAAACAAAAAACAAAAAACTGATTGATTATAATCTGGAGATATAGCTTAGTAGTAGACAAGCTTTAGTAAGATGTATTCCAATTCCTGCTGTAGCTATTCATTTGAAGCTGAAATCATAAAAAATTAGTCAGTCATCTCAAAAGATGTATAGCAATAACATAATGTATTTTCAAGAGTCTATGACAATTTTAAATGCCTGTACAAAAAAGTCTGGAGACTTGTTGAAGACACCTCATAGCTACTTACGTCATTTCATGATTTAAAACAACACGACATATATCATCTACATACATAGACATATTTAGCATTCTGTACTTACTTTCTAAAGAGTTCACAAATTCAGAACACATTAAATAATTTAATTAATTTTAAAATGGCTGCCATAATACAATGGTAAGCAGACCTAGAAGTTTTGTCACCCTTACTTCATGAAGACTCTCTAACTGAAGAGGTCAACAACAGCAGTTTACTGGTAGGGGGAGATGTGCTCGATTCATAGAATCCAACATATTCAATTCAGGGTCACTGAATGTAGATTTCAACATGAAATTATTTTTGGAAAGGAAGGAAGAGGAGGAAAAAAAAGGTCTGAATTTTTTTCATTCTCAAAAGACAGTTCTTTGGATTTTACCGTATTCTACTGATTATGCAGCATAATCATGTTGATATATCAGTTCTCCCCAGTTGACCAAAGTTAAACAACGATGAGCTTGGCCAGTATCAGATGGGTGACCATTTGGGAATACTAGGTGCTGTATAGGAGGATGGGAAGGAAGCAATTCCACCATCAGTTCCATTTGAAGTTTTGTGCAGATTCCCGAGTTTGACAGGATACCCCTGAAGAAGGCCAGAGGTTACATAGACTTAAACGTCGTGAAAATAACACTAAAAGATAAGACCAATAGTCCAAAGAATGCAAATATGAAAATTCTTTGTGTCTATCAAAATAGCATAAAATAAATTTACTCGAATAAAAGGAAATAAACGATTTCTTTTATCATTGTTCCCACATAACAAATACAACATGTTTATATTTTCGATTATAACTATTATTATCTCATTATTATTATTATTATTATTATTATTATTATTATTATTATTATTATCGGCTCACATGGAGCTTTCACACAAGTCAGCAAACGATCTTATTGGAGACCTGTGGTGTTCTCTGGAAGCTGAGTGACAACAAGTCTCCCCAGACGTCCAACTCTCTCCTCCTCCTTCGATAGCATTTGCAAATAAATTTGCATCATCGCAACAGCCTCTTACCATTGATTTCTCGCTCGCAGTAAGTAGCCATTGGTTTATACTGGAATTTGAGTGGCACTAAGCCTCCCCAAGATCCCAGTTCTCTTTGCACTTGTCCAGCGGGTGTCTGGCCAGTGCTCCCTCCTCTGTCTTTCCATCCTCTTTGACCCTTCTCGGCTCTTTGGTATCACTTTTTTTGGGGGGGGAACAGTGGTGAAACAATGGAGAGATGCATGATAGGGGTGTAGAACATGTAGATCTGCAGCTTCGGTGTTCTTCATTCCCTGTAACAATTCTTTGGTTATATTGTCTTGTATTATTCTTCACATTCAAGTGTTTTCCTTAATATTTCAGCCGTTTTCCTTATCGTTAGGCGTTGTATTTTTGCAGCTATTCCTCTGATTCCAATTTCTGCCATTCTTTTTTTCCAGGTTTTTCGGGATTGTTCCTAGTGCTCCTACTATTATCGGTACTATTTTGATTTTCTTCATCATCCAAATCCCTTTTAACTCTCTGGCTAGTTCTGTGTACTTGCTTCGTTTCTCTTTTTCTTTCATACTCACCCTGTGGTCAGCTGGGACAGCAAAGTCTACGATTTGACAGGATTTCTCTTTCTTGTTAATTATTACGACATTATTATTATTTTATTTATTTATTTATTTTTTTTTTTTTTATTACATTTTCACCCCAAACAAGGCACATTGCCACTATCAGGGGCAACAACTACTGGGGCACTATGTTGGGATTTGGGCAGCAAGATATCGGTTCACGTTACACTTGAACTTCTGCATGTCAGTACAGTTCGGGAAGCAGTGGCCTGGAATGGAATTCCAGAGTCTAGCGGTTCTGGGGAAGAAACTACTGGAGTAGAAAGATCTTTTATATCTAGGGATCTCTACTGTGTGGGGGTGAGATTTAGCCGCCTGTCGGGTTTGTCGAGGGTGTCTACGTCATGGGGGCACAAATGTCTGCAGTTCGCCAGAGCATTCACCATTAAAATACTTGTAGAATAGGCAGAGGGATGCAACATTACGTCGATGTCAGTTCAGGGCCTACCAGATTTGCGACTCTCTTTTGAACCCTGTCTAAGAGCAAGAGACTAGTAGCAGATGCACCAGCCCAAATATGACAACAATACTCCATACATGGGCGAATGGTGGCCTTATAGAGGTATAGGATACTTTCAGGTGTTAGTAGTTTTCTAGCACGGTAGAGAGAGCCCACCTTCTTTGCAGCAGCCCTGGCAATGCTTTCAATGTAATTGTTCCAACTCATGTTTCCTGTGAACGTTAGGCCAAGCAGTTTGAAAAATGTACTCTCAGATATTGCTATTGGTGGCAGAGAAGGTTTCTTGTAATTATTGAAGGAAACCAGTTTAGTCTTGGCAGCATTGAATGTGACCATCCATTTTTGTCCCCATTCCATTACAGATTGGAGATCATCCTCTAGTGTTTTTGCCATTTCTTTAGATATGTGTTCATTTGTTTTCCTGTCGTGCCTATTATAGAGTGTGGTGTCATCAGCATATATACCCATCTCAGAAGCAATTTGTCGAGGAGATCATTAATGAATATTAGGAACAATAGAGGTCCAAGGATAGATCCCTGAGGCACTCCCGCATTTATATCATATTGTTTAAATGTACGACCGTCGAGGACAACCTGGATTTTTCTCTTATCTAAGAAGGATTTAATTATGTTAAGTATTCTACCAGTGATACTGTATGATCTAATTTTCCTAAGGAGACCCTCATGCCACACCCTGTCAAAAGTCTTAGATATATCTAGAGTTACCGCTCTGCCCTCCCGCGCTTTGTCCAGTGAATGGTATATATGTTCAGAGATTACAGTGAGGATGTCTGCTGTGGAATGGGCTTGTCTAAATCCATATTGTTTTTCAGTCAGAAGTTTAGCATCTGTAAGGTGATGGACTAGAGCATGGTTAATTAAGGTCTCAAATATTTTGGCGAAAAGTGGGAGGAGGCTAATGGGGCGATAATTAGATGGGTCAGTTCTTTCACCAGAATTCTTGAATACTAGTACCACAGAAGCAATTTTCCAACAGTCCAGAAAGCAAGATTCATTAAGGCATTTGTTGTAGAGTTTGGAGAGAACTGGAGCTACTTTGGCTGAGCACTTTTTAATAGCACAGCTGGGATGAGATCGGGAACATGCTTTTGAAGTGTCAAGGTTTTTTATGATAGCATGCACCTGAGCAGGGGTGACTTTTAAATTGTCTAGCGTGGCATCTGTCCGCAAATGAAAGTCAGGCAGGGGGTGGTTGGAAGGGTCCAGTGTGGAGTTTGAGGCAAACTGACTGGCAAGCATGTTAGCCTTGTCGGTTGCTGAGCAAACAACCTCATGATTGTTGGTTAGTGGGGGAATTGTTGATTGCCCATTACTTACTACACTGTTGTAGATTTTCCAGAAGTCACGCGTTCCTAATTTTTGTGCTTCTATGCGTTTTTTAGTGGTTTCAGTAAATTCTCTCTTAGCTGTCGCTATTTCTTTCTTAACGTTACTTCTAGCTTCTATATACTTCTGTCTGTCTGAACTGGACTTATGTTGATTAAATCTGCAGTATGCATGCTGCCTTTGAGCAATGGCAGTTGCGCAAGTCGAAGTAAACCATTGGGGAGAGTGGGGCTTGCTATAAAATTTCCGCATGGGAACATGTGCTTCAATTGCCGTTTTGAACCATTCTGTGCACTGTTCAGCAGGAAGAGAAAAAATATTTCCCCATGGGGCATCTCTGATAAAATCTCTGATGGCTTCCCAGTCAGCCTTTTTATAATATCTTGTTGTTTTGAGCACTGGCTCTTCAGTCTTGGGTCTAGAGTTTAGGGCGATTTCAACCATTATTACTGCATGATCAGCATTCCTGAGTGGGCTGTCAACATTTGTTATACAATCCTCGGGAACTGTGGTCAGAAACAGATCTAGAAGTGATGCATGTTGTTCTTGCTGGTCAGGGAAACAGTTTGGAAACGTAACCATTTGTGATAGGGAGTGAGATATAGCAAAACTATGTGTTGTGCTGCCCACTGCATCTGTGTAAGTAGAGAATCCAAGCCAGTTTTTGTGGTGGACATTAAAGTCACCAAATACATGTACTTGTGCGCTAGTGTTGAGGGAGAGTGTTGTGTCTATGCTGTCAGAGACTTTGTTAATTATGGTGCAGTCTTGGGTCAAGGGAGAGCGGTAGAGAAAATAAAAGTAGCTAATGTTATGTTGTATGTTTAGTCTAAAGCACATAAAGGCTTGATCGTCCGATTCTAGGTTTGTTTCTCTAGTCAAGGGGAGGGTGTTACGAATGTAGACTCCAAGTTCGTGCATATGTCTGTCAGAGTCCTTATGGCAGAGTGAGAGATAGCCAGGCATGTTAAAGTAGTTAGAGGGGATGGAGGAGTGTAGGTTAGTCTCACTTATTGCTAAGATATCCGGGGTGTTTGTTAGGAGAAATGCTTCCACATCATTTAAATTAGTTCTAAGCCCACGGATGTTCGTAAATGCAAGCCTCAAGGGAGAAGGCAAGTTGGTTTTGTTTGAGTTTTGTCTTGGTTTAGCGTAATTTTTTATTGTACTGTCATTTTTTTTTTTTAGAGTTTCAGTTTAGGTAAGAGATGCTGAACAAGTGGTTATGCAGAATACCAGACATTCAACACAAGCAGACCATCAGCTGTCCTGTCATCTACTAGGATTGTGGCCTCGGGATAGCCCACCGGGGATGAGTGCACGGTCCCTTTCCATGCGCGACATGGACCTACAAACATCCCAATATTATACAACTGTTGATGGAGCAGCCGCTCTAAGCGTTACCAAAGAGTTTGGGCTCCTGTACTACCAGTCAGGAACAGCAGCCAGGAACTGTCTATCCGGTACCTTCAACCCATCAGACGATGGTCAACCCAATCTACTTGTACTGGCATTATGGCATTCAAACACTCCCAAGTGCCCAGTTTAGGGAATGGGATGCGTCGGGAGTGGGGAAAATGGCGTTCATTGCCCTAGTCAGGAAACAAGATCGACCACTGAAGGTCTGTCGACTCCCTGTGATTCGATGTCTATGCCTAGCTAATAAGCAAAGAAGGAGTATGGAAGCCGGGCGATAGACAGTGCCTATCTACTCCTTAAGCAGTTTAGGTTTGCAGACCGGTAATTTGTTTGAGTCACCAGCTCTAGGGAGGTTGTCATCCAAGACTGGAGAGGCCTTCCTCCTCTTAGGTTTAGCTTCAGAGTTTTCCTTCTATTATTATTATTTTTATTATCGTCGTTATTATTATTATCATTGTTATTATTATTATCATTGTTATTATTATTATTTTTATTATCATCGTTATTATTATCATCATTATCATTATTATTAGAAGTGTTCTCATTAATGTACTCAATACCTTTTACATAAATATACACACATTAAACTTTTTAGACAATTAAAAACGAAAAAGTTATTACCTGTTGACTAAGAATTTATGCTGTATGCCAAATTGATGATTGAATATGGTTACATCTGTGCTCATTTTTGCATCCAATACTCATACCTATCAATTCCTAACTGCGTATCGAACAGATACCATAATACTTAGTTTGCTACACCTTATCATAACAAATGTCCATACAAACTTTCAGCCAGATCGACTTTGTAGTTTTCAAGAAAAAAAAAATGCAACAAACAAATAAAAATAAAAATAGGTTATAGTCAGCTAACATACTTCCTAACTTCCAGTGTAGCACTACCATAAGTAATGACAAGACAAATCAATTCCTTCACTTTTTCTCTTTCGTCTATATCTCTCCTATGCATGTATTTTTTGTTATCACGTTTTTCTAATCGTTCTTTTTTATTTTTTAACCATTGAAAAGTTTTTTATGATCTTATTTTAATTAAGAATTATTGAAATTAGTTTTCCTTTTTAAAAGGAATTATTGAAAACATTTTTAAAAATCTTTTAAATTACTTTGGGAATATTATGCATTGGATACGTTTTTTTAAGATGTTCGAAATTTTGTTATTTTGATTTCAATAATGTCATTTGTTATTTTGATTTAAATAATTTTATTTTTTATTTTGATTTCAATAATTTCATTTGTTATTTTGATTTCAATAATTTTATTTTTTATTTTGATTTCAATAATTTCATTTGTTATTTTGATTTCAATAATTTCATTTTTTATTTTGATTTCAATAATTTCATTTGTTATTTTGATTTCAATAATTTTATTTTTTATTTTGATTTCAATAATTTCATTTGTTATTTTGATTTCAATAATTTCATTTTTTATTTTGATTTCAATAATTTCATTTGTTATTTTGATTTAAATAATTTTATTTTTTATTTTGATTTCAATAATTTCATTTGTTATTTTGATTTTAATAATTTCATTTGTTATTTTGATTTAAATAATTTTATTTATTATTTTGATTTAAATAATTTCATTTGTTATTTTGATTTCAATAATTTCATTTGTTATTTTGATTTTAATAATTTCATTTGTTATTTTGATTTAAATAATTTTATTTATTATTTTGATTTAAATAATTTCATTTGTTATTTTGATTTCAATAATTTCATTTGTTATTTTGATTTCAATAATTTCAGTTGTTATTTTGATTTCAATAATTTCAGTTGTTATTTTGATTTCAATAATTTTAGTTGTTATTTTATTTCAATAATTTCATTTGTTATTTTGATTTCAATAATTTCAGTTGTTATTTTTATTTTAATAATTTCATTTTTTATTTTGATTCAATAATTTCATTTGTTATTTTGATTTAAATAATTTTATTTGTTATTTTGATTTTAATAATTGTATTTGTTATTTTGATTTTAATAATTTTATTTGTTATTTTGATTTCAATAATTTTATTTATTATTTTGATTTTAATAATTTTATTTGTTATTTTGATTTCAATAATTCTATTTGTTATTTTGATTTCAATAATTTTATTTGTTATTTTGATTTCAATAATTTCATTTGTTATTTTGATTTCAATAATTTTATTTATTTTTATTTCAATAATTTTATTTGTTATTTTGATTTCAATAATTTCATTTGTTATTTTGATTTCAATATTTTCATTTGTTATTTTGATTTTAATAATTTTATTTGTTATTTTGATTTCAATAATTTTATTTGTTATTTTTATTTCAATAATTTCATTTGTTATTTTGATTTCAATAATTTCATTTGTTATTTTGATTTCAATAATTTCATTTATTATTTTGATTTTAATAATTTTATTTGTTATTTTTATTTCAATAATTTCATTTGTTTTTTTTATTTCAATAATTTCATTTGTTATTTTGATTTCAATAATTTTATTTGTTATTTTGATTTTAATAATTTTATTTGTTATTTTGATTTCAATAATTTTATTTGTTATTTTGATTTCAATAATTTTATTTGTTATTTTGATTTCAATAATTTCATTTGTTATTTTGATTTCAATGATTCTATTTTCATACTTTCATAAAAATATTTATTATATAAATTCAAATAAAAACATTTTTACAATTTAAAATAAAAATTATTTTTTTAATAATTTCATAAACACATATTTCTAATAAAATTTCAAATGAAATAAACTTTTATTTTTTAAACTTTGTTATTAACATTGAAAATATTGATTAATCATATTATTTTTATTTGCATAATTTTGTCAATTTTTGTTGTATACTTTTCAATAATGTTCTTTTCTTTTATTTTATTTCAATAAATCATTTCACAATGGAAATACTGAAGAACAATTCAAGTGATGGAACTGATTTGCCTTGTCAACTCTTCCGGTAGCGCTACACCACATGTTAGGGAGCATTTTAACTGACTATAAAAAAATAATTCTTTTAGTAAAGAAATAAAGCTAAATAATTAAACCTTTTCATTTATGTATAACTAACAGGAGTACCCGGTGTTGCCAGAGTGCTTGTAGGTGTGTGTGTGTGTGTGTGTGTGTGTGTGTGTGTGTGTGTGTGTGTGTGAACGGGGGGGGGGTAAAGCAGAACAAAAAGGAAACTTAACCCTGTTTATTTAAATATAAAAAAAACGATGTTACTTCTTAAAAAAATAAAACAAAAAAACAGCGATTTTAAAAATGGAAAAAAAAATCTTTTGTAAAAGAAAAAAGGGGGGGGGGAGTTGGTGGCAGGTAGGCTTGAACCCGAATCCTTGAGGCCAACAGGCTGACGACATACACATGCTCTACAGTGACGGAAGCAATGTAAGACATTAAATTTAGCGATTAAGAAGTTAATGAGTTCAAATTGAGGTCAAACATCACGTTGGCGAGACAGTTTTTAAGTGCGTGTTTAATGAGGTCAAATCCGTAGTTAATTTTGCTGCGGGATAGTTCTTCTTTTGAGTTTTTTTAAAAATTTTTTTACCCAACTTTGTCTGGTTTTGTTTCCCCAACGTGGTGGGGAAAAACCAGCTCCCCCGTTTATTAAGGGAGTGTTCAAATGAAAGCAATTGTCTGATATGACGGTGAAAACCAACATTGACCAAATGTGTATTGCTTTCTGGACGCTACCGGCCCATAGGCTGAGAACCGTGCCTTAGGTTCACCAGTTTCGCTTTTATATGAAAAGGCCGACTCAACATGAGAGGGACTGAAATAGCAAGAATTGTGTAAAACTTGTCTCATCTTGGCTGTAATTCTCACAACGTTTCAGCCAATATAACCACTGACCTTCTTTAAGTGTATCTTGATAATGGGTCTCAACGATACAAAATAAAACGAATTTAGTGAAAATGTTATTTCTAATATAAATGTGACAGACAGAAAGACAGGTCGATAAAATGCTATTTTTTAAAATTTAAACTCAAGATCAATCAGAAAACGGACAGAAAGAAGTGCAATCTCTTTCCCACGGAAGAGATGTTGTGAGCCTGTCTCTGCGCTATCATTATTTTCACGGTAGTGCTCGTCTGAGCTCCAATCCATGGTTGCCCTTGTCAAACTTTCACAAAAAGTACTCAAGTAGTTACAATCACAATCAAGAATTTCCTCCACTCTCTATCTGCGCCTAAATGTAAAAGCAAATTTCATGAACAAAGCTTCTTTTCTGGAACTGTCCACATGTGAAACGCGGTTCCATTGGCCTACCTTTCAGCTGATTACAACATGGTAGCCTTCAAGTCCAATGTAAACAAATCCCCTTAAATAATTAAAAGAACTGCTTATATAGATGTGTGGATGTATTGACCTCCCCCCACCCCGTGATGCACTGACGCGCTTTCTTTTTGTTCATTTTTAATCATTTCACTAACGTACTGTACTTGTAATAACCCTTATCCCTGAGTGGCTTCCGGGCCTTGATAAGTGGTGACCACCGTGTAAAAAAAAAAAAAAAAAAAAAAAAAAAAAAAAAATTGAGATAAAATACATCAACACTTGGAACAGAGTTTTTTTTACCTAGTCACGATCATTAGTCGTTCATTTACTTTTTCAACTTGAAATTCTAGCATATGTCACTTCCTGTTATGGCTTTCTTGGCTCCAAGATTATGACAAGGATTTCCAAATGGAAAGAATGTCTGTTGTTTTTGTTTTTCTAATGAATCACTTTTCAAAAATATTAAACAGAAAGAGCATCAAGTCGTTTCTGTTTGCATATTAATTCAAGTTCGTACCAATTTTGTGATATAGTGATGGTCAAGGGTTGCGTGTACGACGCTCAGAACTCAAAACCAGAAAAGCCGAAAAATATGCTTAGGTTCGACTGTGTTTTCATTTGCATATGTTGAATTTGAGGATATAAAAAGCTGGTATTTCTTGGACTGGAGGAAGATTTTTCTCTTTGCTCACTCGATGTGATTTTGTACATACTTTGTGTGTCAGTGGAAAAAAGAACCACAGATTTTTTTTTTTTTTTTTTTGTACAGTTAACTCACGTGTCAGTGAGAGAAAGTAGCGACAGATTTTTTGTGCACGAAACTATATTCAGCAGTTTAAAAGTTTAATTCCAACACTAGAATTTCTGAATTTCTGGGATGAGGAATATCTAATATGAGAACAACCTGCGATACTTTAGTCAAGAGGGGAATTTCTGTAGTCAAGGGGGTTTCATTAGCTGAGATATTGAAGTCCGAGCTGATAATTTAAGGACTGTGAATTATCCATGGGTCTGAAAATCGTAATCAAAACTTGTTCACTCAATTATACAAATTATATTTGATTAAAAGTTATTAATAAGAGTCAATACTCATTTGTTTTCATTGTAGAAAAAAAATTCAGTGAGAAAAGTTACAAGCATTTAAAATGAATAAGTTTATACATTTGTTTTTGATGAGCAGACGATAATGTGAAAAAGTTAATGAGTTGTGTGTATGTGTTTTCGTTAATGTTTGTATGCGTATGCTTATAACTGAATGTATGCATGATTTTAGATAGCAACAATAAGTCCGACAAAGGGAGCAAGAGGGAGGGGGACTAAGGCAATGTAGATCTTAGCTCTGCTGTAGATTTTGGTTCAAATGTTTATTGAAGAAAAATGCATTTCAGGATAGACCAAAACAGCAATTTTTTTTATAAATTCAAGGGAATGCATCTGAATGATTTTTATTTGATTTTATTAATTCAGGCAAATGAATGTGCAGACATATAGTCGCAGAAACCATTATAATCATTTTCATTTTGGACAGCGAAGTGTAAACTTCGATAGATACAAAACAACAATCATGTGGTAAGAGTAAAGTTTCATGTCAACTTTTCAACATAAACAAATGCACAGTGGCCCAGGCAACAAAGATCAAAGTGTAGTATCTTTCCCGCAGATACTGCACTTAAGATAATTTGTACCAATCAATGGACGGGAAACCCTCTATACTGGGACAATTATTATTTTTGGTAACCAGAGTGACCCCTTTTAGGGGAGCTGGTTTTTACCTCACATTAAAAACGCCCTTGTGCCTAATTTGCTCAGTGGGGGAGCAAATAAATACCATCTGTTCCCGCAGATACTGCACTTAAGATGATTTGTACCAGTCAATGGAGGGGAAACCCTCTATACTGGGACAATTATTATTTTTGGTAACCAGAGTGCCCCCTTTTTGCCTACTTTTAGGGGAGCTGGTTTTTACCTCACATTAAAAACGGCCTTGTGCCTAATTTGCTCAGTGGGGGAGCAAATAAATACCATCAAAGTGTAGTATCTGTTCCGACAGATACTGCAAGCAAAGACCATATGTGTGGGCAACCTCACATATAAGACCTTGGTCAATGTAGGGGCAACCCTTCATACCAATTGTCACTATCCAACTCCCCTACTCCCCGGGGAGTTGGTCCCCATTTCCCCTTCACTCCTCACATTAAAAATCGGCCTTGTGCCTAATTTGCTCAGTGGGGGAGCAAATAAATACCATCTGTTCCGACAGATACTGCAAGCAAAGACCATATGTGGGGGCGACCCCACATATAAGACCTTGGTCAATGTAGGGGCAACCCTTCATACCAATTGTCACTATCCAGCTCCCCTACTCCCCGGGGAGTTGGTCCCCATTTCCCCTTCACTCCTCACTTTAAAAATCGGCCTTGTGCCTAATTTGCTCAGTGGGGGAGCAAATAAATACCATCTGTTCCGGCAGATGCTGCAAGCTATGACTAGCTATGACTAGCAAAGACCAGATGTGGGGGCAACCCCACATGCCTGACCATTAACCAGCTCCCATTTCCCACCTCTCGGGAGCTGGTCCCCTTTTTCCCTTCCCCCTCCCTTCACTCCTCACATTAAAAATCGGCCTTGTGCCTAATTTGCTCGGTGGGGGAGCAAATAAACACCATCTGTTCCGGCAGATATTGCAAGCAAAGACCATATGTGGGGGCGACCCCACATATAAGATATTGGTCAATGTAGGGGAAACCCTTCATACCAATTGTCACTATCCAGCTCCCCTACTCCCCGGGGAGTTGGTCCCCATTTCCCCTTCACTCCTCACATTAAAAATCGGCCTTGTGCCTAATTTGCTCGGTGGGGGAGCAAATAAATACCATCTGTTCCGGCAGATGGTCCACTAAAAGACCATTGCCCTTGAGACAATCAGTTTCTGGTCCATGTAGGGACAACCCTATATACCAAGAGTCAGCACTACCAGCTCCCCCTCCCCTCCTCTTGGAGGAGCTGGTCCTCCTTTCCCCTCTCCCCTCTCCATATTAAAAAATGACGTTGTGCTTAATTTGCTCAGTGGGGAAGCAAATAAATACCCAACACCATTGTTGAGATAGCTAATTCCCTGTTGACCGAGTTATGTCTCTCGCCCTGTGCATTTCTAGGAGGCTCACCTTCCCAGGCATTACCTTCTAGCTTTGAGAAGGTGTTAGTTTATTGATAATCGCTTGAAGCACTCTTATTGAGGAATGCAGACTTCACTGCCCAAGCAGTTTTTGCAGGTCAGAGTGCCTTTCCTCGAAGGTGTTGGCTTTTGAAATCCTACTTTTCGACCCTTGTGTCACATCATTCTGCCATGGGATGGAGATAAATAGCTGCATGCATTTCTTAAAAGAACAAAGGAAGAGAGAGAAAGAAGGACACAGAGGTGAAGACTGTGTGTGTGGCAGAGTGGGATAACATTCAAACATAATTTAGGTTGGTTGTTTTTGTTTTACGGCATACCCACTCTTTTTAGGTTATTTAATGCCAAATCCAGTGATTTTGAAGAAAAAATTTTTAATAGAATATATTTGTTTTTTTCAAGTCGGTTTGTATTTAACCCATAGTTGGGGCCCTAACAGGTACTACCACTCTGGGTCAGAGTGGACCTGGGAGCAATGGCAATTAAAGGGTGGCGCCACACTCCCCAAAGCCCGCAAGCTCGGGCCTCACCAACGGATATAGTTTAAGGTCATATCCAGGACCCATAATTTAGGAGTAGAAAGTGAACCTTTCATATATTTTCAGTGGCCTTGTAACTTTTGCTCCCTTTATTTTGTCCATGAGCGATGTTTTTGACAAAGGGGAAAGAATTGCTGCTCTCCAAGAGCAAATCTATTCATCTAATGCTTATTGTTGACTATTTTTGGACTGTAAAGTAGTATTTATTTTTGTATTTAACTCCTTGCATTAAGTGATTTTATGCCTTGTTTGGAGTGATTTTCTTTTCATAAAAAAAAAATAATTACCTTTTTTCGATTTAGCACCAATTTTTAACTTTGACGGCCAAGTAATTTCCGTGTTTGTCTCAGCCATGATCTGCGAAATAAAAATGAAAAAATATTAAATCATCTAATAGATAAAGCAAAGTAAGTTGACTTTTTAAACTTTTGTCATCAACAGCTTTTCCATCCTACAATATCAATATTTTATCCTAAAAAGCCATTTTATTCTGTTCAACGTTGGTCCATGTTGCTAAAAAAAAAAAATTTTTTTAAAAAGTGAGTCACGTTAATTCCTTTCAGAAAATTTATTTACATATAATCCATGTAAATTTCTTAAAGCTAACCTTGTATTCACTCATTATAGAATTGCTTCCCTTTCATTAGAATAAAAATATAAAACTTAGAACAGATAAATTAGTTTCAAAAGAAGAAACACAAAACAAACGCTTACATAATCAAACAATACCAGATAAATATTAAACTAATCTCTAGAAATAAAATGAACTCATTTTTTCACGTCTGATTTTGACATTAATAGGATTAAAAATCAAGATATTTCATGCAAATATAATATGCACAAACGGCAGAACAATATCTGAGGTGTGTTATAGGCTTATTATTTCTCAAATTCCTCGATAATCTTAGATTTCTATACTTTTTCTGCTGAGAAGTCACGGCCAAAATCAAAGATCAATGGAAGTGGTAAAATATTTTCTCTCTAATAAATTCCTCCTCTCCCTGCCACCACTTAACACCGTTTGGGGATCGTTCACAAGGAACAGTTGAGAAGAGAACACCGGTTTGGCTTCGTAGTTCTTTCATGTGAAGTTATTTAAAATCACTAAACTAAGCTGTAGTGCTCTGTGGCGTAGTGGTTAGCGTGCTGGACAATTCACATTATATTTTCACGTTCGCGCCGACCTACCGTAGTCGTTTTTTTTTTTTTTTTTTTTTCCTAAACAACTGGAATGGACTTTTCTTGGTGGCCGAACTGTTAACGTTGCAGATGTTTTTTTTTTTCACACTTTATTTTCCTACTTTTACTCATGACTCCGGGTTTGATCCTTCCTACTTACCTACCATAACATTTTTTAAAACTCCCCCCCCCCCCGTCCCGGAAACAAACACTCGGGCAACGCCGGGTACCCCCGCTAGTATTAAATAATGTTTGAGATTTATTCTATTCATTTATATTATTATTATTATTATTATTATTTTTATAATCATCATCATCATTATTATCATTATCATTATCATTTTTATCATTATTACCATTATAATCATCATCATTATTATCATTATCATCATTATTATCATCATTATTATCATTTTTATTATTATTATCATTATTATTATTTTTATTATTATTATTATCATTATTATTATTTTTGTTTTATGATTTTCACACAAACAATGCTATTTAAGATCAAAGCTACAAGTACACTATGTGGGGAGTTTGTCACATAACACTTGAAGTTCTGCATGTTTGTATAGTCAGGGAAGAAGGGATCTGGGAGGGAATTCCAAAGTCTAGTAGCTCGATATAAAAAACTATTAGAGTAACAGGCTTTGCAACATCTAGAGATTTCTACAGTGTAAGGGTGGGATTTTGCTGCTTGTTCGGTTAATGAGGGGAGAGTCGAGGAAGTACAAGTACTTCCAGTTTGTCAGTGCACATGTCATTAAAAACAGGAACAGGGGATACAACATTTCAGAGGTTGCAGTTTTGTTGATAGTGCATCCTTTTTTAGACCCTGTCTAAGGGTTAGGGACGGCAGATGTACCAGCCCAGATGTGATAGCAATACTGCGAGCATGGGCAAATAGTTGCTTTGTAGAGACATAGAATACTCTCACACTATCATACAAAATCTTCAAGATGTCAGAGACTTCAAGACTTACAAGTCCAAGAATTTTCAGGGGACACGTTATAAACAAGAGAAAAAAAATGAGACCTCAAAAAATCTGCATGGCATGACAGAATTCTTATTTGGGGATAAAAATATCTCCATTTTATATAAAAACAAATACAAAGAAAACAAAAAAAACATCAGAACTAATTGTTTTGACCTTCAACAAAATTACCTAAATCAGTGATTCACAAAGTGGAACGCGTGACCGCCTAGGGTTATATTTGGGATAGGAAAAAGGCCGATTTGAAAATAATATTAAAAAGAAAAGCGAGTAATTAGAAAAAGATTCAGTAAAGATGAACTCGTTAATAGCAACGACCAGGAAATCCTGTAAATGAAAAAATAATCTAATAATTATTCAACTTGTTTTCATAAATGATGATGCTGGTGAATACATTGTGAGATGAGGAGTCTGGCAGCAATCGTTCTAAACATAACCTGAAAAGCTTGTTTTAGTCAACACTTGTCAACTTTAATACAGTAGAGCCCTATGATATGTTTTTTTTTTTCAGGTTACAATGTGGAATACAAGGTTTTATCCGACCCCTGGTTACAGTATTTGCCCTGCCTTATGGTGTTATTTATGTTATTTGATTATATACATGTGTATTATATACTGTACTGTATTTTGTTACTAATTTTTAATATGTACTGTACAAAATTTTGCTTAGGCCCCGCCATACGGCGATTTCACCTTATGAAAGAATAGATTAATGCTGTATCCCAGGATTCTACTGTACTTGGTAGCAGATGAGTACTTCACCACTTGCCCCATGTGCAGCATCTAGAGATGAGTAATTGTAGTTGAGAGTCACAGACAGATTTTAAAATCAGGAGTTTAATATTTTCAGCAAACTCCTCATTTCTGAAATAATTATCAAAGTCAGCAATCAGCAATTTTAGAAAGACATTTTAAAACTGAATCCAGTGGCATTAAAACCGGCTCCAGGAACCAGAGCATAATTTTTAAATCTGGCTTCTTAAAGACAAAAATTTTTTTTAAATTGGTTCTGAAAAAAGGATTACAGTTTTTAAAATCGGCTTTGGGGACAAGATTACAAGTTTTTAAAATTGGCTTTGGGGACAAGATCACAAATTTTTAAAATCAGCGTTGGGGACAAGATCACAAGTTTTTAAAATCGGCGTTGGGGACAAGATCACAAGTTTTTAAAATCGGCGTTGGGGACAAGATCACAAGTTTTTAAAATCGGCGTTGGGGACAAGATCACAAGTTTTTAAAATCGGCGTTGGGGACAAGATCACAAGTTTTTAAAATCGGCTTTGGGGACAAGATCACAAGTTTTAAAATCGGCTTTGGGGACAAGATTACAAGTTTTAAAATCGGCTTTGGGGACAAGATTACAAGTTTTTAAAATTGGCTCCAAAGACAGGAGTATGATTTTGAACAGAAGCAATTTTTAAAAGTGGTTACAGATACAAGAGTACAGATTTAAAACCGGCTCTAAGGGAAGGAATACATTTATTAAAACTCGCCGCTTGAACAGGAGTATAGTTTTTTAAAATGGAAAAATTCAATAACTTTAAGCTATAACTGTATATTTACGCATACACAGAAGTAACAGGTTTAGTCGACTTTACTCCTGCCAAGTTCAATGTTTTTTTTTTTTTTTTTTTTTTTTAATTTGGACTCTTTAGTAGCTATTTTTACCTGCTAAAACCAAATGAAATTTATTTCACAGATCCAAATCCCATATATATCAAGTTTCAAGTCTGTATGTAGACCAAAAATTGAGAATGGTGTTTCGTAAAGACCATTCCACACACACACACACACAGGGTCACTTTTATATATATGAATATGAATATATATGTGTATGCTAGAACATTGTTATCTTAAATTCTAAGCAATTATGCAGAATGTAGAAAATATGCATAAGTAGAATTAAACAAAATAGTTAAATGAAACCAATCATCCACAAAGAAACCATAAGAAATGAATTAATTAATGAAAGTACGTTTTTCAAAGGAATGTGCAAATTAGTTAATAATTATGCAGTCTCTCGCATATCCACGACTAAGTATATTATTTTTATTTTTGATAATTTCTAAACAGAATAAGTAGGCTTTTAATATCAATATCAGTGCAACAAAATCTCAATTTTATAGGTATAGGTATATATATATATATATATATATATATATATATATATATATATATATATATATAACGCATATTTGCTCTACAACAGTATTGAGCACTTTCTTCAG
>NC_136510.1:5278812-5328812 GCF_053919585.1 Euprymna scolopes
ACAAAGTTAATATTTATTTTTTGATTGACTAACAAAGTTAATATTTATTTTTTGATTGACTAACAAAGTTAATATTTATTTTTTGATTGACTAACAAAGTTAATATTCATTTTTTGATTGACTAACAAAGTTAATATTTATTTTTTGATTGACTAACAAAGTTAATATTTATTTTTTGATTGACTAACAAAGTTAATATTTATTTTTTGATTGACTAACAAAGTTAATATTCATTTTTTGATTGACTAACAAAGTTAATATTCATTTTTTTGATTGACTAACAAAGTCAATATTAATTTGTTTCATTGACTAACAAATATTCATTTGTTTCATTGACTAACAAAGTTAATATTTATTTTTTGATTGACTAACAAAGTTAATATTCATTTTTTGATTGACTAACAAAGTTAATATTTATTTTTTGATTGACTAACAAAGTTAATATTTATTTTTTGATTGACTAACAAAGTTAATATTTATTTTTTGATTGACTAACAAAGTTGATATTTATTTTTTTGATTGACTAACAAAGTTAATATTTATTTTTTGATCGACTAACAAAGTTAATATTCATTTTTTGATTGACTAACAAAGTTAATATTTATTTTTTGATTGACTAACAAAGTTAATATTCATTTTTTTGATTGACTAACAAATATTTATTTGTTTCATTGACTAACAAATATTTATTTGTTTCATTGACTAACAAATATTTATTTTTTTCATTGACTAACAAAGTTAATATTCATTTTTTGATTGACTAACAAAGTTAATATTTATTTTTTGATTGACTAACAAAGTTAATATTTATTTTTTGATTGACTAACAAAGTTGATATTTATTTTTTTGATTGACTAACAAAGTTAATATTCATTTGTTTCATTGACTAACAAATATTTATTTTTTTGATTAACTAACAAAGTTAATATTCATTTTTTTGATTGACTAACAAAGTCAATATTAATTTGTTTCATTGACTAACAAATATTTATTTGTTTCATTGACTAACAAATATTTATTTTTTTCATTGACTAACAAATATTTATTTGTTTCATTGACTAACAAATATTTATTTGTTTCATTGACTAACAAATATTTATTTTTTTCATTGACTAACAAATATTTATTTGTTTCATTGACTAACAAATATTTATTTTTTTCATTGACTAACAAATATTTATTTTTTTCATTGACTAACAAAGTTAATATTCATTTTTTGATTGACTAACAAAGTTAATATTTATTTTTTGATTGACTAACAAAGTTAATATTTATTTTTTGATTGACTAACAAAGTTGATATTTATTTTTTTGATTGACTAACAAAGTTAATATTCATTTGTTTCATTGACTAACAAATATTTATTTTTTTGATTAACTAACAAAGTTAATATTCATTTTTTTGATTGACTAACAAAGTCAATATTAATTTGTTTCATTGACTAACAAATATTTATTTGTTTCATTGACTAACAAATATTTATTTTTTTCATTGACTAACAAAGTTAATATTCATTTTTTGATTGACTAACAAAGTTAATATTTATTTTTTGATTGACTAACAAAGTTGATATTTATTTTTTTGATTGACTAACAAAGTTGATATTTATTTTTTTGATTGACTAACAAAGTTAATATTCATTTGTTTCATTGACTAACAAATATTTATTTTTTTGATTAACTAACAAAGTTAATATTCATTTTTTTGATTGACTAACAAAGTCAATATTAATTTGTTTCATTTACTAACAAATATTTATTTTTTTCATTGACTAACAAAGTTAATATTTATTTTTTTCATTGACTAACAAATATTTATTTTTTTCATTGACTAACAAAGTTAATATCTATTTTTTTTATTGACTAACAAAGTTAATATTAACAAATTTGAGTCCCCAAAACAGGTGCAGGTAGGGGCGTTAACGACCTGTAGTCAACATCACATGAAAAGGGTATTAAATTATTATCTGGACTCCATTTCAAAGGGAAAATTAGTGCAATCAACCAATTAACTAAGGGCACACACCGACTGGCCTTTCTGTATTCTCGTACACACACACACACACACACAGGTGGCCTGCTAGTATATCCCAACTCGCATTTAGGTAAAAATGCACTTTCTAAATAATTGAATTCATTCAAAACATATCGCTAAAACCTAAACAAACAACATCTAAGTAAATCGCGATATATCCAAACAGTCGTGCGAGATGGATGAGCGGTTAGGGGTTTAGGCTCATTACTGTTGGGTTCCGATTTCGAATCTCACTGATGAGTTGTAGAGACGAAACACATGTCAGTGGATAATTATATTTTTAAAATAATATATATGCCGAAACACATGTCAGTGGATAATTATATTTTTAAAATAATATATATGCCGAAACACATGTCAGTGGATAATTATATTTTAAAAATAATATATATGCCGAAACACATGTCAGTGGATAATTATATTTTAAAAATAATATATATGCCGAAACACATGTCAGTGGATAATTATATTTTAAAAATAATATATATGCCGAAACACATGTCAGTGGATAATTATATTTTTAAAATAATATATATGCCGAAACACATGTCAGTGGATAATTATATTTTTAAAATAATATATATGCCGAAACACATGTGGGGGTACCAAACTGGTTAAAGGGAAAAGTATTCCCAACTCGCATTTAGGTAAATAGTTGAATTCATTCAAAACGTATCGCAAAAACAAAAACAAACAACATCTATCTATCTATATATATATATATATATATATATATATATATATGTATATATATATATATATATATATATATATATATAAGCGAGATAAGCCACTGATAGAATTCAGATGAAAAATCCTGATAGATATTACTTGAAGATCCAAGCCAAAAAGGAAAAGCTCAATATTTAAGAATAGAGCAATATATAAGTTTCGTGGTTAAATTTTAAATTCTGAAAAAAAAAAAAACATATAGAGACATATATTCGATTTAAGAATTTATTGCTTGACAAAAGGAATATATAGAAGGGGTTATTCGCAGCTGAACATTTTGCTAACTGTATTTCATTTCCTCTGATGATATGATCCATTGTTGAAAATCCATGGATTAAGGAAATTAAAATAACCCCTTCTATATATTCCTTTTGACAAGCAATAAATTCTTAAATCGAATATATGTCTCTATATGTTGTTTTTTCAGAATTTAATCACGAAACTTATATATATATATATATATATATATATATATATATATATACACACACTCACACTAGCAAGTCACCTGGCGTTGCCTGGTCGTAAGATATGTTTGAATATGATAGTTTAATTCATACAGATTCTGTATTTATTATTATAGAACAATTATCTATTGATTATTATACTGAACCTAATATATACTAGTGAAATCAAAACTAAAAAAATATATTTGATTTGGGTGCCATCAGCTAGAATCGAAACAAAACATAACTCTCCACACTTATTCCTAAGCTTTTGAGCCACGTACATACGTGTGTGTATATATATATATATATATATATATATATATATATATATATATATATATATATAGCTGTGTGTGTGGGGAGGGGGTCACGAATAGGCTCCTATATGGTTGACTATTTTAAAAAAACGGATTACATATAATGATAGAAGATGTATTGAGACACAGGAATGGGTATGTTTGATCTGGCAGAACGGTGGTTCATTAAAATTGTGGGGTCCGCGTTCGCGCCTGGTCCACAAAATATGGAGAAAAAAAAAAATTAAAAAGAAAACGTTTACAAGTGGTTTTGATATAGATGTACATAAGAATACTTTGATAAGTATGTTTTAACTTAAATAGGGATGGTATAATAAAATTGTGGGGTCTGCATTCGCGCCTGGCCTCCATAGAATGGAAATAGGCACAAACTTTGATAAAGATTTTTCATATCTATCTGCATAAGTATACTTTGATAATTATGTTTCAGTTTGAAGAAATATGGTATAATAAAATTATGGGGTGTTCGTTTGCACCTGACCTCCATAGAATGGAAATATGTCACAAAGTTTAACAAGGTTTTTTAATATAGATCCACAGAATATTGTGATAAGTATTTCAGTGTGAACAGGTATGGTATAATAAATTATGGGGTTTATCTATTTTATTTTTACTTTCATCATATTTTGCTTTGGTTTTGATACCCCCAAATTCGAAGCTATCTCTTTACAAAACCCTTCCTTTTCATAACCTATCATACTTCCATAAATCAGAGTTCATTTTCTGTAGGTTGTTTTTGAACTCGGTCAACGACGGGTACTTTTGCTAGTATATATATATATATATATATATATATATATATATATATATATATATATATATATATATATATACACACAGTGATGATCATATTTATTGGCACGGTAAAATAAAAGTTAAATTTTGTCTAATAAATTCTAAAAAAGGGATTAAATTAAAGAAAATAACAAAGTATATTATGTATTTTTAACTGGCCTTTCCGATGCAGCAATCGGATTTTAATCTACCTAATTTACATTTCACCTTTACTTACGTGAAACAACAACTACAGGAGATGAGGATAACAGGCCACAAATAAATAAAAATATGAACTAATTTCTTTATTAATTTACTTATGGATATTTTTCTATAATGAAAACAACAAAAAACACTTTGTTACACTAATTCCTTCATAAAAAAATGAAATTTGTCTTTTTTTTTTTGGTGGTGGGTTCTATTTACACAAACTGAGCCACAGTAATGCATAAATATTTCTGTTTAGTGCACACTTGAACCATGATACTTGACTTTAGCATTTTAAACTTTAATTCAAGCCATTATATATAAAATAATTTCATAAAATCAACAGTAAGTTCTCTGCAGTGCAATACAGACTAGAATGTATTGTGGACTAAGTCACTGTGGGGAGGCATGTGAAGCTTCCCCCTGATGCACCGCAACCAGTTCCCGACTAGAGCAGACATTAACAGATTTAATTAAAAAGTGAATGATTTCACCAACTTTGATGATAATAAAAAATATTGGAAGTGTGAAACATTCTTTGATCCCCATTCAATCCTGGGCAACGTCGAGTCTGCCTGCTAGTGTATATATATATATATATATATATATATATATTTATATATATATATATATATATATATATATATATATATATATATATATATATATATATATATATTAGTGATGGAAGTATTCCAATATTTATCCCTGATTCTAATACAATTAATAATTTTATACTAAATTCCAGATTCTGGTACAATTACCGATTCCGATTCTTTATAAATCTTTAAATATTTAACTAGAGTTGTTATTTTTCCTCGATTACCATAAAAACACGTTAAATGTGCAGATATTTTCTCAAAATGGAGGTGATATATAGATTTTGCTTTTATTGTTAAAAATCAAAAAAATATTATTTTATCATTACTACCAGCAGTAGAAGATTTTGTTTTAATCAAAAACAATAAAAAAAAAAAAAAAGAAGATAATTGAAGGAATTGGAAAATAGGCACAAATTCTTCCGATTCCGATACCCCAAAAAGTTGATTTTTCTGATTCCGAATACTATATATATATATATATATATATATATATATATAGTAATTTATAAAATATATATGGCGATTAAGCTACACTGAATATTCTGCGTTTCATCCACTATAGGATTCGTCGGGCTTATGCGTGAATTCTGTGGTTGCTTCTTGTTTTTATATATGCTGAGGATTTCTAGTTAGCCAATCAGCTTTCTAGTATCCACCTACGTATTGAGCACTTTTGAAGTAAATACTTAAAGTTTATGCATAAATCTATACTTTCGTATATTAAGTTTATGTGAGTAAATGAAGTAGTTATATATATATAACCGTAGGAAAACATATTGAATCACGAAACTTTAGATTCACATACAAAATATCCCACCAAAAAAGATGAAACGTTAATATCGTCAGAAAACATTTTTTTTTTTTAATTAAATGACATTTGATATTTTTTTCCATAATTTCTGACAACAGAAAAGAATACATGATTGTAGAATATAATCCATTATTTGGCGTGCAACCTTTGACCGTTGGGGGTCACAAGATTGGCATCCCTGTTTTGTAGGAAACTGAACAACACAAGCAATGTGTTTGACCAATTAGAAGACCCTCCCCCTCCCTCCCCCAAATACTTCCTTCATGACAAACACTCTGCCCTAGAGACGAGAGAGAGGGGGGGGGGAGATGGCTGAGTAAGGGAACAAAAAAAATGTAAGTGCTGGATTAGAGGTCATAATAGTTCGGGGGGGGAGGGGGGCTTAGGCTGTGTATATTAAAGGTCATTATTAAAAACAAAACAAAAACAAAACAAAAAGTCAAAAGAAAATTACAAAACAATTTTTTGGGAATCAAGTCTCAAAGAAATAAGGACAACTGACAAATAGGAAAAATAAATTGGAAAGACAGAAGCAGATGGGGTGGGGTAAGAGTTGCCTCAGGATGGGGTGGGGTAGCATCACCCTTCCACCCTTCTCATGAGAGGAAAAGATACCCAAAATTCCTGATTTTGACACCCGGTCACCTCATACCCCACCACCCTCGTACCATCTACCTCTCTTCTCTCTTTAATTTGGTGTTGTTTAGTGAGAAAGTCAAGATAATTATGGATAATTTCTTTATTTTATTCTTGTCTCTGACTGGCACCAGAATTGGTTAATATGAAGGTACCCATCTTTTTGTTGGTGTTCATGAGGATACCACAGTTAAACAGGATTTTTTTTTAGTTCGATGCAAATTAAGAAGTCAACCTAATTAAAAAAGCAAAAACATACTGAAAAATGTTCATAATGCGCGTACCAGTCACGAAACGAAAATGCGATATTCCAAAAAGCACGTAAATTGATCAAGTCGGTTTATTACAATTTTTGGTGATTAATAGCAAATCGTACCCATTACAAAGCTGATTTTGATTTCTATTTCTGGATAGTTTGTTAAAGGGGGAGGGTAACCAGTGGTGAATTTTAAATATGGCTGAGCAAAACACCAGTCTCACTTCCTCATTAAATTTCATGTTCTTAGTTAAAAAAAAAAAAAAAAACAACTACTTGATTCATTTATTTAATTTTGGAACTCGTAGCTGGACGTCCAGGGCCACTGGAACTTGTAGCTGGACGTCCAGGGCAAATGGAACTCGCCGCTGGATGTCAAAGGGCACTGCAGTAAGGAGGCAGATTTCAATGGGCACTGTAGTAAGGAGTCCGATGTCGATAAGCACTGGCACTGGTGGCACACTGATATCCAATCATGGATATGAGTGTTCATGCTAGAATGTGACAAGTCATGTAGGTGGTTGAAGAGTTGGCTTTTGAGTGCTAGAGATATGTAGAGTTCAGAGTGATCTAGTCTGGAGTGACAGTGCAATCTTTTGTTGCTGAAAGGGGTCAGAAATTCTTTCACTTGCAGGGATGTGTTGGCTAAGACCAGGAAGGGTTAAGTTGGATTCAGGCATCAGCAATGGTGTTATCTCTTCCTTATTGTTATCAAGTTCTTTCAATAAAGTGTTGTATCTAGATTGAGCTAGTGGCAGTTTAGCAGGTAAGAATGCTCCAATGTTTGAGGCATCTGTTATTTGGTATATCTGAGTCCAGGTGTTTTTGTTGAGATGCACTAACTTGGTGAAGTTAGCTAAGGAGGGTTTTGCTGCTTGGAATGCCTTCTCCTGGTCACTCTCTAGGGTGATGGCTTTTTTCTCTCTGGAGAAGATTTGTCAGGGGTTGAGGATGGTTTAAGCATCCAGAAATGAATCTGTGGTAAAATTTTACTATCCTCAAGAAACGTCAAAGTTGCTTGTAGGTATCGAGAAATCCTATATGGCTTTTATCTCATACAGCAATGGGGTGATTCTATGAGCGTCTGTGTCCGAGAAAGTCAATGTTCTACATACTAAATTCACAGGTTGATTCAGAGGATATAATGTGCTAAATGGTGGAACATGTTCCAGGTGTTGCTGGCCACTAGGATGACGGTGTATAGTAGGCCATGTAGAACTTTTTTCATCAACCTCTGAAATGTCTGGTCTACATTGCGCAGTCTGACAGGCATTTATAGGAATTAAAACAGTCCAAAAGGAGTTGTGACTGCTGTCTTTGGTATGTCCTCTGGAGCAACTGAACTTAATATGCTTTGATCAGGTTGATTTTCGAAAACATACGGGCCCTCTGCAGATCTAAGACAAAGTCGTGGATATGTGAGACAGGATACTAGTCGGATACTGTGGATGCATTGAGTTTCTGGTAATTTATGCGGATTCTAAATTCCCCTTTGGGTTTGGGTACGAAATTTAAAAAAAAAAAAAAAAAACTAGAGTTACCTCCCTTTTCGTCTTCTATTTTCCTTTCCTTACACTTTAAATAAGGCCCCGTCTCATTGGCCAAAGGTGCCGCTCATCGACCAATCACGGCAACCTATTTATTAAGCGGGACTAGAGATTCCCTTTAAACTCTCTCTTTCGTTCAAACCTCTGAGGAGTAAAGACTTATTATTTCATCTCTCTTCTTTCCGAACTTGAATGGGGCCGTCAAACTGAAGACGTTAAAATAAGAACTTTTTGGATTTCTTAAAAAGCCACAAACGCAATTGTTTTGCAACCTGCTTATTTTATATTTGTATTTATTTGAAGTTAAATATACTTTTATTGTTCTCCGACTTGTATGTTCGTGTTTCTTTTTCGTCTGAGTCCTAAGTGTCTGGTCGAAACACAACAGATTCAGTGCTGAGGCATATCGACTGTCTGTCAACATCTCCTCGAATGCTTTCTTGGCATATGCTAATTTAAATGGAAAGAGTCACTGTGGTTGTGAATATACTGGTTGTTCAATGGTCTTAATGTGGTGTTGGATCTGATGTCTGCCTGCAGCAATAGGCTTAATAGGTTGGGTAAAATCGTCCTAGTGTGCTGTGTTGCAACGCTAATCCTAGCTGTGTTTAAGCATGATGGGGTCCCTGTGACCCTGATGAATGCTGTGTTGTTGGAAAGGGTTCTTGTCTTCACGTGGACAGCCAGGTTGTAATGTACCATAAAGTCCGCACCAAGCAAAGGTGTTCTAAACTCTGTTACAGTGAATGTCACGTCTAAGGTTAATATTTAGTTTTAATATAGTGTTAATATTTAGTGTTAATATAGTGTTAATATTTAGTTTTAATATAGTGTTAATATTTAGTTTTAATATAGTGTTAATATTTAGTTTTAATATAGTGTTAATATTTAGTTTTAATATAGTGTTAATATTTAGTTTTAATATAGTGTTAATATTTAGTTTTAATATAGTGTTAATATTTAGTGTTAATATAGTGTTAATATTTAGTGTTAATATAGTGTTAATATTTAGTGTTAATATAGTGTTAATATTTAGTGTTAATATAGTGTTAATATTTAGTTTTAATATAGTGTTAATATTTAGTTCTTTGTTCCAAAGGTTTTTATGATGGGACCGGCTTGTGTTGATCATTTTTTCTTGTTACATGAAATGCAAGTAGTGTTACAACATAACACTCAACACTACTTGTGTTTCAGAATAAAATAAAAACTTTAAAATAAGTTAAAACATAAAAAAAACTTATTCAGATAGGTAGAAGAATAACTTATCTTGCCTTTGGTAACATTTATTTGTTATATATTTGTTTTTTTGGCGACTTTTCCGTTTTGTTGTGTATCCTGAAAAATGCCCCAAATTTTATTGTTTTGAAATTAAGCAACTTTCAAGATAAATTCCGACTCAGACGTAGTCTTTGTTACAGACGCACGCATAATCTTCACTAATAATAAAATAAAGAAAAGATAAAGATATGAAAAGTCCAAACAGAACAATTTATGAAAACGCTGCCATCTTTAACCACTTAAACATTCATAGGTTAAATACAAACAAACACAAATGATTTAGCAAAGAAGAAGAAGAAGAAGAAATAGACAACGAGAAAAGCGCGTAAAGCTGGACGCCATTTTTATTTTTATTATATCTTGCTCCTCATTATCTTGTCAACTTGATGCTGACTGCCATGTCACCTTTTCTTTTGCTGTTTCCATTTTGAGAAAATCAGCGGAAGGAAAAGTGAACAGATTCACTCTTAAAGACTTCCGGAAATTTCACAAAGCATCACAAAAACAACCACCACCATATCTTCCCTCGCCTCTAAAACAAAATGGTTCGTTCCAACAGTAGCTTTTAGAGAAACAGCAAATCTGGGCTAATGTTTGATTTGGTCATACAGCTAAAATATAACTAGAAGCCCTGCACTCGCATTCCATACAAAGTTCATCTTAGCAAACAATCCAACAACGTAGGGACTCAAACAAAGTTTGAACCCAGTTTTCTGGCCTGTTACGTAGCGAACACTAACCATTATACAATATGGCTCGATCTAAAACTAGCAAAAATAGTAACCCATATGTGGCATCCAGTCCAACTATCTCCACATACGAGGTTTCAGTACTAATTCCTAACCCCCCTTTCTCTAAGACAAACAAAAAACAAAAATAAAGAAAAACCTTTATGATATATGTATCCAGGATAGAAATATCACACACCAAAAATCATGTAAATTGATTAAGTAGTTTTATTTTTATAAAGAAAATTATTTTTAAAGATGATAAAAAAAAATTTTTTTTAAAGAAAAATAAGTTTGTCTCTGAGGAGTAATTCAGTCAGCTTTGGCTATTTAATGAGACAGGTGTAATGGATACTTCATAAAAAATGAATAAAAAATTATGAATGCGAATTAATTTCATCTTTTGATCTTGGGAAAGATAACAAATGATGTACATGCTCTGAGGGTGAAAATATTGAAAATATATTTTCATTGCGTTTAATATTTGTTACAATGTGAAAAACTATTTAGAGAATATATGCTTTAATATATTTTCTTATAATTATATATATATATATATATATATATATATATATATATATATAATTATGATTTTGTAGCCATGCCTGTATGCATTTTCTTTTCTTTTAATAGCTTGATAGGTGCTATTTTTTCTGAGGAGTTAAGGGCAGATTAAATTCATTGATTGATATAATAATTTAATGAATGATTTTGCGCTGCAAAACAGGCGTTACCAAAAATTGTGAATGTCAATGTACTTAAATTAATAAATTGTAAGATGGTCAACATCTTGAAATTTGGAATATAGACTTTTATCATTTATTTGTTATATGCTCTGTAATTATATTGAGATTCATAAATTAAGGATTGCTATAAATGAAAGATGCAATTGAAAAAAAACCAAAACATTTCCACAGAAATAAATATGTGTGTGTGTGTGTGTGTGTGTGTGTGTGTGTGTGCGCGCGTGCGCGCATGACCCTGTCTGTCTGAGGAACAATCTCCATCAAATTTTGATCTACAGACTTGAAACTTAATATATAGAGTATTTGGACCTGTAGAACAAATTCGATTTTATCTTTAATGATGAAAATAGCTTCTAAGGGGGGAAATTTCAAAATAATTTGCAGTTGGCAGGCATAAGTCAATTTAAAGTGCTCTTATATGCATGTGTAAATATATATTAGTACATTTAAGTCAATTAAATTTTAATGTTTTCTTATCCATCTAGTGATAGCTGGAATGGTAATGACTAAGGCTGGAGTTCGAAATGTTTTGGTTTCAATTCTAACTGGTGGCATCTCAGTCATTTTTTTTTTTTTAACTTTTGAAATCATTAAGTACAGTGCAATAATCAATGGAGTTTTCTGCTCTATAATATAATATATAATGCATGAATGAAAATATATTTAAGCACATTTTATGATTGGGTAACACTGCATTCTAGTCATATATATATATGACTACTTCATTTGCTCTTGGCCTTCGGGCCGAGATCAAAGTGTAGTATTTGTTCTGGCAGATACTGCAAGCAAAGACTATATGTGGGGGCAGCCCCACATATAAGACCTTGGTAAATGTTGGGGCAACCCTTCATACCAATTGTCACTATCCAGCTCCCCTACTCCCCGGGGAGTTGGTCCCCATTTCCCCTTCACTCCTCACATTAAAAATCGGCCCTGTGCCTAATTTGCTCGGTGGGGGAGCAAATAAATACCTTGGCCTTTGGGCTGGGATCAAAGTGTAGTATCTGTTCCGGCAGATACTGCAAGCAAAGACCATATGTGGGGGCGACTCAATGGTCAATGTAGGGGCAACCCTTCATATCAATTGTCGGGAGCTGGTCCCCTTTTCCATCATCCCCTCTCTCTCCACATTAAAAAACGGTCTTGTGCCTAATTTGCTCAGTGGGGAAGCAAATAAATACCAACCCCACATATAAGACCTTGGTCAATGTAGGGGCAACCCTTCATACCAGTTGTCACTATCCAGCTCCCCTACTAACCAGGGAGTTGGTCCCAATCTCCCCTTCACTCCTCACATTAAAAATCGGCCTTGTGCCTAATTTGCTCAGTGGGGGAGCAAATAAATACCCTATACTTTAAAGAACCCCAACATCTATTAAACTGTGGGAGAGAAATAGGGAATAACTGTGTGCACAGGATAAACTTTACTCTAGGATAGCGATCTCTTCTTCTTCTCTATCTATCTATCTTAATAAAATGAACTCATTTTTTCCCCTCCAACTTTGACCTTAATAGGATTAAAAATAATGACATTACATGCAAATGTAATGCATACAAACTGTAGCACATTATCTGAGATGTGCTATAGGCCTCTTACCTCTACAGTTCTTCGACAATTTTTTCCGGAGAGAGTCCACTGCCAAAATCGGTCAGATTCAATGGAAGTTGCAACATCTTTTCTCTCTATTAGATTCCTCCTTTCCCCCCTCCCCATTTACACCGCAGCGGATGCGTTCACAAGGAACAGTACGAGGAAACACCGGTTTGGAATTGTACAAGGTTATTTATTACTCCCTATCTGAGAGCACATCTTTCAAACTGCTTGGCCTAACGTTCACAGGAAACAGGAGTTGGAAAAATTACATTGAAAACATTGCCAGGGCCGCTGCAAAGAAGGTAGGCTCTCTCTACCGTGCTAGAAAACTACTGACACCTGAAAGTATCCTGTACCTCTATAAGGCAACCATTCGCCCATGTATGGAGCATTGTTGTCACATTTGAGCTGGTGCATCTGCTACTAGTCTCTCGCTCCTAGACAAGGTTCAAAAGAGAGTCGCCAATCTGATAGGCCCTGAACTGGTATCTAAGCTTCAGTCTCTGTCCCATCGACGAAATGTTGCATCCCTCTGCCTGTTCTACAAATATTTTAATGGTGAATGCTCTGACGAACTGCAGACACTTGTGCCCCCACAACGTAAATACCCCCGACAAACCCGACAAGCAGCTAAATCCCATTCCTTCACAGTAGAGATCCCTAGATGCAAGAGAGCCTTGTACTCCAGTAGTTTCTTCCCCAGAACCGCTAGACTCTGGAATTCCATTCCAGGTCCTTGCTTCCCCAACTTTACTGACATGCAGAAGTTCAAGTGTAACGTGAACCGACATCTTGCTGCCCAAATCCCTACATAGTGCCCCAGTAGTTGCTGGCCCTGATAGTAGCCCCCTACACCAAAGTGGCAATGTGCCTTGTTTGGGGTGAAAATGTAATATAAAAAAAAAAAAATTTTATCTTTGTTTTTCTCATAATAAACTAAAAATCAAAATAAAAATCAAAAGAAAACGCGATTATTATTATTATTTTCTTTTTGCTTTTTACCGACTCTAACCGTGAAATCTAACTATGACCTTCATTTATTAGTGCTTTCAACTCAACATTTACTTTTACACAAAGAATTCATTCTTTAACATTTATTATTACAACGCAACGATATCGTGATTTCACTTGCATTACACTTAAATTAAAATTAAAACAAATAAATTCATTTCGAATTCGAGAAAACAAAAAAATTCATTTAGAATTCAAGTGTGATGCGTGACTACGGAAACTAAACCAAAACAAACTTCACTGCGGAATTGATATTTGACCTAATTCACTTTTGGGTTAATTCATCACTTTTTTTTTTTTTTTGCGCTTCCGCCTCAATGAATAGAGTTCGAGCCATCCCCCTTTCGAACTTGTTTAGGATTTTGCAAACATCCAGGCACCGCCGGACCGTTCGTATTGCATCACGTTCATTTTTATAATTGTTTTTGTTTTTTCACGATTTTTTAAAATAGTTTTAACATTGTTTGTTTTTATAATATTTAAACAGGGTTATTAATTTGCTTACACGCCTCTAAAAACCCGTGAAACGCCGGGTAACCCCCACTAGTATAAAATAATTTAAAAATTGACAATAATAGAAAATAAATAAATAAAAGAAAAAATAAAAGGACATACACATAATCAATTATATAACTAATTAATATCTGAATTATAGAAAAAAAATCACATATCTAACGTCGTTGTCGTTTTTTTTTTTTTTTTTTTTTTTAATATTTAACTACACCTAGGTTGAAAATAGGTCATCTTATTCAGATATCTACACTTCCCATGAAAAAACACACACACACACACACACACACACACACACACACACACACAAAGGAAGGGGGTAACCTAAGGTCAACTGTACCTTTGTCCTGAAAGTGCCCGCCCATTGGCTGATTAGGATGGGCGCAGTGGAAACTAGGAAACTGATTGGCTAACTAAAAATTCAATAGGATGTGCGTATATAAAAACGTGCGGTAACTGCAACTCTTTGACTGATGAATTCTCATGAGAATGAAATGCAGAATATTCTGTGTAGGTTAATTGACACATATATTTTTATAACTTTATATATATATATATATATATATATATATATATATATATATATATATATCAATAACCTTTTCATCAGTTTCATTAGAAAAATAAAACCACACACACACACAAAGGGGGGGGAGAAAAAGATCTTAAAGGGAACACTGGAAAGTCTATGAAACTTTCTAACTTCATTGATTCAGACGAAAGATGTACGTTTGTTAATTCCACAAAATAGAGTCTGTTAACTCTGGCCCTTACATCTGCCCTATATTCCCTGCCCTCTGTTCACCCTTCCAAAGGAGCTGTGAAACAGACAATGGATTCTAAAATGTTGTACGAGTTTATTTATAGGGCGACAACCCGGTTTCATAGATAGAGTATTTACATACATAAGAACTGATAAACGTTTTAAAAATAGATGCATGAACCGACAGTGAATGGAGATGTTAGAAATGCTGACATTTTTAATTTCAAGATGGCCGCCAAAGTGCATCCATTCAACAGACCGTTTTTTTATAAACCTCTGATACATAGATATCAACGCGGACAATTTACTTTGCAGAAAAAAGTCTAACATAATCTAATTTATAAAACTCACCATGTCTGTCTGTCTCCATACTCTCAAATTCTATCTCTTCTGAATCTAAAAGTCGCAGAGTGGTGCTAGAGGCCTCAAATGATTGGATTTCTTATGGATCGTTCTTTTATGGGTCAAAATAGTTTTAACGGGTCAAAAAAGGGATCAAAATTGAAAAAAAATCGTTATACATTTTGTACATTCATCTTAGTTTATTTTTCATCAGTTCATGTGTGTGTCATGTTGGTACAGTGGTAACGTCACCAGCTTTGAATGCTACAGTTTTGCTTTCGTTTTCAATTCTAGCTGATGGCACCCAAATACTTCATTTTTTACATTTGAAATCACGACTCTGTAATAATATATACGAAATCTGAACAAATTAAAATATCATATTTAAGCATATTTTATGACCGGGCAAAGCCAGCACCACCTTGCTAGTATACAAAAAGAATTTTGAAAAGTTGGACCCAAATAGTATTTAAACTGACAAATCAAACTTTGCTTCTGGCTTTTCACCTTCCAAAAGATATTTAACTAGTGAAACAGTCCTTTAATTGTATAAGAGCCAAATTCATCCGAAGATGGACGATTTGCTCAGAGAACCCTTTCCTGCTTTGAAAGGATACAAAACCGACTTCGAAATTTGGTAGGTGATACCCTTTTCTCTTCCTTACTACCTCTTTCTTACAGAAGAGACGTTGCAAATCTATCTCTGCTCTATCATCATTTTCACGGGAGGATCTTGACTGAGCTTCAATATATAGAAATTCTTAAAATAAAATTATACAAATAAGTAATACAGTTCTGAATTTCTTTGTTTGTATTACTTGTTTTGATTGGACTATTGTACTTATTTTAAGTGCTATTTGTGCAACATTTTGGTCGATGTAGCCTTCGACCTTCGTCAGGCATGTTGTTCAACATCTAGGAAAAGAAAGGAAAAAATTTACTGGCTCCATAGATGGTTTTATATTCTTAGAGTTGTTTTTGCTTTTTTCGCCATGCTTTCATTTGTGTGGAAAAAAAAACTTGGTTGACAAAGGGAGGTAATTACAATAAAGTTTGATAGATTATCTCCCCTTTACCATTGAAGGAGGGGGTTGTACAATTGTGTTTTCTTTATAATTAGAGGTTCCCATATACTGCTGACTTCTACGCTTGGTCTGCTTAGTAATCTTTGTTTTTAGCATATGAGCCGCTTCTTTAACATGCCTGACAAAGGTCGAAGGCTACATCAACTGAAATGTTGCACAAATAACACTCAATAGTACGATCAAAATATATATATAATGTGAGAATGTCTGTGTATGTTAGGACACTTCTCAACCTATATACTCAACAAACTTTTGATCTACAGACTTCAAATATTTGATCTACTGACTTGAAAGTAAAAGTGTTTTTAATGCACCGTTTAAATAACTTGTTTTTAATGTTCAGCAATGGAAGTATTATAGATTGCCTGTATGATTCTGAATTTTTGCAGTTGGTACATAATTGGTAATTCCTGGAAGTAGGGACAGTGTTTTTGCATATCAATTACCTTCCGTTTCATTTCATAGGGAATATTAGACACATCAAGTGTCCATATTGTGGATGCTAGAGAGGTTTTAAATCATAGTATGCCTCTGAAATAATTAACAGTTTTTATATAAATAATTTATATTTTAGTGCTCACGTTTACAACTGAGCACTTTACTGATTTCTTTTCAACACTAGATATTAGTGATTGGATGATTCTAATATTTTCCCTGATTCCGATACAACTACTGATTCCGTACTAAATTTCCGATTCTTTATTAATCTCTAAATATGTAACGATAGAGTTGTTAGTTTTCCCAATTACCGGAAAAAAAAAGATTCTGACATGTGCAGGTATTTTCTCAAATGTAAAAACACATTTGTAAGATGATGATAGTTAAAATCACTGAATAGATTTATTTTATTATTACTAACAGCAGTAGAAGATTTTGTTTTAAACAAAATCACATAAAAAAAAAAGACAAAAGAATCGTTTTTAGCATCGGAAAATAGGTCTATTTTTTTCAGAATCTGATACCCTTAAAAAGTTCTGATTTTTCTGATTTCTGGTTGTGACTAATCGTCCCAGCACTACTATACACACACACACACACACACACACACACACACACACACACACACACACACACACACACACACACAAGAACAAGTACTTAATAAAACATGTTAAAAAAACACTTTAAAAAAGAGTTAAAAACATATTTAATTTTAAAAAAGAAGCACAAAATAAGTGGATAGCCCTTAATCCGCGGAGTTTCAAAGAAATACTTTCCTTCTCATCCGAGGGTAGGGATTAGCAAAATGCGGGATCGGATTTTACTTGCAAAAGTATTTAATGAAACTACAAGTAAGTCATAGATCTTACTTGGTAAAAAATAGTGAAGCAGAGGGAATAGAGGGAAGAAAAAGGTGATTTCACGTGAATGGATAGTCTGGTGAAGGGTAAAATAGCGGTAAAATCCAAAAAAGTTGATTAAATTTCCATTTCCACAAGTAAAATCCAAAGGAATTGCATAAATGGAAGATGGTTCAAAGTAATCCAAAAGGCAGAATTCCATGTAATAATTCACAAATGGGTACAAGGAAAAAAGGGAATGAGTTCAAATAATATTATTAAAAGTTTATTATAAGCTCTATTTCCTATTTTGTTTTATTGTGCTTTTACATCTGGTTGAGATTACTTTATAAAAATTAACTCTTTAATATTTATAATATACCTTAGATTTGCCATCTTGGATTATCTTGGTAAACTTAATTGTAATTCTTATTTCATTATATATATATATATATATATATATATATATATATATATATATATTATAACTTATATAATAAAGTAATGTCGATTTTCCCCTATCTTATTGACTGTTATAGGTTTAAAACCAAAAGTTTCATATGCTAATCCGTTCTGTCATACGTGTTTCCAGAAAATGGGCTCATTTATTCTTTTAAAGTTGATTAAATTTATTGAAATAAAAAAGCAAATTTTTGAAAATCACACAAATAAAAAATGACAAAATTATAAAACTAACAAAATTAATCTTTATTTGCACTTTTATAATAAGAATGTTTATGAAATGAATTTTTTTTGTTGTTTTTAATAAAACTCTTTATTGAACTTGTTTAATAAAAATGTTTATGAAATAAGGTTTTTATAAATCAAACATCATAACAAAAACGTATCCAATACAACAATATTCCCAATTGATTCACTAATGTCAAAGCAAATGTATTTTAGTTTTGTTTTATCTATTTTTATAATTTTCAATAATTTGCTTTTTTTTTTTCAATTTCAGTAAATCACTTTACAATACAAATGCTGTTTACATGATTTCGTAATGGAAAATATTTCTAATAAAAAAAACCAAAAAGGATTATTCTGAGTCCTCACTGATTCCAGTAACAGCCTCGCAGAAATTGTAGGGGGACTTTAGTTGACTATAACCAAAAGATTGCAGAGAAGTGTCTTTTTATTTAGTGTCTTTTTGTTTTACGTTTTAAAAGAAAAATAAAATTGGTTCCATGTCTCCAACTGTTTCGGGAGTAAAAAAAAAATCTATTTTTTCTTTTTTTTTTTTTTTCCAATATTTCCATTTGTTTAAGAGTCTGAAGAAAACAGGGGCTTGTCCAGGAAAAGTGAAACAAAATATTTATAAAAAACAGAATTTGTAGGTAAAAAAAGTCTGCTGCTAAAATAATTCACTAGAAAAGCATTAAAAAAAATTACGATAACATTTTATTAAGAAAATCTTGCTAAAATAATTTATAAAGAGTTCACGTAAAAAAATAAATAAATAAAATAAAAAATCTAAAGAATTAAATAAAATTTCAAATAAAAAAATAATTAATATTTTTTGGACGTGGATATTGTTCGCATAACATTTCAGCCGATGTAACTTTCTTTCGGTACATCTTTTTGAACTGGCATAAAGGGTTAGTAATGAAAATTAAATCGTACAGTATAACCGGACGTATAATTAGATCCTTCTTAGGGGTTGATTCTTAGACCACTATTATTCTTGATATTTATAAACGACCTCCCTGATAATGGTGTGTCCAAGACGGATATATTTGCTGATGATACAATCCTCGATAATATGCGTGAGGATGTACATAAATCTAAGACAATAGCAGAATCATTAGAAAATGATATGAAATGGGGCCGCAAATGGATGATAACATTTAATGCTAGTACGACTAAGCTGCTTTTTCTGCTCAAAGGTAGCATGCGTACCGCAGATTTAACTGACAGAAGTCCATACCTAACAAACAGAAGTTTATAGAAGCTAGAAGTAACTGTGAGAATAAAATAGCAACAGCTAAGAGGGAGTATACCGAAATCACCAGAAAATGCATCGAGGCACAGAAATTAGGAATCCATGATTTTTAGAAAATTTACAACAGTGTAGTAAATAATGGGCAATCAACAATTCCCCCACTATCCAACAATCATGAGGTTGTTTGCACAGCAACCAAGAAGGTTAACATGCTTGCCAGCCGGTTTGCCTCCAACTCCACATTGGACCCAGCAAACCATTCCCTCCCTGACTTTCCTTTGCAGATATACGCCACACTAGAGGATCTGAAAATCACCCCTTTCAGGTGCATGATATCATAAAAAACCTTAACACCTCAAAAGCATGTGGACCTGATCTCATCCCGGCTGTACTATAACAAAAATGCTCTGCTGAGTTTGCTCCAGTTCTCTCTAAACATTATAACAAATGCCTTAGCAAATCTTGCTTTCTTGACTGCTTCTGTGGTACCTGTTTTCAAGAATTCTGTTGAAAGAGGCGCAGAGGCTGTTCTTGGCCTTCGGGCCAAGAGCAGAAAAGGAAGTAATCAGTTCTGGTCAATGTGGGGGCAACCCTTCATATCGGACAATTACTTTTTAAGTCAATTAGTTTGCTCAATGATGGGGAAACCCTTCATATCAGACAATTGCTAATTTTGGACCCTGCCAGAGAGCCCCCTTGGGGGAGCTGGTTTTTCCTCCCCACACTAAAAAACGGCCTTGTGCCTAATTTGCTCAGTGGAGAAGCAAATAAATAAATAGCCTCCTCCCACTTTTCACCAAAATATTTGAATCCTTAATTAACCAAGCTCTAGTCCATCACCTTACAGCTACTAAACTTCTAACCGACCAACAATATGGATTTAGGCAAGCCCATTCTACAGCAGATATCCTAACTAATCTCTGAACGCATATACCATACACTGAACAAAGCAGGGGAGGGTAGAGTGGTAGCCCTAGATATATCTAAGGCTTCTGACAGGGTATGTCAAAATGGTTTTCTCAAGATAATCAGATCATATTTAAATCCTTCTTAAGAGAAGAATTCAGGTTGTCCTCGACGGTCATACATCTAAACAATATGATATAAATGTGGGAGTACTTCAGGGGTCTATCTTTGAACCTTTTATTATTCCTGATATTCATAAATAACTCCCTGATAAAATTGTCTCCGAGATGGGTATATTTGCTGATGACACTAAACTCTATAACAGGCACGACAGGAAAACAAATGAACACATATCTAAGGAAATGGCAGAAACACTAGAGGATGACCTCCAATCTGTAGTGGAATGGGGACATAAATGGATTGTCACATTCAATGCTGCATAGACTAAGCTTGTTTCCTTCAATAATTACGAGAAACCTTCTCTACCACCAATAGTAATGGCTAAAAATACATTACCTGAAAGTACTTCTTTTAAACTCCTCAGCTTAACGTTCACAGGGAACATGAGTTGGAACAGATACATTGAGGGCATTGCCATGGCTGCTGCAAGGAAGGTGGGCTCTCTCTACCGTGCTAGAAATAGAAAGCTACTTACACCTGAAAGCATCCTGTGTCTCTATAAGGCCACCATTCGCCCATATATAGAGTATTGTTGTCACATTTGAGCTGGTGCATCTGCTGCTAATCTCTCACTCCTGGATAGGGTTCAAAAGAGAGTCGCCAAGCTGATAGGTCCTGAACTGTTATCTAAGCTTCAACCTCTGTCTCATCGATAAAATGTTGCATCCCTCTGCCTATTCTACAAGTATTTTAGTGATGAATGGTCCAACGAGCTACAAGCACTTGTATCCTCTTGACATAAATACCCCTGACAAGCAGCAAAATCACACCCCTACACAATAGATATTCCTAGATGTAATAAAGCCTTCTACTCCAATAGTTTCTTCCCCAGAACTGCTAGACTTTGGAACTCCCTTCCGGGATTCTGCTTCCCCGACTGTACTGACATGCGGGGGTTCAAGCGTAATGTGAACAGACATCTTGCTGCTCAACTCCCTACATGGTATTCCTGAAACTTATGTCCCTGATAGTAGCCCCCTACATCAAAGTGTAATTGTGCCTTGTTTGGGGTGAAAATAGGATAAAAAAAAATTTTTTTTAAATTAAAAAAAATGTGGTAGCACTTGAAATAGCAAAGCAGTGCACTTTTTGCGACGACAATCTTGGAAAGGACGGAAAATGGGAGGAATGAATTAATGATGATAACGGTTCAATGCAATAAGATTGTTCTTTCGATTTTTTTCACCCCAAACAAGACATATTGCCACTTGGAACATAAGGGGGGTTACTATTTTGGATTGTGTCTAATAGGGGACTCTGAGGAGTTGAGAAGTAAGATGACTGTTCACATTACATTTAGACTTCTACAGGTTAATACAGTCAGGAAAGCAGGAAATAGTGAGGGAATTCCAAAGTCTTGCAATCTGAGGGAAGAAACTATTAGAGTAGAAGGCTTTCTGGTATCTAGGGGCCTCAACAGTAAAGGGGTGAGATTTTGTGGCTTGCCGGTTACTCAGAGGGATATGTACTTCAAGTGCAATGAGATAAACATTAAGTTCGTAAGCATTGTCACAGATTGATGGCAAAGAAGGATGAGATAAATTCAATTTTTGTTTATTTCACCAAAAAAGGAAAGACCGGAAAGACAGAGTAGTTGTTAATAATGTCAAACAATTGTGGATTTCTTTTCAGACATGTGTTCTTAAGGATCTTTTGAAATTGTCCAAGGTCATGTTTGTAGGAGTCATACAGCAGTTGGCCTTATTTCCCCGAGGGGGACCGGATAAAAGAGACTGGAGATGTTTCATTTCACGGTCGGTTGGTAAATGCAAAAAAAAACAGGAGAGGGGAGCAAGAGAAATCTGATAATGAAACAATATTGTTAGAAACAGCAAAAAAAAAAAAAAGGCCGTTTGTTTAGTTTTTGTGATACTTGTGCAGAATTTGAACCAGAGCCGTCAGCTCGGCTTTGCTCAGGCTTCACTGTAATCTGACCAGCCAAAGGAGCAGATGATTGTTGGGGAAAATATTGAAAAAAAAAAAAAAAAAAAACCCCAAAAAACAATGAATTAAGCGCTGTACAAAAATGAAATCCTAAAGGAATATCCCCGGTTGTCTTAATTAAAAAAAAATTTTTTAAAAGCGTTGTCCAGCCCCACCCTCCAGGAAAAAAATTGTTCATGAAAAGAAAAAAAAAATAACAAAAAGAAATTTACTTTACATTAGTTACAAAAACCAAGAAAAAATGCAAAAATATATATATATATATATATATATATATATATATATATATAATACGTGAAAAACATGCAAAAAAAAAAAAAAAGGAATAATACATGAATAATACATGTTTTTCGTTAAATTTTTGTTTAAAAAAAATATGAAAAACACAAAAAATCTTAATTGTTTTGTAGAAGTAAAATGTTTTCTTTTTAAACTTTGCAAAACATGATTGCGTTTTGCAAAGAGAATGAAAAAAAAAAAAAAAAAAACAATATTTGGTGCACATTTGATCAGGAAGCCAATATCTTTAGACAGCCTGATTTGGTAGCACCAGATGCCATAGCAGGTATTACCGCTCCAGGCCAAAGAATGGTAACTAAGGGACAACTTAACATTAACAATTTTTTCTTGTTTTTTAATTGCTCTATCTAGTATACCGAGTTTCTTATTTCCATATGTTCTAATATAAAGATAAGACGTAATAATAAATGTATTCATCTCCGTAATTTTTATTATACACATATACATATATACATATATATATATATATATATATATATATATATAAATTTAGGTTTTTAAATTTTATGATTTGAAAAGGTTAATCTTCAAATACGGAAAATTTTTAATTTATTTATTGCGGACTATTATCCTCATCTTTTTAGTTGTTTCACAATGTTTCGTTTAACTATTTCTCTGGCCTTCGTCAGGTGGTAACCGCGATAGGATAGGAACTCCGAATCTCCTAACTGCATCTTTAGCAATTACTGCCTTCCATAGTTGTTGTCATCTCACCATGTTTTGACCAGCTTTGGGTAGGATTGAAACCGCTATCTTCAGACAATGCTCACTTGGAACTGTAGAGATCCAACGTCCCTATCCACTGCGACAGTTCCTCACCCTCCCTGTAGTCCAGAATTTTGACTTTTGGTTATTCCCTAAGCTTAAGGAAAACCGTAGAGGCAATTGAGATGAAAGAGGTTGTGACAGTGTCATTGATATGCTCACACAAAAAGACTTCTAGGGGGCCTTCCAAAATTGTTAAAATGGTACAATAAATGCATTGCAGCCAAAGGAGATTACTTTAAAAGGGACTAGAGTTTCATGTGTGTACGATCAATAAAAGTGCCCATAGGATAAAAGTCTGGAAACTTATTGAAGGTACCTCGTATATATGAGAGAGATACAATCAGTGAGTTTCACATGTGCATTAAGAAATACCCAAAAGTTTCGGTTATATCATGTGAGTGTAAGGAAGTAGTTCCTAAGATATTGTTACAGTCACATCTTTTATTATCATGTTTAAAAAAATATCAAATCAATAGCAATGCTAACCATTTTTTTTAAATTAAAAACAAAAAATAAGTACCCCCTCCCTCTTGTGAAATTCAACCATATCAATTTGGTAGGTAATCTGGCTAGTATTTTGCGCAGACATCAGTGACGTCAGCTGATCGTTGTAGCCCATGTCATGACCTTTTTCGTACAAAGTGCACAACAATTTCTGGAAATCAAATTTTGAAGGTCGGAAGCATGCAATAAACGACAGGAAATATCGGAGGGAGTAAATAATCGGACGAACTGCGTTATTATTGTTATCATCTACTTTGCGTGCAAGAATACATCCGCAGCTTAAACAGAAAGTCAATTGAAAAAAAAATTTAACTTACCCTTTTAAAAAATTCCTCGGCAGACTCGCACATTTCCCCATGTCCTAAAAGAAAGAAAGAAAATCTATAAAAATATCTTAATATTTGTGTAGCGTTTCATCATCCAAACATGTTTGGTTCAATAATTCAAACAAATCACACCTGCATATCTTCCGTTCGATCCTCTCATTGTGTTTTAATTTGTGACTTGAACTGGTTTGTACTGATCATATTTGTTTAGCTGTGTTTGGTCTGTTGTATTTTGTTTTTGATTTTTCTTACAAAGGCATCACCACTTATCGATGCCCGAAGGCCATTCGAGGATAAGTGTTAATTAATGGCAGAAGGTCAGTGGTTGGTTGGTTGGTTGTTTTTGTTTTACGGCATATCAACCCTTTTCGGGTTATTTAATGCCGAATCCAAAGATTTTGAAGAAAAATTTTTTAGTAGAATATATTTGTTGTTTTCAAGTCGGTTTCTATTTAACCCATAGTTGGAACCCTAACAGGTACTACCACTCCGGGTCAGAGTGGACCTAGGAGCAATGGTAATTAAAGGGTGGCTCCACACTCCCCAAAGCCCGCAAGCTGGGGCCTCACCACTGGATATAGTTTAAGGTCATATCCAGGACCAGAAGGTCAGTGAGACAACACCGTAATGATAGGTAGTGGTGAGAATTGAATAGAAATTTGATTATTGAAGAGGACGATTCAACAAGAACTTGTTTACATTGAACTTGAAAACGACCATGTTGTAATCAGTTGGAAAGCAGTTCCACAGTATAGTGTTCCACAGGTGGCAGTTCTAGGAAAGAAACATTGTTCATGGAATTTGCATTTAGTTTTTGGCACAGATAGACAGTAGGGAAAATTGATGTCTATGGTTAGTGAAAATCTTAATACGAGAGGCATTTTAAAAGTAATGCCTCCTATTTTTTTTGTTCTACCCGAATGGATCAGAGGGAATTGCAAATTGCATTATTGTGATGCATTCATGACTTAAAAGTTTCATCCCTCTGTTGCAGATATTGATGGTATAAACTCTAAGAAAGCAACCCCTGCCATGGACGTGCATCAAAATCAGATGTGTCAGTAACTTTCTCCCTGCAGAAAAATTTGGATCGGTCAACATTCACCAACGTCTGTTAACCATTTGTGAAGTTGATGCAGTCAGCACAGTCAGAAGATGGGTTTGTCGATTTCAGAATGGAAGACTTGAGTGACAAAGCATACTCAGAACGCCCATGGACAGCCACTGTTCATCCCTGGCAAAAGTGCCTTGAGAATAGTGCCGACTATGTAGAAAAATACATTCTTGAGCAGAAAAGTTTGCTCGTTTTAATGGCACTACTCCCATCTTCGTGTCTCTTCAACTTTTTCAGTTAAAAACTTTTCAGGTTATTTAATGCCGAATCCAATAATTTTAGAACAAGTTTTATACTTCAAGTTCTTTATATTTTCAAATATTTATTTATGGAGTTTGGTTTTGTAGAAGGATTTTATTCTTATTTTTATCTTCAATTACTAGTTGTCTTGTCGCGGATTTTGGTGTTTTTGTTCCCTGCAGAACATGCGTACATTTTGCAATGAGAGAGGGAAAAAGTTTTAGCGTTAATGTTTGGTACATTTTAAATAAGGAAATCAGTCGAGAAGTGAGGGAGAGAGAAAGAGAAAAGGAAAGAGGGGGGAAGGTGGGTTGTTGTTTTCGTTTATGGTTTTGCAGGACATAATTAAGTTTTGCAAAAGGGAATAGAAAAACAAAAAAGCATCAATGTTAGGTGCATTTTGTCTCATGAAGCCAATATCTTCAGACAGCCTGATCTGGTAACACTTAGGGTTCATTTGGAAACGATGCATTATTTTTTGGAACGTCCCTTATACTTTTAGTTCATTTGGAATCCATCACTGGGGCTGGGAGTCAAGTAAGGACTGTGGATTTTTATTTATTGCGGACTGTTATCCTCATCTTTTTAGTTGTTGTTTAACGACGTTTCGACCACCTATTCCTCTGGCTTTCGTCAGGTGGTAACCGCAATGGGTAGGAAATCCAAATCTTCAAGTCCAATGTTAACAAATTCCTAATGAACCACCCCCTTAAGTAAACACTTCATCAAATCTCCACACTAACGTAATGTACTTGCAATAACCCTTATCCCCGAGTGGCTTCCGGGCCTTGATAAGTGGTGACCAATGTGTAAAAAAAAAAAAAAAAAATCTCCTCATTGTATCCTCAGCAATTACTGCCTTCCATAGTTGCTGTCGTCTCACCACGTTTTGGCCAAGTAAACCTCTGACCGGCTTTGGGTAGGATTGAAACCGCAGTGGATAGAGACGTTGAATCTCTACGGTTTCAGGTTATGATTGTCTGAAGATAGCGGTTTCAATCCTACCCCAAAGCCGGCCAGAGGCTTACTTGGCCAAAAACGTGGTGAGACGACAACAACTATGGAAGGCAGTAATTGCTGAGAATGCAGATAGGAGATTCGGAGTTCCTATCCCGTCGCGGTTACCACCTGACGAAGGCCAGAGCAATAGTTGGCGGAAATGTCGTGAAACAACAACTAATAAAGATGAGGATAATAGTCCACAATAAATAAAAATTAATAAATAATACTCATCTCAATAATGAATTCCAATTAAATAATATATAAAAACTGGAGTTCTTCGATATTTTCGGCAGACATTTTGGCGGGAAATTTCATTCATTTTGTAAAAATCAGTTTATTCTATTACTGACATTGACCCCCCCCCCGATACCTTTCGAATTAGCAATCAGATACCATCTTTTTTTCATGGTAAATGCGTAACTGAGTTTCAATCTATGCACTTCCCCTGCAAAACATTCACAACAAACACCCGTCTAGCTACAAACACTACCAACAATTTTCCCTACTGTCTATCTGTGCCAAAAACTAAAAGCAAATTCCATGAACAATGTTTCTTTCCTAGAACTGCCACCTGTGGAACACTATACTGCGGGACTGCTTTCCAACTGATTACAACATGGTCGTTTTCAAGTTCAATGTAAACAAGTTCTTGTCGAACCGTCCTCTTCAATAATCAAATTTCTATTCAATTCTCACCACTACCTATCATTACGGTGTTGTCTCGCTGACCTGCTGACATTAATTAACACTTATCCTCGACATCCTCGGGCATCGATAAGTGGTGATTCCTTTGTAAGAAAAATCAAAAACAAAATACAACAGACCAAATACAGCTAACAAATATGATCAGTACAAACCAAAAATCATACAAATGAAGAAAAGGGCCATCAATGAAATTAATAATAGAGCGCTTTCAGAAAAGAAAGCCTCACATAAAGAGGCTGTTTTATGAATTCAGTTTTTTTTTATTAATGAAACAACACTAACCAAAGCCACTCGAGGATATGGGTTAATGAGATTGTAAACTGGATGATGAGTAATACTATGAGAGGCTTAGAAACGATAGGTGGAATGGCATGGGCAGAATTTGAGTACAAGAATGGTTTGATAACTTGTTATTATAACATTGAACTTGTAAATGACCATGTTGTAGTCAGCTGGGAGGCAACTTCATGGTATCGTTTCCAGATAAGTTTTGTTTGGTTTTAGGCACACTAAAGAAAAAAAAAAAGTAATTCTCTTTGCACTGGTTATAACTTGGCAAGCTTTTGTTGAAATTCTTTTTTAAAGAGGGACGCCAGATATTGGAGCACAGTCGAGCACCTACCATAAAGCGGCTGATCAAGAAAGATTAGCAAAATCTCTTCTGTGAGTAGCAAGCTGTAAAGGCGAGAAAAGTTCATCCGCCTCGCTATGTAACATGGCATGGATAAGCGCGTATGTAAATGCATGCGAAATGACCTCACAGGTAAAGAAATGACGTCACAGGTAAAGAAATGACGTCACAGGTAAAGAAAAAAATGACAATAAAAAAAGAGATAGATGTGGAGCACAGAATGAGATAACGTTCGAGATCATGTGAGAGAAAATGATCACAGCCATAACAATGAAGAAATAAATGTGGTTGTTGCAAAGAAAAAGCGAGTTGAAGTTCTTGTCCACTTTGCGACTGAGGCATAAAACCTGTTGGGTGTACGTGCAAAAGTGTGTAACATTACATACATCGTAGCCAATGTTTGTGTGTGCGTGTATATATATATATATATATATATATATATATATATATATATATATATATAGGGAGAGAGAGAGAGAGAGAGAGAGAGAGACAGACAGACAGACAGACAGACAATGAAAGAGATATGTGTGTATGTTTGTCTAAGTTTTATAATTTTCTTATTCTCAGAACTAGCAAGTATGTGTTCTCACAGACATAAATGTCATTGTTACAAAGAAAAAGTGAGCTGAGGTTCTTTTCTATTCTTTGTCCACTTTACGACTGAGGCATACAACGTGTTGGGTCCCAGACAACGTTACAACTAGATTGCAAAATCAATTTTGCATTTTACAAAGGTAAGAAAGCGTGATATCCATCACACTTTCTTATACAGGTAGGGAATTGCATCAGGAGATATACTTTCTTGAATGCTAGAATTGGATATACATTAAAGTAGAGTTTTTTGTCGCACTGACAAAGCTGACTATTTATATTTAAGAAATTATTAAAATAAACTTAATGTACTTAGTTGTAGATATTTGAGCGACTTCATAAAGATTAACTAATTTGCATATTTCTTTGGAAAACGTACTTTAATTAATTATTCATTTTTTATGGTTTCTTATTGGATGATTGGTTTCATTTAACTATTACGCTCAGTTGTATTTATGCATATTTTTACATTGTGCATAATTGCATAGCATTTAGGATGAAAAATTCTACCGCACGCATATGTATTTATATAAGTGAACTTGTCTGTGCATGTGTGTGTGAAACAGTCTCTACCAAAATCCCCTCTCAATCTTTGGTCTACAGACTTGAAACTTTGTATATAGAGGATTTGGACCTGTGGAATTTATTCCGTTTAGTTTTAACCGGTAAAAATAGCTGCTAAGGAGTCAAATTAAAAAAAAGCAAATACATTTTCCATTGTAGATCTGGAGTAAGCCATTTCTATGAGCTTATCAAAGTAAGGGTTAGGGTTAGGATTAATGGAAGAGAATTTTGCACTCTGTCAAGGAAAGGAAAGTAAGAGTGGAATCAGCTGCATCTTGCCAGAAAGTAATCTTGAAGTTATGTAATCGATTCCCCACTTCCTAAAAAAAAAAAAAAAAAAAAAAAAATTGTACAATGAATTGCTAAAAAATAAATAAAATAAAATAGAATAAAAAAAATAAAAATAATTTTTTTTTTTTTAAATACAGGTCTGATGTGAAAACACCGGATCTTACGTTGCCAAAAAAACCTCTTGATTCTGCATCCATGCATAAATCTAAATTTCCTTGAACAAGTGAAACACCGATTGATGCAAGTGTTGGCCTCGGCGGTTCTTTGACTTACCAGCTGTTAAAGACCACACCCATTAAAAGATGAGAGGGTGAGAAATACGTGTGTGTGTGTGTGTGTGTGTGTGTGTGTGTGTTTAAATATACAAAAAAAATAAATAAGTAAAATACACGCTCTCATTTTCTTGCCTCCTCCTCCTCCTCCTCCTTCACGACCTTCTCTTTTTATCTGTGCACAGCATGAGTTGTGGAGAGGGTGAAAAGATGTTGAAATCTCAACTCAGAGTCAAGGAAATGAGGTAGATTAACATCTCTTGCCGATTACTTACATTAGAATCTATTTACAACCACAGCAAGATTGCAACAGTTTCACATAATCATAGGATACACATACACACACACAATTACATAATACACACACACAATTTGTTGATACATCACACTAACAATTACATAATACATATATACATGTAATGAACTTATATATAAATTTAGTTTTTTATGCATTGATATTCATATTAAAAACCATTTTTTCTCTTTCTCAAAAATACAACTTTGTTATATATGGGTTATGGAATTGCATTCATCTGCAAAAGATCTAATAATTTGCATATTCTTTTAAACATTCATTTTAATTAATTCGCCATTAGTTTTTTTCGGTTTTCTTATGGGATGATGATCTTTAGTTAACTATTACGTGTAATTATATTCATGCAGATATTCTACATGATTTATACTTGCGTAATATTTGTGTAAAAAGGTTATAGTAAAAACAAACCTCCTTCTTATATATATTTATGTATGCGCATATACATTTGTTTAAAAAAATGTTGTTTACCAAACTCCTGTCAGTTTTTGGTCTACAGACATGAAGCATAATATATAGGGTATTTGAACCCATGAATAACTTTATATTCGAGTTTTAGCCGAGGAAAATTGGTGCAAAAGTGTGAAAATTAAAAAAAAAAATGGAATTTGCCAGGTGAAGGTCAAACGATGGCATTACGAATATGTATGCGTAAAATAATTATTGGTTCAAGTTTTAATTTTTAACCTCACAGCAAACATGTCTTCATAGCTCAGGCATTAATGTCAAAAGAAAAAGTAAATTGTAAGCTAAACGTTTTGGTTTTGATTCTCGGTGGTGGCGCACGAGTCATTTTTTTTTAACCTTTTAAATCATTACGATATATTGTGTCCAATATAATATAATAATAAATACGAAATGTGCATTAATGAAAATATCACATTTAAGCATATTTTACGATTGGGCAATGCCGGACGACCTGCTAGTATATGTGTATATTTAGGCAGCATTTTTTCCCCTTAGGCATATATCATTAAATAAAATAGACGGTTTTGTCTAATTATTCTATTTTTGAACTTCCCATTTAAAGTCTTCACTTCTGGCAAGAACTGGCTGATGTAATTGCTATATTTATCGTAAGTCAGAGTACTTTCTAATCCTTCATGATTCACCGTCAGGGATAGATTAATTTAACTGGTGTTGAACAATTTGTGTATATTTTTTTTATTGGTCGATTATTTTACTAACTTTACATACATTTCAAGATGTTACTATTATTGGTAAAGTTTATTTTATTAATAAGTTTTTAAAAGTTTTTACTTGTAACGCTTCTAGTATTTCAAGTTTTCATTTATTATTGGTTTGTTCAAGTATTGTCATGTGTTTGTTCAAGTATTGTCATGTGTTTGTTCAAGTATTGTCATGTGTTTGTTCAAGTATTGTCATGTGTTTGTTCAAGTATTGTCATGTGTTTGTTCAAGTATTGTCATGTGTTTGTTCAAGTATTGTCATGTGTTTGTTCAAGTATTGTCATGTGTTTGTTCAAGTATTGTCATGTGTTTGTTCAAGTATTGTCATGTGTTTGTTCAAGTATTGTCATGTGTTTGTTCAAGTATTGTCATGTGTTTGTTCAAGTATTGTCATGTGTTTGTTCAAGTATTGTCATGTGTTTGTTCAAGTATTGTCATGTGTTTGTTCAAGTATTGTCATGTGTTTGTTCAAGTATTGTCATGTGTTTGTTCAAGTATTGTCATGTGTTTGTTCAAGTATTGTCATGTGTTTGTTCAAGTATTGTCATGTGTTTGTTCAAGTATTGTCATGTGTTTGTTCAAGTATTGTCATGTGTTTGTTCAAGTATTGTCATGTGTTTGTTCAAGTATTGTCATGTGTTTGTTCAAGTATTGTCATGTGTTTGTTCAAGTATTGTCATGTGTTTGTTCAAGTATTGTTATGTGTTTGTTCAAGTATTGTCATGTGTTGTCAACTAAAATCTTCCTAAATTGGGACAAGGGAAAGAAATGTTGGTTAATTAGGTGGTTAAATATAGCACTGTTTTCGGACAGATGCATGGTTAATTTCGACAAAGTGGTGGTAGTCAAACCTATGTATATGTTTTCACCTTTTTTGTCGGAAATATAGTCTCCCAAAGGGCATTTGAATTCATAAACTGTTAGTAATATTTAGTCAGTCAGTTGAAAAAAAATTATATAAGTTTTTATACATTTTTACAGATCTGTTTCATTATGCAGAACCAATCAGTTATTATTATGTCAACACACAATGTTGAGTCTATGAATTTCCTTTCTTTTTTGCGATATTATATTGTCATACACTTTTTTCTTTCTAAGCAAAGAATTTCTACTTTTTATGAAGAGTATACGTATGAAAAGATATGGTATTGACATAATAACCATTTGTTTCTGCATAACGAAACGAATCTGTAAAAAATGTACTGAAATTTTAACATGTTAGAGAAGCTGTTTTGCAAGAAAAATAAATATTTGGATTTTGGAACGTAACTATACTGTTATTCTTTTATATATGCTCTATTATTATATTTAACGTACATTGAGCTTCTAAGCAAAAAGGATTGGTATGCACAATGAGTGAAATATAATTGAAAAATATATTTTACCATAAAAAAAAAAAAAAATTAATCAGAATTGGAAATCAGGAATCAAAATAAAAAAAAATAATAATTGGAACTTTTTGGAGTATCAGAATTGAAAAAAATTGTGCCTATTTTCCGATGCCAAAAACGATTCTATTAATTATCTCTTTTGTATTTGATTCTGGTTTAAGAAAAATCTTCCACTGCTGGTAGTAATAGCAAAATCATAAACATTTATTGATTTTAAACTTCAAGTAAAACTAATAGCTATGGACCACCTCCTCACAACTGTGTTTTACTTTTATTTATTGTTTTTTTAGTTTCCTTTTGGAAAACTCAATCATGTTCTGCAAATTAAAAAAATTTGTTTTTCCTTCTACAAAACAGCCAAACCAAACACCATGATTAAATATGTGAAGCTATAAAGAACTTGAAGTTGTGTTTTTACAGTAATCGAGACAAAATAACCATTTTATAATTAAATATTTTGAGATGTATAAAGAATCGGAATCCGGAATTGCATTGGAATCAGGAATAATATTGGAATCATCCCATCACTAATATATATGAATTATAATATCACCGTATAAGAAGACACTGATTTTTCATTTATTGGAATAACTCCTAATATGATGAGCAATGCTGAATATTTCAAACAAAATAATAGTCAAATGCCACAAAAATTGATGAAACCAGAAGTTTGTTTAATTCAAAGTTCCAATTAAGAATTGGTTCATCAATGCAAAATCGTTGATTTCTACACGATAACCTAAACTGAATGGAAAACAAATCATAAACGAGTTTGAAATCTAAAATTTCCACCGACTGAGAAATGGTTCCATGTGTTTTGTCTTTTGAGATTTCAAGACTTTTTTGACGTTTCTTCAGGGTGGGCCTTTCAGAGAAATCGCTCAACATTGGAAATATCTAAAGGCTACTCAGGACTTTCGGAAATTAACATGCTTAGGAATATTGTCTATTTCCTCTGCCATGATAATTCTATCTTTAGTGACAATGAAAGATGGAAGCACACACACACACACACACACACACACACACACACACACACACACACACGCACACGCACACACACACGCACACACACATAAATAAATGAACAGAGATGCAAAGTAGAAATATACAAAAAGTTTTTATTATTCGTCAGAATACTCCAAAACTGGTAGCTAGGTGCTCCTTAATCCGTGGAGTTTTAAAGAATGCAAATTTTTCTCATCAGAGGAAAAACTGTTAGCAAAATAATCCAATAGTCACGCTAATTTTTATTTAAACATTTCTATTTATTTGCATAGGATGAAACTAAAAGTTTTATGATTTGTAGTCACAAAACTTAAAAAACATAAAAATATAAATATGAAAAAATAACTCATGCGGACAGTTCATTCAACAAAAATAACTAACCATAATTGTCATCATATATAAAGTTAAAGGCGCGTTTCTTCACTTTTTATTTACTGTTTAATTTTTACTTTTTCGTTTATATGTGTATATGTACTATGTGCATGTGTGTACTTATATGTGTATATATTTAAAACTGACGTGGCACCTTCTCATTGACAATACCTCCTCCTCCTCCTTTCCTTTTCCATTCCCCTTTCCCCCGTGCATGCTCATACTTTCACTATACCGATGAAGACTGAAGGATCGGTCGAAATTATGTACCTGTAAAAAAAATTTTTTAATTTTTTTTTCATAATATTATTTTGTATTCCTGCACGTCACCAATTGAAAACGAATAAAGAAAAGTTATAAGCTTTTATACTTTTCGTATTCTTTTTTTATACATTTCCATTCATATATATATATATATATATATATATATATATATATATATATATATATATATATATAGTCATCCACATATAGTACTGTTTCACAGCTCATCAGTGTGGCTAGACAAGCAACTACCTCAAGCCAGGATCGAAACCCGATCGCCCAAACGACAGTCGGAGCTTCTAACTGTTGCACTTTACAACTACTGCTATGCTCAATTTGTTTTACACAAAGAGCATCGCTTCATATGCTAATGGTAATTTGTATATCACTTCCCAAATGTTCAACCTAAGATAGGGAGCATTATATATATATATATATAACTACTTCATTTACTCACATAATTTAATATACGAAAGTATAAATTTATGTGTAAACTTGAAGTATTTACTTCAACAGTGCTCAATATGTAGGTAGAGCTAGTTAGTTATAAAATGTATATGGCGTAGAGTGGATGAAACGCGGAATATTCAGTGTAGCTTAATCGGCATATATATATATATATATATATATATATATATATATATATATATATATATATATATATGATGACAATTATGGTTAGTTATCTTTGTTTTACAGCATATCAACTATTTCATGGGTTATTTAATGCCGAATCAAATAATTTAAAAAAAATATTTTTATGCTTCAAGTTCTTTATATCTTCACATATTTAGCCATGGTGTTTGGTTTGATTGTTTTGTAGAAGGAAAAACAATTTTCTTTTTACTTTGCAGAACATGATTAAGTTTTTCAATGAGAAAGTAAAAAAACAATAACATCAATGTTTGGTGCACTTTTGGTGCAGAAAGCCAGTATCTTGAGACATCTGATCAGATAGAACCACATGCCCAAACAGGTCTAATCACTCTAGGTCAGAGTGAACTTGAAAGAAATGGTAACTAAGGGAAAACTCCATGTTCCCCACAGCCCTCAAATAGGGCCTTCATCATTGGGATGTCTTAAGGTTATAACCAGGACTGAAAATTATTGAAATATTTCAACATGATGAAAATGAAAAAGAAAAAGAAAAAAAAAAAAACCATGAACGTTTCGTCTTTATTTCAAGACCTTCAAGATGATTGATTTAAAGTAGCATATATGGACAATATTTGAAAATATGTGGTGCGTTTGTGACATTAAAAAAATATTTTGTTATTTTTCTTTTCAAACAAAACATTCATTAGTATTCAAAATAATGTGGTGCGATTATGGTGTGAAAAGAATCTTCTTGTTCTTTTTTCTTACGAACAATAACCGTTAGAATCCTAAATGTGGGATGCCTTAATGAAAAAAATGAGTGTGTTTTTTTGTTTGCGTTTTTTTTTTCTTTTTTCTAAGTCAAAACATAATTACATCACTTGTACGCTGTTCTACACAAGTACTTTGGAATTGAAGGGGAAAAAAAAGAAAAAAAAAAGACTTTTTTAAAAAATTATTTGGTAGACCCCCCCCCTCCCCGCTACAAAATTTATTACAATAAAATCAAAACTTTGTGACTCTTTATTTTATACAGTAAGTTTGTGAAACATTGTAATAGTACGGAAAAATGAGTGACCATTTTATGTTAATTTTTTTAGAAAGGCGATCCCCCATTCTAAAATCTAAATTATTTTGTAAAAAAAACAAAACGCAATTCTGTAGTAATATAATAAGTGTACACAGAAAAAAAAAATTTTTTTAATCTTAAAAACAAATCGTGAATAAATAAGAAAAAATATTTTTTTTTTAATCTTAAAAACAAATCGTGAATAAATAAGAAAAAAATATTTTTTTTTAAATCTTAAAAACAAATCGGGAATAAATAAGAAAAAAATTTTTTTTTTTAAATCTTAAAAACAAATCGTGAATAAATAAGAAAAAATTTTTTTCAAATCTTAAAAATAAATCGTGAATAAATAAAAAAAAAATATTTTTTTTAAATCTTAAAAACAAATCGTGAATAAATAAGAAAAAAATTTTTTTTTTAAATCTTAAAAATAAATCGTGAATAAATAAGAAAAAAATATTTTTTTTAAATCTTAAAAACAAATCGCGAATAAATAAGAAAAAAATATTTTTTTTAAATCTTAAAAACAAATCGTGAATAAATAAGAAAAAATATTTTTTTAAATCTTAAAAATAAATCGTGAATAAATAAGAAAAAAATATTTTTTTAAATCTTAAAAACAAATCGTGAATAAATAAGAAAAAATTTTTTTTTTTAAATCTTAAAAACAAATCGTGAATAAATAAGAAAAAAAAATTTTTTTTTAATCTTAAAAACAAATCGTGAATAAATAAGAAAAAATAATTTTTTAAATCTTAAAAACAAATCGTGAATAAATAAGAAAAAAAAATTTTTTTTTTAAATCTTAAAAACAAATCGTGAATAAATAAGAAAAAAATATTTTTTTAAATCTTAAAAACAAATCGTGAATAAATAAGAAAAAAATATTTTTTTAAATCTTAAAAACAAATCGTGAATAAATAAGAAAAAAAATTTTTTTTTAATCTTAAAAACAAATCGTGAATAAATAAGAAAAAAAAATTTTTAAATCTTAAAAACAAATCGTGAATAACTAAGAAAAAAATTTTTTTTTAAATCTTAAAAACAAATCGTGAATAAATGAGAAAAAAATTTTTTTTTAAATCTGAAAAACAAATCGTGAATAAATAAGAAAAAAATATTTTTTTAAATCTTAAAAACAAATCGTGAATAAATAAGAAAAAAAATTTTTTTAAATCTTAAAAACAAATCGTGAATAAATAAGAAAAAAAATATTTTTTTAAATCTTAAAAACAAATCATGAATAAATAAGAAAAAAAAATTTTAAATCTTAAAAACTAATTGTGAATAAATAAGAAAAAAATATTTTTTTTAAATCTTAAAAACAAATCGTGAATAAAGAAAAAAAAATTTTTTTTAAATCTTAACAAATCGTGAATAAATGAGAAAAAAATATTTTTTTAAATCTTAAAAACAAATCGTGAATAAATAAAAAAAAAAAATTTTTTAATCTTAAAAACAAATCGTGAATAAATAAGAAAAAAATATTTTTTTAAATCTTAAAAACAAATCGTGAATAAATAAGAAAAAAAAATTTTTTTTTTAAATCTTAAAAACAAATCGCGAATAAATAAGAAAAAAATATTTTTTTAAATCTTAAAAACAAATCGTGAATAAATAAGAAAATTATTTTTTTTTTAAATCTTAAAAACAAATCGTGAATAAATAAGAAAAAAAAATCAAATTGCTTTAAAAAATGTTGATTGATCCTAACCATAGTGATAGATTTTGATCTTGTATTTTTTTTTAAACTCTTTTTCACCCCCAAACAAACTATAATGCCACTTGAATGTAAAGGACGACTATTTGGGATCGTGTCTAAAAGGAAATTGTGGGAGTTGAGCAGCAAGATTTCTATTCACATTACATTTAAATTTCTTCAAGTTAGTACAATCAGAAAAGCAGGAAACAAGGAAGAAATTCCAAAGTCTTGCAGTCTGAGGGAAGAAATTATTAGAGTAGAAGGTTTTCTGGCAACTAGTGACCTCAACAATGAAGAGGTGGGATTTTGCTGCTTGTTGGATTAGTTACATATATGTACATTGAGAAGGCACATGTGTTATGACAATACCATAAAGTATTTGTAAAATAGGAACAGAGATGCAACATTGCAGCGATGGGACAGAGGTTTGAGCTTGGTTGGTAGTGTGGGATCTATTTAATTTAAAACTTTTTTGGGCCCCTATCTGGAGAGAGAGAGAGAGAGTAACCCAGATGGGCAAATGGTGGCCTTGTAAGGATATAGGATACTGTTTGGTATGAACAATTTTCTAGCACAGTAGAGGGCACCCACTTTTTTTGCAGCAGCCTTGGCAATGTCCTCACTGTATTTGTTCCAATTCACGTAGCTGAAGAGTTTGAAGGATGAGCTTCCAAGTAATTGCCAAAATCATGAGTGTCTTTTTTATCTTGCTGAAACAAATCCTGTTATGATATGGCTGAACTAGATTTTAATCACATCCGGTCGAAATATCAAAATAACTTTCATATCTCAATGGACTGTTTACGAAGATAATTGAGTCATTGCCAAATATAAAGAAAATATATAAACGAGAATATATAACGTGATTTATTTAAAACTCAGCCAATATTAATGATATTATTGTTTCCAATAGTCTTTGACTTCTTGCCAGTGGATTCAAACATTGTCAACTTTATGTGAAACTTGTGGTTGAACATCAAATCAGATTGCCTATACAGAAGGACATTGGAGTCCCAACTAGGTTCTTATCCTGAGCACTGTATGTTGAAATGAAAAACGATGATCACTTAGCCCACGTGCATAGATCATGATGTTAAAATCATTTGATCATTTTAGACCTACTTGAGTGACATTTACGCTGTATAAGTGTTAATTTCTACTAAATTCTTGTTGCAGTTCATGCCAACTGAGGGGCATGTTCCTTGCTAATGGAGTCAGAAATGGCTTCGCGGCCGGGTTCGAATCCCTTGATCAACTGTAACCAGGACTCCCTACACTGATGATTTCTGAAATAATGAAACTGTAGGCATTACAAATAATTAATAAAATAATTATATATAATTATTTTATTAATTATTTGATTGAATATAATTGGATTTTACCTTCAATGTGGCAATCTTCAACTAATCTGGATCCGAATATTCAAAGATTACTATTCTAATCGGATACCAAATTCCTATATACTTTTTTTTTGTTTCAACCCTTTTTTCTTTTTTTATGTCCCTTAAAATTTTTTTAATCTTTTAATATATTTTCTATGTATGTGCAGGCAAATAGCAAAATCGTACCAAATCAGAATTAATATTTTGCTAATGACTTTCCTCTGAGGAGATAAGCCTACACTGAAAATCCATGGATTATTTTATTTATTTATTTTTTTTTTTATTACATTTTCACCCTAAACAAGGCACATTGCCACTTTAATGTAGGGGGCTACTATCAGGGGAAACATCTACTGGGGTACTATGTAGGGATTAGGGCAGCGAGATGTTGGTTCACGTTACACTTGAACTTATGCATGTCAGTACAGTTGGGGAAGCAGTGACCTGGAATGGAATTCCAAAGTCTAGCAGTTCTGGGGAAGAAACTACTGGAGTAGAAAGATCTTTTACATCTAGGGATCTCTACAGTGTGGGGGTGGGATTTTGCAGCTTGTCGGGTCTGTCGAGGGTGTTCACGTCGTGGGGGCACAAGTGCTTGCAGTTCTTCAGAGCATTCACCATTATAATACTTGTAGAACAGGCAGAGGGATGCAACGTTTCGACGATGGGACAGAGGCTGAAGTTTAGATGCCAGTTTAGGGCCTATCAGATTTGCGACTCTCTTTTGAACCCTGTCAAGGAGCGAGAGACTAGTAGCCGATGCACCGGCCCAAATATGACAGCAATACTCCATACATGGGCGAATAGTGGCCTTATAGAGGTACAGGATACTTTCGGGTGTTAGGAGTTTTCTAGCACGGTAGAGAGAGCCCACCTTCCTCGCAGCGGCCCTGGCAATGCCCTCGATGTAATTATTCCAACTCATGTTTCCTGTGAACGTTAGGCCAAGGAGCTTGAAAGACGTACTCTCAGATAAAGAGTTGTTGGCCATTGCTATAGGTGGTAGAGAAGGTTTCTTGTAATTATTGAATGAGACCAGTTTTGTCTTGGTGGCATTGAACGTTACCATCCATTTTTGTCCCCATTCCACTACTGATTGGAGGTCATCCTCTAGTGTTTCTGCCATTACTAATTATGGATTAAGGAAATTACTTTAAATGTTGTGTTCTTTTAATTTATTTTTATTTCGGACTATTATTCTCATCTTTATTAGTTGTTGTTTTTGATCTTTTAATGGTTTTGTTTATTCACAACGTTTCGGCCAACTATTCCTCTGGCCTTCGTCAGGTGGTAACCGCGACGGATAGGAACTATAGATTATAGAATAATAGTCCGAAATAAAAATAAATTAATATATATAATGCTCATCTCAAAAATGAATTCCAATTAAGGAATAATATATATATATACCAATCGGTACGGACCCAACTATAGAAGATCAGATAAATAAACGTGGATTTATAAGATCAAAGAATCCAACCTTGATCGCCCTTCGGGGCCCGTGGTGCAGTTGATAGAGACGTTGAATCTCTACAGTTCCAGATGAACATTGTCTGAAGATAGCGGTTTCAATCCCACCCAAAGCGTGCCAGAGGTTAATTGGCAAAAATGTGGTGAGACCACAACAACTACGGATGGCAGTGATGGCTGAGAATACAGTTGGGAGATTCGAAGTTCCTATCCGTCGCGGTTACCACCTGACGAAGGCCAGAGGAATAGTCGGCCGAAACGTTGTGAATAAACAAAACCAATAAAAGATAAAAAACAACAACTAATAAAGATGAGAATAATAGTCCGAAATAAAAATAAATTAATATATAATGCTCATCTCAAAAATGAATTCCAGTTGTGTTCTTTGTTTAAACAATAATTTTTTGTTTTTTTAATTATATTTTTCTAAAAGAAATTTAAAGATAAAATCGTAATTTTTTAATTTGCTCTATCTGGTATATTGAGCAATTTTATTTGGCTGAGATTGTTTTATATAAAAATATCACCTCCCAAAAATATTTTGTAAGATATGAAACCACTAGATTCATTAATCTGTGATCTAATTCATCTCATTATTCGTAATAATTGTATATATATATATATATATATATATATATATGAAATTTTGAAATACGTTCAGATTACAGCTTGTATAATACTGTAAACTTAAAGTCCATATAAATATTAGTATCAATATTTATAAAACAATCTTAACCAGATAAAAAAATTAAATATACAAGATAAAACAATAGTATGAATAAAAATTTGGAATTAAATTCAGTAAATAAAAACAAAATTGTTGTACATTGGATTTAAACTCTGTAAATTAAAATTTAGTTTTTTTCCTTATTCCATGGAGTTTTTAATGAATGGCTCATATCATAGGAAACGTATTTAGCAAAATGATATTATTAGCAATCTATAAATGTTGCTAATTAGCACATAAATTTAAAAAAAAAAAAAAACATAATTGTATGAAAAAGTGACAAAAATTTCTACATTTTATCAACTTTTCATACAATTTTTTAAACAATTTTTATTTGTATTCCTTGTCGCAAAATAAAGTTGTTGTAAATTTAAATTTACAAAGTCTAAATTCAAATTTCTTATATTATATCTCTATCTCAAATATTGAGCTTTTTCATTCGGTTGGTATTGTCATATAAATATTTATACTTGCTTTATTAAGTTTAAAGAATTATTCTATTTGTAAACTGTAAAAAAAATTCTTGAATATATATAGGGCGTTCAAAAAGTAATGTCTTTTTTTTTTATTTTGATGAAATGGATCATAGGAGATTGCAAATTGCATCGTTATGATGATTGCACTTATGCATTCATGAACTGCAAATTTAATCTCTCTGCTGCAGATATTGACAGTGTGAGATTCTAAAAAAGCAACCTCTGTCGTGGACATGAGTCAGAAGCAGAGATGTGTCATTGAATTTCTGGCAAAGGTGCATTAAAAATGGTGGTAACTATGGTTGGTTGTTTTTGTTTTACAGCATATCAACCCTTTTCAGGTTATTTAATGCCGAATCTAGTGATTTTGAAGAACGATTTTTTAATAGAGTATATTTGTTTTTTTGTTTTTTTAAGTCGGTTTCTATTTAACCCATAGTAGGGACCCTAGCAGGCACTAACTACCACTCCGGATCAGAGTGGACCTGGGAGCTAATCTCTCCCTCTTGGATAAGGTCCAAAAAAGTCTCCAATCTAATCGGTCCTGCTTTGTCAACTAAGCTCCAACCCCTGTCCCATTGTCGCAATTTTGCATCCTTGTGCCTGTTTTACAAGTATTTTAATGGAATCTGCTCTGATGAACTCGTTGCACTTGTGTTACCCTCGACGCACATATCCCTGACAAACTCGCTTAGCAACAAAATCACACCCCTTCACTGTTTAGATTCCTAAATGCCAGAAAGTTTTCTACTCTAATAGTTTTTTCCTTCGAACTTTGAGACTCTCTTCCTGCTACCTGATTCCCTGGCTGTATTGATATGCAGAAGTTTAAATGTAATGTAAACCAACATCTTCCCTAGGCATGGTCCAAAATAGTAGCCCCTTTTGTCCAAGTGGCAACATGCCTTGTTTGTGGCGAACGTAAGTAAAAAAAAAAAATTTTTTTTAATATACAAACCTAAAACCAACTGTAGTCTTCCTTTGTATTTATTTATTTATTTTTTAATTTTTTAGTGTCTTTGATTTTATCCTTAGCCTTCTTGTTCAAACGATTTCATCATTTCTAACAAGATGATCATAATGAAGAAATAAGATGGCACTTTTTTTAAATATCATAAAATTATTAAAATTTGAAATGTAAAAAAACAAAAACTTATGTGCCCCCCCCCACGTTAAAAGAAATATTTATTTACTTTTTATTGTATGAAATAAACTTTCGCCTCGATCGAAACATTTTCAAGCACGTTTTTTTTTTTTTTTTTGCTTTCTTTTTTTACTATAAGATGTTGAAGGACTGTTGAATTCGCTTATCTCTTGACCTTTGCAAGAAGTCTAAAGACCTCTAAGACTGAAGACTGACCAGTGTCAACACCACCATGTCTTTCATGGACAACAATTTCCTTCCTTTTTTTTCTTAAAACTGGCCTGGCGTTACCTCAAAAGGGAAATCCTGTGTCCAAGCAAAAGCAACTTACACAAAATGGTGACTTGGCGTGTTTTATTAGGAGAATCGGATATCTGAGAGTAAAAAACGGTTTTCAAGCACAAAAAAAAAAAAAAAAAATAGCATCGGGTAATATACTACTTATGTGACCTTGGTATACACATACTTGATCTACGCTAGCATCTATTTATATCATCCTGGCTGAATAGATTTTGAGCTCATCAGCACCTACCCAAATGTGGCAGCAATATGTCATACTTCTAAAACCTTATTTCCTATTTTAACTCTTACCTAAGTGATCACTTATCAATAGTTGAAATGGAAGTTAGGTTAAGGAAGAATAAGAATTTTAAAAGTATGGAGCACTCTTGCTGGTGAACCAACCACTCTCTTTGACAGGCTACAAAAAAAAAAGAGTCCTTAACTTAATAGGTCTTGCACTGTGTAATCCAGCCTGTGTTGCATCGCTGTACTTGTTTTACAAGTACTTGCATATAAGTACTCTATTTTTTGTACCTCCCCCATCATCAACATAAATACTTCCGACCAACCCGACTACTAGCAAAATCCCTCCCCACCACCGTCATCGTAGATGATGTCAGCAGATATCCATAAACTCATATACTCTAATCGTTCTTTTCATCAGAACACTTGCCTTTGGAATTCTCTCTCTGCCCTCCGTACTGTACAAACATACATGAAATTAAATGTAATGTGAGCAAACAACTTGCTGCACAACTCCCCACTTAGAATGCGCCTCTATACTGTACCTATAGTAGGTTGCAATTACTTACTATAGAGACAAATTTCATACAGAACGGGTAGTCTTAGCGAGTGCACCTCAATCAGTATCATTTGCTTAACACAATGAAGAGTTGCCCAATTCCAGAAGAAACCATCACGCTGTTCAACAGTTCATCCATCACATGCCTGTCGTGACCACGTACCCTGGGAGGGGGGGGGGAATAAATGAGTACTTAACCTTGCTCAAGGATCTCCCATTGGATAACGGAGGAGGAGAAGAAGATATCTTACTGCTCCTGTTGGTAAAGTGCTCCCACGCTGCCATCCTATACAGCACCTAGTATTCCCAAATTGTTACTCATCTAATACTGGCCAGGTTCATCGTTGCTTAACTTTGGTGATCTAGTGAGAACCAGCGTGTCAACATGATTATGCCGTATGCCTTTATTGCATCCACATTGCCATTACAGGGGGGGGGGTAATCGACTTTACAATCTAATCAGGAAAATGAGTTCTCACAGTCTTTCTTTACTCTGTCATTATTATAACAGGTGCGCGACTGAGCTCCAATTTTTTGTTCCTCCTCGTTAGACATTTGCAGCAAGAACTCATCTTCCACAACTGAATACCCCATTTTGGAAAACTGGACACTCGCCACATTAAAAACTGACCTTGTGTTTAACTATGCCCTCGCAAATGAATAGGGATCTACAACTTCTATAATGAACCGCCCCCTTAAGTAAACACTTCATCAAATCTCCACACTAGCGTAATGTACTTGCAATAACCCTTATCCCTGAGTGGCTTCCGGGCCTTGATAAGTGATGATTACTGTGTAAAAAAAAAAAAAAAAAATTTTTTTTTTTTTTTTTTTTTTGCATTTTCATCCCAAAGAAGGCACAGTGCCACTTTGATGTAGGGGCTACTATCTCAAACATAATTAGCTCGACAAAAACATTTGTTTTGTTTACATTAACAATAATGCTAATACTTCGTGCCAGCTGATGATGATTCCTACGTATGCTTAAATATGTAGTAAAATAATTACACAGTGCTGTACACAAAGGAATATATATATATATATATATATATATATATATATATATATATATATATATATTAAAACAGATGTAACAAATTTAAACTTTATTGTCCATTGGGTATAATTAATTAGCTTCCGGTTTTAAAATCAGAAATTCACAAACGGTGTTTCTCAAAAAAACAAAAACAAAACAGTCCCCCGTCATTTTAGATCACTTAAATTTGAGCAGAAATTTTAATTTTACTAGTTTGTAAGGATTTTGTTTAGAGAGTTAACCAGATTTCTTTTACCACTAACCATAAGTTTGAGCTACAAAGTGGTAAAACCACACATAATCGCCTAAAAGAGTAGAACGCCCCCCCCCAACAAAAAATTGCTTTATCTATAAATATAAAAGCGAAAATGTATGTATGTATGTATGTATGTATGTATGTATGTATGTATGTAGGTACGCTTCTCGATGTCCACAAAAGGCTTCTTTCAGAGAAGCGCCTGCTCGGTTTGGTTCACAACTTCTCAAAACTTTTTATATCATCTATAAATTGTAATATCTCAGAGTTAACAACGGAGCTCGCCTGTCTATTTAATTTTATTGACTTTCAAACGTTAATTATTCCACATTTCCCGCATCGGCACGCGTTACATTCGGTTTTCGGTATAAAAAAAAGTGAAACTCGACTCTAATCACAGGCCGAAAGCCAGTTGTCTCACAAGAGCTAAATAACGTTTGCTCAATGTCGACTTCGTCATATCAGACTGTAGCTTTCATTTTGCTCCTCCTAACAAACAGGGAGCAGGTTTTTAAAAACAAACAAACCGATTTATTCACCTCATTCAAATCTGTCCCACACAAAATGCTAACTGCTGAATTCCTCTCGCCGTCACGTCAATCAAAAATGCGCACCTGTTTTTTTTTTAACACTTTACTATTTTCCAACTGCGCATCGTGAAGGCTTCTTTTTTTTTCACAGGCACCTGTTTTTTGTTCACATTTTCGGGTTTTTTTCACATACCCCGAAAAACACCTGGGCAACGCCGGGTAGCCCTTGCTAGTCTATATATATATAAAAGCGAAAATGTATGTATGTATGTTTGTTTGTGTGTATGTATGTGTGTATGTTTGTGTGTCTGCTAAAAACTTTCGACACAAGCGACGAAAATTCACAAACTCGGTATCATATCGAAGCCCCATCCTTCGCTTGAAAAATATCGAAAAATTGGCCAAAAACGTGAACTTTTTCACACCGAAATCGACAATTTTCCACGGGGGAGGGGGGGGGTCAATAAAAACGGGTTTCTCGTAACGATGCCCGATTCTACGCATGCGTCAGATGACGTCATGATGTCGTGACCTGATTTACTTTAAATAGTTGAAAAACCAAGTAAACTTTATCTCCGTCGCTTTAGCGCAGTTGGTTAATGCGTTTGTTCATTATCCAAACGATTTGGGTTCGAATCGTGGTGTGAGATGATTTTTTTTTTTCGATTTTTTAAATTTAAATATTGAACCCTGTATTATTTAAGCCATTTTTCACGTAACATTCGTTTCCGGGTATCCATCGATTTTTTAAATTTTAATATCGAAACAGGCTTATTTAAGCCATTTTTCACGTGTTCGTTTGCCTTACGTTAGATTTTTTTGTGTTTTTTTTTATGTTTTGATTACCCCCCCCGCTTAATTAAAACGTTGTTTTCTTTTCTTACTTCGCTTATAACAATGCTTACATCGTCGTCGTAACGCTCGACGACTTTCAAACATCTTTCACTAACTCATTTTGGCTGGCCGATTTTATTTTCAAACTTCGCCTCAGGGCTTAGGGTTCCATCCTACTCCCCCCCCCCGGTTTCTTTTTTATTTAACACCACACACACCTATAAACACCCGGGCAACGCCGAGTACCCCTGCTAGTCTATATATATAAAAGCGAAAATGTATGTATGTATGTGTGTATGTTTGTGTGTCCGCTAAAAACTTTCGACAGACAGAACAAAAATTAACAAACTTGGTATCATATTGAAGCTCCACCGTCCGGACGACAAATATCGAAATTTTTGCCCAAAAGGACAACTAGAAGTGGGTCAGCTAACCGATTTTCTGCAGGGGGGGGGGCAAAAAAGTGACATTTTAATATTAAACATTACGTATTTTTAAATCGATTTATGAGTGCCCCCCAAAAAGAGGGCCACAACTCTACCACATAAAGTGTACACGGGGTCCGGTTTTTTTTTTTAGTCACCCTGTATTCAAAAACCGCTGAGTCATGTCATGTGATCTTGACGTCAGCAAGCTGTAATGGCAGTCTGTATATAAAAACATTGCATATATTGGTTTTTATCGGTTAAAAAAAGGCAACAATCATACAAATTAAACTATGAACTTTTACGTTATGAAAACGTTACCAAAGTTATTAGCAGGTTAAAAATAGTAAAATCCGAGACTTAAACCAAAAACAATAAACAAAAATAAGTAATTAAAAAAAAAATTAGGCTTAAAAATATTTAGCATGAGACGACCGATGTCTGTTTTCACAATAAAACAAAAACAAAAACAAACGGCCATTTTCTTTTTTTTTTATATTAGTTACACTATGACCTGATTCTATTTAGAGGGAGGAAGGTGGGAGGCATAATATGAGTTAATCAGCGTTTGTTTACTTATACATTTTAATATAATACGAAATGAGAGTTAATGGATTTGGTGACATCCCAGGCAAAAATTCTCCTTATTTTCGAGTAACGTTTTTTTTTTTTCTCTACAGCTTGAGATCTCAGGTATGACCTCCTTCTTATTTTCTTAGTGGGGAGGGGGGTCGAAAGATGAAACCGCTTTAATTCTAAGAACAGGTACTACACTTTGATCTTAGCCAAAAGACCAAGTAAAAAAAAAGATGCGTATTATATATTTTTCGTATATTAAATTAAGACAAGATGTCATATTCCAAACATCACAGCCTGGGATTAGATAAAATTCATGGAATTTTTCCTAGCAGAACACTCGGTGTCGCCTGGGATTGGAAAAAATTGGTTGATATAATTAGCCGATGTAGGTGGAAATACATTGAATGTTTCCTAAGATGAAACCGCTTTAATTCTAAGAACAGATACTACACTTTGATCTTAGCCAAAAGACCAAGTAAAAAAAAAGATGTGTATTGGATAAAATTGGTGTATATGTACTAAAAAAATAGCCAACGTGGCCCGGAATTGTATGACATAGCACTAGCATGACATATATACTAGCTGATTACCCGGCATGGCCTGGGATTGGATAAAATTCATGGAATTTTTCCTAGCAGAACACACGGCGACGCCTGGGATTGGAACAAATTGGTTGATATATGTACTAGCCAAATGCCCAGCGTCGCCCAGGATGGATTACATAGGTGGATATCTGTACTAGCAAAATACCCGGCATAGCCCAGGATTGGATAAAGTAGGTGTATATGCACTAGCAGAACAGCCGGCGTTGCCTGGGATTGTATGACATAGGTGGATGTGTACTAGCAGAATAAGTATAGGTCCGATTCGACAATTTTGAAGGTGCTTGTGCAATATAGGTCCCATTTGACAATTTTGAAGGTGCTTGTGCAGTATAGGTCCGATGTGAAAATTTTGAAGGTGCTTGTGCATTATAGGTCCGATTTGACAATTTTGAAGGTGCTTGTGCAGTATATGTTCGATTTGAAAAATTTAGAAGGTCCTTGCGCAGTATATATATGTTATAATATGCAAGTGACCTCCCTTGGATGTAGCTTCATTATCAGATTCCATTAGATTAATATATAATCATTGTTATAATATGTAAGTGACATCCCTTGGATGTAACTTCATTGTCGAATTCCATTAGATTAATATATAATCATTGTTATAATATGCAAGTGACATCCCTTGGATGTAGCTTCATTGTCGAATTCCATTATATTGATATATAATCATTGTTATTATATGCAAGTGACCTCCCTTGGATGTAGCTTCATTGTCGAATTCCATTATATTAATATATAATCATTGTTATTATATGCAAGTGACCTCCCTTGGATGTAGCTTCATTGTCGAATTCCATTAAATTAATATACAATCATTGTTATCATATGCAAGTGACATCCCTTGAGTGTAGCTTCATTGTCAAATTCCATTAAATTAATATACAATCATTGTTATACAATGCAAGTGACCTCCATTGAGTGTAGCTACATTGCCGAATTCCATTAGATTAATATACAATCATTGCTATAATATGTAGGTGACCTCCCTTGGATGTAGCTTCATTGTCGAATACCATTAGATTAATATACAATCAATTGCCATAATATGTAAGTGGCCTCCCTTGGATGTAGCATGTTTGTCGAATACCATTAGAATATAAAAATCATTGGTGTAATATGCAAGTGACCTCCCTAGAATGTAGCTTCATTGTCGAATACCATTAAATTGATATACAATTATTGTCATAATATGTAAGTGACCTCCATTGAGTGTAGCTTCATTCTAAAATTCCATTATATTAATATACAATTATTGTCATAATATGCAAGTGACCTCCCTTGGATGTAGCTTCATTCACGAATACCATTAGATTAATATACATTCATTGTTATAATATGCAAGTGACCTCCCTTGGATGTAGTCTCATTGTCGAATACCATCAGATTAATATGCAATCATTGTAATATTATGCCAGTGAACGCTCTTGGATATGGCTTCATAGCTGGATATTTGTACTAGCACAATACCCAGCGTTGCCGGGGATTGTATAAGAAAGGTGCATATATGTACTAGCAAAATACCCGACGTTGCCTGGGATTGAATGAAATAGGTGGG
>NC_136510.1:5998812-6006312 GCF_053919585.1 Euprymna scolopes
AAGAAAATATAAACCATGACTAACAAAATCCTACAGTGGAACATAAGAGGATTAAAAATTAATATCGAAGAAATGCAAATACTTATCAAATTCTCTCCAATTCTCTCTCCTCTGATCTTGAGCACGTAGTACAATGGGGAAAGGAGTGGCTGGTTACTTTTAATGCATCTAAAACCAAGCTTCTCTCTTTACATCATCAACATTCTAATCCACATTTGTCATCAATTGAAATGAATGGCTCTCGTCTTCAGGAGGCCTCAAGTTTTGACAAGCTTCTGGGCTTGACCATTACTCCTGATCTTAAATGGAACACGTATATCAAATCTGTTGCCAAGGCCGCTGGAAAAATGGTGGGATCTTTTCTATCGATCCAGTAGATATCTCACTGCTGATGCTATTCTCTATCTATATAAGAGCCAGGTACGTCCAAGGATGGAATACTGTTGCCACATCTGGGCAGGAGCTGCTAGAAAGAACTTGTCCTGCCTTGATAGAGTTCAAAATAGACTTCGTAGCCTCGTAGGAGATGTCCTTTTCTCCTCCATGCAACCTCTATCTCACAGAAGAGATGTTGCGAGTTTGTCTCTGATGTATCGTTATTTTCATGAAAGTGTTCAACTGAGCTTCAATCTATGGTCCCCCCTCGCCAAACTTTCACAAGAAACACTCGTCTAGCTGTAAACACTATCAATAATTTCCCCCACTCTTTATCTGTGCCTAAACCTAAACGTAGATTCCATGAACAAAGCTTCTTTCTTAGAACTGCACGCCTGTGGAATTGTCTTCCGTTTTCCCTGCTTTCCGGCTGACTACAATATGGTTTTGTTCAAGTCTAAAGTTAAATAAGTTCTTGATGAGCCGTTCCATATAAGTTATTAAATTTACCAAATTTTCATTACTAATGATTACTATATTGACCAACTTCTACTGTACACTCTTTAACCCTTATCCTTGAGTGGCCTCTGGGCCTTGATAATGTGGTGATGCCTTTGTAAAAAAAAAAAAAAAAAAAAAAAAAAAAATCCTTATGTCCTGCAATAATTTGCCTACAGGAAACACACTTAAAAGAAAATGACAAAATTAACATAAAACACTACTCAATATACAACCACATAAACAAATTATCATGCAAAGCCACCGGTGGATCATCAATACTGATAAACGAAAACATTCCACACAGCAAAGTGAACTTAAAAACAAATATGCAAGCTGTTGCAATAACTGCAACACTACACAAAACAGTAACCCTATGCTCACTCTATATACCACCAAATGAAACAATAAACGAAACAGAATTAAACAATATAATCAAACAACTACCTAAACCTTTTCTACTGTTGGGAGACTTCAATAGTCACAATATATGGTGGGGCAGTAAAAAAAACAACAAAAGAGGCCAAACCATAGAAAAAATAATTAACCAAAATGATCTATGCCTACTCAACAAACAAAGAGAATACATATATGCACCCACCAACGGGAACCCTATCAGCAATCGATATAACACTATGTGACCCAACTATATACATGGATTATAGCTGGAGAACACATAAGGATACATGCGGAAGTGACCACTTCCCAATCATAATAGAAAACGAGAATCCCAAGCCAGAAGACAAAACACCCGCTGGAATTTACAAAAGGCAAATTGGGAAAATTTCCAAAATACATGTCAATACAGATTAATACCTGAAGCGAATCCTGACTTAGAACACATCACATATTTCAGCAACACCCTACTCACAATAGCCGAGGAGAACATACCAAAAAGTTCCACTACTACAAAATATAACAAACCCTGGTACAATAAAGAATGCAAAGAAGCTATAAGAGCCAGACGTGCAAACCTAAGGAAATTCAAAAACAGTCCAACGAAAGAAAATTTGGACACCTATAAAAACAGCAAAGCCAAGCACGGAAAACTATCAAAGAATCAAAACGGAACTCGTGGAAAGACTATGTAACAAAAATTAATCAAAACACAAAACCCAAAAAAGTATGGGAGATGGTCAGAAAAATAGCAGGAAAAAATACAAAGAACCCTATTAAACACCTTATATGCGACAACACAAAGATTACCGACAAACAAATATCGCAAATAAATTAGCAGAACAATTCTCAATGAACTCATCATCAAAAACCAAAATAAAAAATTCCAAGCTATAAAGAAAAATGAAGAAAAAATAAAAATAAACTTCAAATCAAAAAATGAAGAAAACTACAATCAATTATTCAACAGTGCAGAACTAGAGGAGGCAATAAACAAATCTCCCGATACAGCAGTCGGCCCCGACAGAGATCCATTATCAATTCCTCAAAAACTACCAAAACCATCACTGGACTACTTATTACAAATTTACAATGAGATATGGATAACTAACAACATTCCAAAAAACTGGAAGCAGGCAACAGTAATCCCAATACCCAAACCAAAAAAAGACCATACAAAACCCAACAAACTACCGACCCATTGCACTAACTAGTTGTTTGTGCAAAACTTTTGAGAGAATGATTAACGAAAGGTTAAATTGGTACTTGGAAAGCAAAAATCTAATTACAGAAAGCCAGTCGGGTTTCAGGAAAAATAGAAGCCCACCGATCACTTAATAAAACTGGAAACACGCATAAGAGAAGCATTTGCAAAAAAAGAACATCTAATAGCAATTTTTTTTGACATGCAAAAGGCGTATGACACCGCTTGGAAATACGGAATCCAAAAAGACCTGTATGAACTAGGACTTAGGGGTAGAATGCCAGAAATTATCAGAAATTTCTTAACAAATAGAAACTTCCAAGTACGGATGGACAACACTTATTCAGTCCAAAAAGATCAAGAAATGGGGGTCCCCCAAGGCAGTATCCTGTCTGTCACCCTCTTCAACATTAAAATAAACAATATCATAAAAAACATAGACCCAGGAATTGAAAACGCCCTATACGTGGACGACCTACTTATATACTACCAATCTAAATATATACAAACCAGCCGAACGCAAACTACAACTCTGTCTGAATAAAATAAACAAATGGGCCATAGAAAATGGATTTACATTCTCAGAGGAAAAAACTAAATGCATCCACTTTTGCAAATTACGAAAATTCCACCACGACCCCAACCTGAAACTGGATAACAAGAACATCCCACTCACCGACCAACATAAATATTTAGGTATTATATTCGATAAAAAATTGAACTTTATACCGCATATAAAATATTTAAAAGCAAAATGCCAAAAGACAATGCAATTGATCAAAGTCCTAGCACACACCGATTGGGGTGCAGACAAAGTCACATTATTGAAATTATACCAAACTCTAATCAGATCTAAAATGGACTATGGATGCTTCATCTATGGAGCAGCAAGGAAGTCCTACATAAAAGAACTAAATACAATCCATCATCAAGGATTAAGATTAGCCTTGGGAGCATTTAGAACCTCTCCAGTAGAAAGCCTCTATATAGAGGCCCATGAGCCTCCACTGATTCTAAGACGACAGAAGTTAGCGCTACAATATTACCTAAAGCTGGTATCGTGTCCAACAAATCCTGCATACCAATGTACCCTCCACCCACAATACACACATCTCTTCAACAAGAAAGAAAATATCATCAAGCCCTACAGCCTCCGGATAAAAAACCTTCTCACAGAAGCCCAAATGGACATCACAAAAATACATAAATATAACAAATCAAAAACTCCACCCTGGATGATCAAACAACCACACATAATATTAAAATTAAATAAATATCCCAAAACGAAAACCCACCCATCAACCTTCCATGAAGAACTACTTATCATCCAGAATACATACAAAGAATATACACAAATTTACACTGACGGATCAAAAGATGGAGATAAAGTAGGATGCGCAGCCATCCACAAAAAAATAAAACTAAAGAAAAGGCTCCCAAACGAATCTTCTATTTTCAGCGCAGAAGCAACAGCCATAGATTCGGCACTGAATATAATAACCAATGATGACCATCAAAAATATATCATATTTACTGACTCACTTTCAATACTCATATCTCTAAAAGAAAAAAAAATGACAAACCCACTTATTACAAAATTGCTAAACAGAATAGATGCCATAACCATGAAAAAAAACATTATCTTTTGCTGGATACCAAGCCATATCGGCATATACATGAATGAACAAGCAGATAAGGCAGCAAAGGAAACTCTGCAACAAAACCACATAAGTGGAAAAATCCCCTATACAGACCTAAAGACTAAAATAAACACATTTTTGAAGAGAAAATGGCAAGAAAACTGGAGCTCATGCACCAAAAACAAACTATTCCAAATAACACCAAATATTGGAACGAGAAACACCAAAAAGTTAACAAGAAAGGAAGAGGTAGTAATGACCAGACTGCGAATAGGTCACACTCACATCACCCACTCACATCTACTAAAAGGGGAGGAGACACCAAACTGTATAACGTGTCAAGAACCCTACACAATACACCATATACTGACAAACTGCATTGACCTTGAACAAATCCGAACAAAGTATTACCAAGAAAAAAATCTGAAAACAATATTAAACAAGATTGATCCCCAAAAAATTATCAATTTTCTGAAAGAAACTAAAATATACTCAAAAATATAAGGAAAGACCCCCCCCCCAAAAAAAAAAGAAAAACCTTAAGAAGAACAAACCAATATTTAACACAACATAACGAACCTTTCGGCATTAAATGACCCCAAAGTGGTTGATATGCCGTAAAACAGAACAAACAAACAAACAAATAGCCACTTGTTTCAATCAAACAACAGATATCATCAGGCAGCGACTTGACTATTCAAAAGTTCAATGAATAATATATACTGATATATATATATATAATGATATATATATATATATATAATGATATTTTTTTTTTTTTTTTTTAATTTTTATATTCAATTTTCACCCCAAACAAGGCACAGTGCCACTTTGAAGCAGGGGGCTACTATTAGGGAATTAATTAGCGGGGTCATTATGAAGGGAGAAGAGTAGAAAGATGTTTGTTAACATTACACTTGAACTTCTGCATATTATTGCAGTTGGGAAAGCAGAATCCCGGAAGGGAGTTCCAAAGACCCGCAGTTCTGGGGAAGAAACTATTGGAGTAAAAGGCTTTCTTGCAGCTAGGGATCTCCACTGTAAAGGGATGAGACTTAGTAGCTTGTCGGGTTTGTCGGGGGTAGTTACGTCGGGGAGGTACAAGTGTTTGCAGTTCGTCAGAGCATTCACCATTAAAGTATTTGTAGAACAGGCAGAGGGATGCAACATCTCGTCGATGGGACAGAGGTTGAAGCCCAGATGACAGTTCAGGACCTATCAGGTTTGCGACTCTTTTTTGAACCCTGTCCAGGAGCGAGAGACAAGCAGCAGATGCACCAGCCCAGATGTGACAACAGTACTCCATACATGGGCGAATGGTTGCCTTATAGAGGTATAGGATACTGGCAGGCGTAAGTAGTTTTCTAGCACGGTAGAGGGAGCCAACCTTCCTTGCAGCAGCCTTGGCAATGCTCTCCGTTAGGCCGAGGAGTTTAAAAGAAGTACTTTCAGGCAATGTGTTCTTGGCCATTGCTATTGGTGGTAGAGAAGTTTTCTTGTAGTTATTGAAGGAAACAAGCTTAGTCTTAGCAGCATTGAATGAGACCAACCATTTTTGTCCCCCTTCCACTACGGATTGGAGGTCATCCTCTAGTGTTTCTGCCATTTTCTTGGATATGTGTTCATTTGTTTTCCCCTCATATCTGTTATAGAGAGTGGTGTCATCGGCAAATATACCCATCTCCGAAACAATATTATCAGGGAGGTCGTTTATGAATATCAGGAACAATAGAGGTCCAAGGATAGACCCCTGAGGCACTCCCGCATTTATGTCATATTGTTTGGATGCACGTCCGTCGAGGACAACTTTGATTTTTCTATTACTTAAGAAGGATTTAATTACGTTATGAATTCTTCCAGTGATTCCATATGATCTAATTTTCCTTAGAAGACCATCGTGCCATACCCTGTCAAAAGCCTTAGATATATCAAGGGCCACCGCTCTACCCTCCCCTGTTTTATCCAATGAACGGTATATACGTTCAGAAACTACAGTTAAGATATCTGCTGTTGAACGGGCTTGCCTGAATCCATATTGTTTGTCAGTCAAGAGTTTAGCAGCTGTTAGGTGCTGGACTAGGGCTTTATTAACTAAGGACTCAAATATTTTGGCGAAAAGCGGGAGGAGGCTAATGGGGCGATAATGATATATATATATATATATATAATGATATATATATATAATGATATATATATATAATGATATATATATATATAATGATATATATATATATATATAATGATATATATATATATAATGATATATATATATATATAATGATATATATATATATAATGATATATATATATATAATGATATATATATATATAATGATATATATATATATAATGATATATATATATATAATGATATATATATATATAATGATATATATATATAATGATATATATATATATAATGATATATATATATATATATATAATGATATATATATATATAATGATATATATATATAATGATATATATATATAATGATATATATATATATATATATATATATATATATATAATGATATATATAATGATATATATATATATATATATATATATATAATGATATATATATATAATGATATATATAATGATATATATATATATATATATATATATATATATATAATGATATATATATATATATATATATATATAATGATATATATATATATATATATATATATAATGATATATATATATATATATATATATATAATGATATATATATATATATATATATATATAATGATATATATATATATATATATATAATGATATATATATATATATATATATATATATAATGATATATATATATATATATATATATATATAATGATATATATATATATATATATATATATATAATGATATATATATATATATATATATATAATGATATATATATATATATATATATATAATGATATATATATATATATATATATATAATGATATATATATATATATATATATATATAATGATATATATATATATATATATATATAATGATATATATATATATATATATATATATAATGATATATATATATATATATATAATATAATGATATATATATATATATATATATATAATGATATATATATATATATATATATAATGATATATATATATATATATATATAATGATATATATATATATATATATATATATAATGATATATATATATATATATATATATATATATAATGATATATATATATATATATATATATATAATGATATATATATATATATATATATATAATGATATATATATATATATATATAATGATATATATATATATATATATATATAATGATATATATATATATATAATGATATATATATATATATATATATATAA